>NC_056739.1:1831388976-1831523976 GCF_019279795.1 Protopterus annectens
TGGAAATCACAAGCCCATGAGCCCACAGATGGTAACAGTGGATCTGAGATCCCCACCCATGGGCAGTCACCACTGCACTTTCACAGCCCCGAGGGTGGCTGTGCTGTGGGCTGCGTAGGAGGGGCAGGCTCACCAGTGAGTCACGCCACTCTTGCCTCGAGCTGGCATAGGGGATCAGCGACTGAACACTGGATCTCCCTACTCACCACAGCCATGTCATGGGAATATTACTGCATGCTGTTACAACTAATTTGGAATGTTGTTGTTTATGTTGTAATTAAACATACCTAATCACAGAACGTATGGGAAGGCCGGTGATAGGTGGCCCTTCTCAGCCCACGCTTGCACGGGGGGTCAAGCCCCATCACCTGCAGTGCTTCCACCCGAAGGTGGCACAGGGCCAATGGAGGAGGGGAGCCCGGGCTGGGCACCGGACCTGCTGATGCCAAGTGCAATCGCCAGCTGAGGAGGGACAGGTGGGTCCGCTGGGACTGGCCTTCCCATACGTTCTGTGATTAGGTATGTTTAATTACAACATAAACAACAGCATTCCAAATTAGTTGTAACAGCATGCAGTAATATTCCCATTAACCCAACACACCATGGTTCCAACAGTTGAACAGCAAGCATAACACATGCATATATTGAACGACAGTGGACATTCCAACAGCATGCAGGGATGATTGGTGGCAACAGGCCACCAAGATTGTGGTGTTTGAACAGGGCACATGCATGAAAGTAAATGCAGATATTTATAGAACAATAGGACATATGTCCCAACAAATGTTTTGAGATTAGACATACCCATTGAGGCGTGGAATTGCATTGTTTATGCACATACAGTAGGGTGTAGAAAGAAACCTCCATTAACATCTTATAAGTACTTTTAGTCTACACTACATTCCTATTGACTGCAGGTGTATATCCCCTACATGTATTATTACACTAGGCAACATGCATTAGGTTGTGTAATGGGTTTGGCTAGTTCATTATATACCTGACCTATATCTGACATACTAACTGTCCAAGATGCAGATGTTACTGCTACATAGATATTTATTTTATTTATATTTATATATCTGCATATCCGGATGTGTTCATGTGACATTTTCAGTTAAATTTCTACAGAACCCTACATTTCATGTAGCACACTCACATTTCTGGGGAACACATTAACAAGCTACTCGTGTGCCAGATTTAACTATGCATGCCAGCCATTAACCAACTGTTGAGGACTGTATATATGCTTCACAGCTACTGGCACTTCCATCATCCACTTTATATGGGACTGCCCAACTGTGGGTTGACAGCACTTAATACAACAGCACTATTTATATAATGCAAGGGTACAACAACATTTCAAAGTAAGTGACACAGACACACTCCAAGTATTATACCTTTATTAATTACATTACACTTTTCTATAGACTCTCTCCTTTATTTGATATTACAGTGCATACGGAAGACATATTCAAGACATATTATACCTTTATTAATAGGTTACAACACTCTTTTTCAGGCTCACTCACTTATTTTATATGACAGTACATGCAGAGATATTATTCTGGACTTATTTTACCTTTATTAATGGGTTACTACACTCTTTTTCTGGCTCTCTGACTTATTTTATATAACAGTACATGCAGAGGAATTATTCAGGGCATTTTATGGCTGTATTATTGGGCTACAACACTTTTTTTCAGGCTCTATCACCTATTTTATATAAGAATACATGCAGAATAATTACTAACCTGCCTGCTGGTGCAGCCTTAGCAGCCTATCTGCATAGGCTTGCTGATTCGCAGCATGGACACCTGCAGCTGTGAAATAAATGAAGGGATATTGAGACATACCTATCCTTTATATAGAATAAATTAGCATGTGTTACATACTGCATTCCATCGCTACCTACTCAGTAGTGGGGCATCTTGCATGTCACGGGCCTCCTGTATCCATTGATTCAGTAGGTCCTGCTTCCGTCTCTTCAGGTCTGCATGGTGGTGATGGACCTGCTCACCAGTCCAAGGGATGCCTGTGGCACTGGTGAGATAATGAGCTAACCGGTTCCAAGCCTCTGTTTTGTACTCCGTCCCTTGGAACTGGCCCTGCAGGAGTCCTGACTCATGACAGTGGACAAGGAGCCAAACCATGTATTTTGACTCCTCAATGCCCCAGCGTTGCGCTCGAAAGCTAGTACCCTCTCCAGCACCAGCCATTCTAACTGCAGGTAGGAGCTACAATCAGTTATGGAGAGTATTCCCACCTATGGAGCTTAAATATGCCGCATTTCCCGCACTTTTTTGTGATTGGCCATTTTTGAAAATTCTCGGCTGACTGCATACCTGCTTAGCAATGGTTAATCTACCATTTATAAGTATATGTATGTTAACAGTGGCTGTTTATCCTAAGCTGTCATGGCTTAGTGGTTCAGTACTTTGATTATGGTGCACAGTGTCCTGGGTTCGAACCTTGTCATTACGTTTTATTTTACTACTGTCCAGACAGGCTACGGGGTGTGGCTGTGTTTAGGCAACTTTGCTCTACGTTGCTCCACGTTGCCCTATGGTGCGCTGACTGGCGCAGTGTGCACCTCCGCTCAAACCGCTAAGTAAAGTGCTGCTTAGCTATGGGTAACTATATTGCACTGAGTAAAGCGCTGCTTAACTATGGGCAACTATATTGTGCTGGGTAAAGCGCTGCTTAACTATGGGCAACTATACTGAGCTGGGTAAAGCGCTATTTAGCTATGGGCAACTATATTGCGCTGGGTAAAGCACTGCTTAACTACGGACAATTATATGTCAGGATCCTTCTTATATTTATAAATATACATTTTGTTCACTGATACATAGGCCATTTAAATGTTTCTCAGTAAAATTTTATTCATCTATGTCAGGAATTATTTCATATACTAATTTAAAACATAAAATAGAAAGGGGAGTGGTGGGACTCGAATCGTACCTGCCTCCTCTTTGTGCGAAGGCTCTACCACTACGCTATTGGGCTTAGTTTGCATAAACATTCCTTATTATGCTCTTCAATGTCGAAATTGCTAACTGCAGCTAAGCAATGGGCACACCCGCGCAAACACGCGCAAATACGGGCAGCTATATCGGGAATTAGAAAAATAAATTAAAAGTTTTACATTTTATAACTTTACTGGGGGTTTACAATGTGAGGGAGTGTAGTGTTGGGTATGTAGACATTTGAGCGGACTCGCTCATGTGTGTTGACATTTCACAATTCAGACACTTGCAGGGGCATGGACCTTTGGACTGCTCGGCAGTCAGACACGCCCCCTGCCTTCCAGCACAGTCCATGTTAGACTTGGAGTGGAGTCAGCGTGCCCTCATGAATATGCATGGCACGCTGACATCATACCGTTCAACTGCAGTTTCCGAGTAAGACTTATTAAGTCTTACACGGAGGATTCGTGAATCCGGGGGATAGTCTTTTTTTGTCACCTTCTTCTCCTGCCTTCCCATCATTTGGCTCATGTCTTACTCTTCTGTAAATCCCATACCCAACAATTATACACACTGCAGCAATGTTTTTCTTTGTACATTATTTTCACCATAGAAATATTATTCTGTATGATGTTATGACAGTGTACATGTATTCTTCTTACCTATCTTATTATTTATTTTACTGACTGAATTATTGTATCACATCTGTTTATGACTGTGATAATTTATGTTGCATAGTGTCTTAACTTATACTTTTCTGGATGCTTGCTTTGGTATTGATTAAAGGTTATTGTTTCTTTTTTTGTGTTCCACTGCATTATTGTTTTAACACTTTCTGTGAAGTGAATTGTCCACCTCTACCTCCCACTACTCAGCACATGCACCGTATGTTTCACTTCTCTGGGATTATGTTGCTCCTAGCTCAGACTGCAACAAGTATTTCTCTGCCACAGTGCTGAACTGGTAACATTCTGTTACAATTCTTAGTGATTGGAAGTTGCCACATATCACAGTATCTGCATTTTTTATGCTTACTAATATTTGTTTTCATGCTGTCTGACAATGATTCCACAGTTATTGACTCTAACTTTATTCATTAACAACAATTCATAAACCCAACAGCAGCAAGAGAAGCAAATGAAAACAGTACCTCTCTATTAGTCTTCATAATAATCCTGGTCTTATCTTCTGATATGGTAACTGGACCAGTATACAAAACTAGATAGTTAAGCCGGCCAGTTTTGGATCAAAAACCCTGTTGAACATTCAGCAACAGCAAATGAGTACCACGGACGTGTAAGCAGCTAACACTGAGCAACACATGAGGCACGAAGCTGATAATAATAACGGACTTGAAAGTGCTACAGGAGCAACACTACAGTAGGAACTTGCCTTGCACTTTACTGTAGTGTCTCTTAGGCAAATCTTTGGATCATGTAAGGCATACTGACCCTGTCACAGAATAGTATGGAGCCCTTGTGGGAGTGGGTCGCTATTGGGCCAGATTAAACCAAGTGGCCTAAAGCCAGCCCTGCTGTTCTATTTAATGGCCTTTGAGCTTTTGATCAGAAACAGCTATGCTGCATTAAAAGCATTGGTAAGAACACAGGAATTGAGCTGTCCTTCTAGTTTTAAACATATATTTGTGTCTTTTTCTCTTACTGCCCAGTACAAAGTATAAAAATGTAATAGACAAATGTAAGCACTAGAAAAAAAAAGTATAATTACCTGCTAGACCAGAGATGACAACTCAGTCCTCCCACAGCTGCCCATTAGTTGTTGGTTTGCTCTCTAGCCAATTATTTCTCCATTTAATTGCAGCCATGGAAAATTTTGGCTGAGAACTAACTAGTCTCTGGATCACTGAGCTATGGTATCTAGACTTAAGAATTTTGGCTGAAAAAAAAGGTAAATTTAAGATCAGAGTTAGAGTTGTGACATATAGGTCATATTTTAACTTCATGACACATGAAATACGTTAATTAAAGGTCAAAGCTGTTGCACATTTATAGCCACTGGATGATAACAAGCACTTATAACATTCCTGTGCATGTTTCACAGTGTTTCAAAGTTTATTCCAAATGGGGTCTGAATTGAATGTGTCTTTAATGAAATTATTAGATCAGGATGTGGAATGGCATTACAGTGAGAAACAAAAATGAGTTTTGAACTTCTTAGGCAATTAGCTAAGTAACAATGACATATTTTGGAATTAATAAACCAGATACATTTCAAAATGATGCCATTCAGAATGGTTGAGATGCAGTAATTCTGCAAGAAGTGAAACCAGTTGAATCCCATTCAAGAATAAGCAAGGAGGAAAGAATATATGCTCCGACTGATAAAAACATTTCATGCAATAGATGGTTTAAGAAGTTTTGTCAGTATATGTATGGAAACAAAGTTGCGTGGAGCGTGGCAAAGTGCTATTACAGAGTATTTTCAAGAATCTGTTACAGAAGCTGCCACAGAGGTTGCAATGATAGTTGCTGCATTATCAGAGCTACAGCTGTGAGCGAATTGTAAGAAATGATAATGGATTTGCATAGAGGATGATGAAATAGAAGTTACCTTAGTTATGTCACTACTACCCATATTAGGAAAGAAACAGATTCAGAGATGTATTAAAGGAGATCCATGGATGAGAAAGTGCTAAATGGAATTTCCATAAATAGAGGATTAGTCAGAACAAATGAAAAAAAAAAGAAAACTTCCTGAAGAAATTATGTCTTACTTGTCATTTAAAGAGAAGATAAGTTTAAAGAAAGCATTAACTTGATAAATCCACACTGGATGAGAGTAGAGGTGTTGGATGCAACAAAATCTTGTGGCAATAGCCTAGTTTAAAGAAAAAAGCACATGATGTTTCTATTATTTAGTTACTTATTTACTTATCATAAGACATGGAAATACAGATAAAAACCATAATTCAGTCCTGAGCTGTGTGTAACCCATATGAAATTAATAATCTAAAGGACACAATGATGGCCTATTCAGTTCCAGGAATGACATGGTCCAAGATCTGGTACAGGTCTTTGCAGTACCAAGTGAATATCTCCTTAACATGTGAAGGCTTGAAGTTTTCTGGAGGAATGAAATTATTATAAGCTACCATAAGACACGGTAGTAATCTTTTCTAGATGAAGGATTGAGGGGTAACACCTTGTGTGCTTTTTTTATCAATTCATTATCTGAGCATCAGTAGACTTGTTTCTCAGAAATTAACTCCTCAAAGATGTTTTTTTTGGATTTATTTCAGAAGATTGCATTGTTGACTGGTTATATAGTTAATCTCATTAGCTTGATGAGCAGAAACATCAATGCATTATAAAAAGTTTTGTAATGGGAGTCCCGTTTTTCAACAAGGGTGCCTAGTCTCAGAGTTAGTAATCATAAGTAAGACGGTGTGAAGGAGTCCTTTTAGGGTAGCAGGGGGTTTACCACACTGCATTTTTAATGATAGTTGACCTAAGGAGGTTGAAAATTTAAAGGTTTAATGTTTTAGCGGTGGACCTTACAAACTAGACCCTAGTCTACATACTGGCCTTTGAGCTTTCAATCGGAAACAGCTACACTGAATTAAAAGCTTTAGACAGTACAGAGAAATTGAGTTTCTGATTTTAAATATATTTTGTGCCCTTTTCTTTTACTGCCCAGCACATAACATAAAAGGGTAAAAGTCACATGTAAGCATTAGAAAAAATATATAAATATATATTTGAATAGGGGTGACTAGACTGTTCTCCAGATAGCTGTACATTAGATGTTTTTGCAACTCTCTTGCTAGCTATTTCTCCATTTAATGTAAGCTATTGGATGACATCTAACTAATTTCACTACTTGCTGGACCACTGAGCTATGGTGTCTGGACTTGCATGTTTTGGCTACTTTACAGTTAGAAAATGGCAGATATGGGAGAGGCTGTGCACTCATATGCCATTCCTTAAAATATGCTATCCTTTTGATATGGCAGCAAGCTTCCTAATGGAATCGCATCCAGAAGTGATATACTGAAGGAAGCCATATATACATTTTGGCAGATCTGACAGGGTTCTCCACCCTGTTGATTACTCAGCTAATGGCATACACTACTTAACTGCACTAGGTTTTAATTTCAAAAGGATATATATCAGGTTTCAAGAGTTTCAACAGATGAGGATTCCCAGGGCATAGTATTTCTCCTGTTTTATTCTGATGAGGCTAATCTGATAAATGCATCCAGAGACTTCATGTTTGGTAGCATGGAGAGAAGACAGAGAAAGCATATACAATTTCTTCTAATATCATGATCATAAGGGAGTGGACTGTCCTGTCTGTAAGAAAGTGTAGGTCTAAGCACTGCATGTAACACATTAAATGCTGGGAGTATAAATATGGATGATTACATGAAAGTCCAGATGTGATGCACTACTTACCAGCTCTTACTGATGGATAAAAAAAAAACAAAGAAAGGGAAAGAAAAGAGAGCTAAAATGCAAAACAAACAAAAGGTCAAATAAACACTGCAGTTTCTTGCTAGTCTTTTAATTGCATTTCAAGAAAACATATCTATTAATGTATGGGAGTGTACATATTTCAAGACAGCTGACTGACACAAGGCAATTTTTTTAGTGCATACTTTAATATTCACACAAACTCTTTCCTGTGTTAAAGTCTACACACTGTCTATGCCCACATTGCCTTCTTCCCATTTGGATTCTCTTTATTGATCTAAGCTCAAAAAGACGTATTCTAGAGCTATTATTGGGAGGTAGGCAGATAGATAGATAGATAGATAGATAGATAGATAGATAGATAGATAGATAGACAGATGGATGTGTTACTATAACAGTAGGCATACATACAGAAAAATAAAGGCATTCTAATACTGCATTTCTACTGAAGGCAGAAAAGTGGATTTGTGTATATTTAAAATTGAAAATGTGAAAAATTAAATAAAGCTGTATATGGTTAAGACAGGCAACATTAAGAAAGAACATGCTCAAAGGTATCACATGAGGGGGCAGAAGTTAGGAAGGGCACATTCTTTTAGAAGTCATGTGAAGCTTGAGTACATAAATTCATTTTTATCATCTTCTCTGAATAATTAAGAATCAGGGCCAGCATTATGCACAGACTAAAAACATCCACCTAAGTCACCATTCTTCTTGGGGTGTTTTTCCATATTTACTTATTTTTTAAGCAATGAAGCATGTTGTTTCTTTGATCTGAAAAAATAAAGGTATAAATGTTCTGAGGTGCCACTGTTAAAAGAAAACATACCCATGGGGCAGGGGTCACCCTAGAGGTGAGGTGCTGTGTTAGACTTGACCATTCAAGTCATATTAGACTTGAATGTTTTGAGGTTTTTGCTCCACATGTAGGTAAAGCTAAAATCTTGCAACATTTAGCTGTAATGATGTGAACAGAGGAGCTGATGCTTCCATCATTGGTCAGGTGAGTATTTTTTGAACATGAATGCAGTGATCAACCAGATATTTTAGGCAATATAACATTTAACTTTTTTGCTGTATGATTAAGAAAAGCCAAAAATAATAAGGTATGGGATAGGGAACAAAGGCTTAATATCAGGGACAAAGTTTAATTATCACTCTAATTTACTTAAAAATTACAGCAATCATAGGATTTATGCAATGATGTGCATTTTCTGAAAAATATTAAACTTAAATGTATGGCATTATTGACCGATGGTAATTCTTGGTGATTTAACAGGAAATCAAAAATGTTACTATGATCATATTAAAATTACAGGAAAAATCAGTGAGATGTCTAAGGTAAGGTGGTCAGGTTTTGCATGACATGCAGACCGTATAAATTCGTCTGTTTTATATATATATATATATATATATATATATATATATATATATATATATATATATGCGTATATATATATATATATATATATATATATATATATATATATATATATATGCGTATGTATATATGGTTCTGCTTCTGAATCTCGAAACACTGAAATATCAAATTTCAGTATCTTGAGATCAGCATACCAAAAGTGCAGTTGTTCGAAACTGCATATTGTCGAATCTGAGTTTGCCAAATCTGAAATAGTTGTGGTGAAATCTTTTCTTCATGGTATGCTGTTACTTATTGGTTTCTGGGTAGTAAACATGGTGGCTGATGTGTGGTTATGTTCAGAGATTCGGGTAAGTTTGTAGTTTGCAAGGGTTTTCAAGAAATGTGGATTGTTTTAGTTTTTTGGGAAGTTTTAGGAATAGGTTAGGGTAGGTAGTTGAGACTGCGTGTGTGTGTCTGTGTGTGTGTGTGTGTGTGTGTGTGTGTGTGTGTGTGTGTGTGTGTGTGTGTGTGTGTGTGTGTGTGTGTAAATGTTGGAAGTGGTGATTTTTGTACATGTAGTGTGTATGTTTCTCATTAGTATAAGCATGTTACTGTGCAATGGAAGCATGGGGCACATAACAGCAGGTTTGTTGTTTTTTCATGTTAGTGCAAGCTCAGAGTTGTTATATATAAGTAGTAGGGATGTGAGGAGCACAGCTCCCCACATGGGGTGCAGGAGTACTTGTCCCCCTGCTTAAATGTACATTAGTGTTACGTGTTTTGAATGTCTTTGATTTTGTGTTTTTATGTAGGGGAGGGATGGGTGTTTATTTGTAGTCTTTTATTTTCGATATATTGAATGTCGGTGTTGTCATTTTTCATTTATCTGGACGTTTGGTATTCTGGTCTCGAGATAGTAAAATTCAATATTTCAGTATTTCGAGCTTCAGACTTGGAACTATATATATATATATATATATGTATATATATATATATATATATATATATATATATATATATATATATACACACATATATGTATACATCATCTCAGATCTGCACAGGCAAAGTAGTTATAATTGCTAGGGCTTTCTGTGGAGGAAAATGACTAGCTACTGATGTTTGACCATTAGTCTGGCATTGTGATTTGTGTGAAATAATTTAGAATACTTTAATGTTTGCAAAATGTTTGTATGAAACATAGATAAAATACATTACATTAAAAGGTCATCTTTTTTGTGAAAAACTAGACAAATAAAATGTATACAGAAGTAGCTATAACTCCTAGGTGGAGTTTGTGGTTGCCTGAATGAAAGTAAATGATCTTATTTTCATTTGTTCGGTTTAAGCAGTCATTATCTGTCTTGCCCGGACTAGTGTACATTTCTATGAAGCAGAATGAGCCACTTATCAGGACATCTGATGTGCATAGGCAAAGTAAGTATAATTCCTGGGTCTGTCTGTGAAGGAAAATGACTATCTGACTGCTGGTGACTGCTGGTTATTCTGGCTTTCCACGACAAATGTGATTTGTGTGAAGCAACTTGGAATATTATAATGTATAGCAACTGCTTATGTTTAGCAAAAGTGAAGTACATTAGGTGGCCATCCTCTTCTATATACTCAAACATCTGAACTGCACACAGAGGCAGCTATAACTGCTTGGTTGGGGTTGCCTGAATGAAAGTAAATTAACCTATTGTCATTTGCTGAGTTTAGACAGTCATCTCTCCAAAAATAAGGCATAAAATGCATTACAAAATATCCAGACCTTCAGAGCTTCTGAGGACATGTGTTCACTATAACCCAAGGCTATATAAGTGGATTTTGACATGGGCTTTGTATTCATCTCTGCCCAGAACCCACTTAGTCTAGCACAGTAAATGCTTAAAGGTATACACAGAAGATTGCTGAAGTTTGGGAGGGGTGGCTGTGAAAATTTTTTTTTTTCATTTTTTCATTCCAAACCTCAGAGGTGTGCACAGCTCACTATGTCTTGTGTTGGGCTAGGAACAGTGTGGTCATTATTTATTTAACTTTCCTCACAGACTTCAGAGGTGTTCACAAAGGCTCACTATACCTTGTATAGGAGTAGCATACTGTCTAGGATTATCAAGTTGTAAACATTACTGTAGTCATATTTTTTTCACATTCCTCATACTAAAATATCAGAAGCATATACAGTTGGCTGCCATTTAGGAATGGGTAAGAAGATATGCTGTTTGTATGTGTCTGACAACAGCAGATTGAAATATGTTATGTTTTATTTGTCTTTTCAGTTTCATTTCAGTCTGATATCAGATGGGAATATGGACAATGGCTGTCTTTTGCCAGCCGGGGGTGAGGAGGCATGCTGTATATACATATGAAAGCAGCAACTTGAAATATATGTCTCTAGCCATTTTTGCCTTAATTATCCCCCCAGTCTAAAACAAGAAGGGGATATACAGAAGGCAACTATTTTTTTGAGGGAGTAGGGAGGCAGGTACCATATCCAGATATAATTTATGTATCTTTAAAATAATTTGTCTCCTGGATTTATTATAAACTTTTATTTGTCAGCTATGAGTATTAAGCACCACATGCAGCTTGTTTCTTCCTTGAAATAACAAAGTAAGACTCCATATTCTTAATTTTTATTTAGGTCATCATTGGATCAAAAAGCTGGAAAAAAGCTCTAAAATATATCTTGAAGCATCTATGATGCCATGGCTTGACCACACTGTTTAATTTAGTTATTTTCTCCCCTGTTATTATAGTGTAGTCCTGATCAGTTTGGGTGTGTTGAATGGCTGCAGGAAAAGCAAAGATGAAGAATAAGACTGAATTTCTTTCTTTAATTGTGATTTTCATTTGTATAACTGGTGGATGAAAAGGCTGTTTTAAAAAAACTCTAAAATGTATTCTTACCATCTGTAACCCCCATGGCTTCTGGGGGTCACTTGAACCCCAGGCCTCTGGCTTAATGCCGTTACTGCATCCACAGTTATTACAGTGCAGTCTTGGTCAGTTATGGTGCTAAACGTATGCGGGGAAAAAGAAGAGTTGAAGAATAAGGCTGAATTTTTTTCCTTAATCGTGACTTTTGTTCAGGTAATCGTTGCGTGAAAAGGTTGTTCAAAAAAATTCTCAAAAACAGTAAATAAGGCAGTAAGAATGCTCCAAAAGTCCAAGCAAGGTAATTTATTACACACAGAGTACCACAAATGAATAAATACAACGCTTTAACTTTATCACTGCATTATTTGTTCTATGTTGAACTTCATCAGATTAAAAAAGTTAACTATGCCACAAATTCTTATATACACTCCCAAAAAGGAACCAACCAATCAAATTTCCTATCCAATTAACATTATTTAAAAACTTTCAACAACTTTATACTAAATGCAGTGTCAAATATTTTTACAATATCTAAAACATGTCATAATAAATCTCAAAGAAAAAAGAAAAAAAAAAATATATATATATATATATATATATATATATATATATATATATATATATATAAATATATATATATATATATATAAAATTTTGGAGCATTCTTAGTGCCTAATTTACTGTTTTTGAGATTGGCTGGAGCTTTCACTCTCTTTGGGCACTCACTTTGGCTTAATATTTTTTGTTTTGTTCAAAAAAATTCTAAAATGCACCTCAGAGTATCTAGAACCCCCATAGCTTCTGGGGGCATTTCAGCCTCCAGACTTCCAGCCTAGTGTAGTTATTGCTTCTAAGGTTATCAGAGTGCATTCTTTACTAATGAAGATGTGTCAAATGAATGAATGAGTGGATGAATGCAGGTAAAAATGAAGAATAAGATAAACTGCTGTAGGCTCTATCCAGAGTATCGACCAGGAGAAGGTTATAGCAAGTGCACTGAACCCATTTGCATCTAGGTTAATGCCACTTCTGAGGAAGCAGTTTAGGACTAGTGATACTCTTTGCTTCTGGCAAAAGAAGGGACAAAGCATCACTGATTCCTGTCTGTGCGCAGCTGTGTTGAGACCAGAACTATCTCCAATACCAGATAGGTAGCACGTCCAGTAAACAACTCAAAAACATATTGGCACTACTCACCTTTCAGCGCTCTTTAGTAAGCAGTGGTAACCATGGATTTATATTTTCTAGCTAACACTGTAGCCAGCTCAGTTTAATGGGTATCCTAAGATAATGTAGCAATTGTCTTATGTTTACTGCAAACCACCTACTACTGAAAACTGATACAGTATATGACTGATGCAGTTATACAATGTTATTAGAGGCAAAGCTCTCAAATAAATCCACTACAAATGGCAAACAGTTTGTCAGTAAAACACAATACACACTATATCTACTACACACAATACAAAGTAAACACTTAGACCTACAAATGTTGAGGGTCGTAAAAGTGACATATATAAACCACAAAGGCCTCCTAAAGGTAACTTCAGAAGCTAGTGCTCATAGCCACCTCACGCAAGCACTCAGTTCAGGCAGCACCCACTATGAAACATGCATTTAAGACTCGCAGAGTCCCAACTCAAAAGCCCATAAGGCAAACCCCCATACAATCCAACATCTTATTTGTAGGTGCCTCCATAATGAGACACACTTATGCATCGCTCATCAGACTGTGTAAGAAGAGGGTCATAGTTAGCTGCCTATTGGGTGCCATGAGTCAACATATCATGCATGCACTCACATTTTTGCACCACAGATACACATGATACAGTCATAGTACATGTGGGAATAAACTACTTGAGACATATCAGCTCAGACTATATGAAGACATGCACAGTGGAGCTCTTGGAATGTATGACATAGCAGGTATGAATCTAGCCTTCAGCAGCATTTTACCAGCACTGTGAATGATACTGCAATGTGAACAAAAGATTACTGACTTCAACAGTTGGCTTAGATTCTGGTGGTGTCATTCAAGGGGGGTGGTAAATATATTGGCCTAGAAGTGGTAGTGGACAGTCCTAACTGCTATGCAAAGGAGGGCTTGTACCTATCCCCTCAAGGCATTCGTATATTGGCTAAAACATTGTCCACCCATTTAGTGCTTTTTGCAGGTAATGTCAGTTTTCAAAAGCTTCCAACTTAACAAAACAGAAACTGGATAATATAAAAGTATTGCTGCACTGCTGAAAACCTTAACAAAAATATCCACTCTATACAGGCACTGCTTACCCTGAAATGTATTGATATATGCATTGTCAGTGAGATGTAATTCAAGATCTTTGAGAACACCCCATCAGTACAGGGTTTCAACATCTACAATGCATTCAGACCAACACCACTAGACAAAGAGATTACAGGTGGCAGTGACTCTATATTCATAAAACAAAATTGCACCTCTAATCTTGTGAGACAGGATAATGACCTGAAACTCCTCCATGGCCAATTTATTAACAGCTCCTACTACTTACATCATTTATTGCAAGCTATAGGACTCTATTTATGTTCCTCCCTTGGTCCATGCCTCTTTCCTGACTAGTATGTTGTCCCTATGCATTAGGCCAAACACTATTCTCATTGGGGATTTCAACTACTCCTCCATCGATTGGTAGGCTTTCACGTCCCCTAACATGTAAGCCCAGAGATTCATAGGCTTCACAAATATAAACTGTCCTGACTACTTAGTCTGTACCCCAACTGCGGGAGGCAAAATCCTAGACTTGGTCCTTACTAATATAGGACAGCTCTGTTCTCCATGTGTTGTAACTACCTCTTTAGTCAAAAACTCCAAAATCCAAGATACAAAAAACTGAGAAATTAAAACAAAAACAACTGGCAACTTCACTGAAGACTGAATTCACAAAGTTAGACTGAATCCACAAAGTTTAATGAAGCGCTTTTCGTCCAAATACTTCTTTGAACTTCATCAGATACTAACATTTACAAAAATCAAGTTAAGTCATGTTTAACCATGATTAAAATCAGCTGGTCTCTCCATCTTAAAATTTAAAGGAACAGTAGTTAAAATAGCATTGTGAACATAATATGCATTTTCCTGTTCTTTGAAACTGCCGTATTTAACAAGCAAATGAATACATTTATCGCTGCAGCAACATGGTGAAAAATCATATACGCAAATTGTGTAAAAATGTACAGTCTCCTCATTTATCTAACCTTATATTATAAACATTTTCAAGTAAAAAATTAATAAGTAAAACATAATTTCTATAATGTTGTTACTACAGTATTTTATCTCATTAAGCTTTTCAGTTTTAAACAGCATGTGATAGAACACATGTCATTCAGTCCTGGAAAGTTATAAGCATTGAGACAAATTTGCCAGAACAATTCCAACTTTTCTAATAATAAGGTGAATGGAGCCCCTCTTGGATTACTGTCCACTTGATCAAGTATCCAGAATTTAAATGCATGTTCTGGATATTGTTCTGTATGCTTTGCTAAAGCATTGTCCAGTTTGTGTTTATTAATACAATATATATGTTCGTATAAGCGGTCTCTCATTCTACGCTTGGTTTTACCAATGTAGAATGAATCACAATTTTGACATTTAGCCACATATACGTTCATTTTGGAGTTGCAATTAACTTTTCTTCTGTTACTCAAATGTGTGTTGTTTATGTGCAGTGATGCACCTACATGAATGTATTTGCAATAGGGCCAACTACCACATTGTTTCATCCCTATTGCATATGATTGTATCCTGCACTCACCTTCAAATATATTCTTGAGTGTTCTTCCCTTCCTAGTAATGAATCTTGGTTCTGTACCCAATTTGTCCACTATTAGTTTGTCCTCTAACAGAATACTCCAATTTTTTATCAGTATGTTTTTTATGTGATGATAATCAAGGTTAAAAGTTGTAATATAGCTCATTGTGAAATCAGTTTGGTTTGTACCTGCCCAGTGATTGTGTCCCAGACCTGATTTTCCATATCAACCTGACTATCATTCATAGAATAGTTATTCAACCCAGTAGGGTGTTGTATACTCAGAATGGGTATGTACACACCATTAATTCTTTTCTCCACAACTTATTCTATTAGTTTGTCGATCAAAGTACTCTGGTATGCTCTTTTTGTGAATAATTTCTTCAAAAACTGGCACTCACAATGGAAGTCCTCATCTGCAGACACCATTCTGGCAGCCCTTGTATAGTGCAAGAATGTGTTTGAATACAGTAGACATATAGGACTTATATACGTCAATACCACAAGCATTGGGGATTGAGTGGGTTAGTCAATTACTAAGGAAGAAAGGGTCTCCCAAGAATGACATCAGTCTAATGGAAGAACTTCTAGACATAGTTCTATCCGACAATTATGTTTATTTTAATGGAAACTATTACCTGCAAAAAAGCGGAGTAGCCATGGGTTCCCCCTGTGGCCCTAGCTTCGCAAATTTGGTTATGAGTTACTGAGAACATCAATTTGTAGTCAATAAGGAAGGAATAGCCTCAAAAATAATTTATTTTACATGCTATTTGGATGACATCTTTTTATTAATAAAAGGGGAACATGAAGAGGCAAAAAAATCTCATTAATTATTTTAATGAGACTACAGACTTCTTGGTGTTTACATATAATTTTGACCCAAATGAAATAGCATTCTTAGATGTCCAACTTACCAAAAATGATGTTGAAAAGAGATACCAAGCAAAAATTTATAGGAAACCATTGTATTCAAACACATTCTTGCACTATACAAGAGCACACCCTTACCACCAAAAAAGATTGGGTGGTAAAGGGCCAGTTAGTAAGAGCTGCCAGAATGGTGTCTACAGATGAGGACTTCCATAGTGAGTACCAGTTTTTGAAGAAATTATTCACAAAAAGAGCATACCCGAGTACTTTGATTGACAAACTAATAGAAGAAGTTGTGGAGAAAAGAATTAATGGTGTGTACAAACCATTCTGAGTATACAACATCCTACTGGGTTGAATAACTATTCTATGAATGATAGTCAGGTTGATATGGAAAATCAGGTCCGAGACACAATCATTGGGACAGGTATGAACCAAACTGATTTCACAATGAGCTATATTACAACTTTTAACCTTGATTATTGTCACATAAAAAACATACTGATAAAAAATTGGAATATTCTGTTAGAGGACAAACTAATAGTGGACAAATTGGGTGCAGAACCAAGATTCATTACTAGGAAGGGAAGAACACTCAAGAATATATTTGAAGGTGAGTGCAGAATCCAATCATATGCAATAGGGATGAAACAATGCGGTAGTTGCCCCTATTGCAAATACATTCATGTAGGTGCATCACTGCACATAAACAACACACATCTGAGTAACAGAAGAAAAGTTAATTGCAACTCCAAAATGAATGTATATGTGGCTAAATGTCAAAATTGTGATTCATTCTATGTCGGTAAAACCGAGCGTAGAATGAGAGACTGCATATATGAACATATATATTGTATTAGTAAACACAAACTGGACAATGCTTTAGCAAAGCATATAGAACAATATCCAGAACATGCATTTAAATTCTGGATACTTGATCAAGTGGACAGTAATCCAAGAGGGGGTCCATTCACCTTATTATTAGAAAAATTTGAATTGCTTTGGCAAATTCATCTCAATGCTTATAACTTTCCAGGATTGAACGACATGTGTTCTATCACATGCTGTTTAAAGCTGAAAAGCTTAATGAGATGAAATACTGTAGTAACAAAATTATAGAAATTATTTTACAACAACACCACGAACTAAAATTAATATAGCAACAACGACCACAAAGAAATACCAGTGAGAAACAGCTCAACTTTCATAAATTTAATATACAAAAAAATATATTTCACTTCTCTCTGGTATTTCTTTGTGGTCGTTGTTGTTATAGAAATTATGTTTTACTTATTAATTTTTTACTTGAAAATGTTTGTAATGTAAGGTTAGATAAATGAGGAGACTTTTTACATTTTTACACAATTTTCTTACATGATTTTCACCATAATGCTGCTGCGATAAATGTATTAATTTGCTTGTTAAATAAGGCAGTTTTAAAGAACAGGAAAATGCATATTATGTTCACAATGCTATTTTAACTATTGTTCATTTAAATTTTAAGATGGAGAGACCAGCTGATTTTAATCATGGTTAAACATGACTATTTAAACTTGTTTTTTGTAAATGTTAGTATATGATGAAGTTCAAAGAAGTATTTGGACGAAAAGCACTTCATTAAACTTTGTGGATTCAGTCTTCAGTGAAGTTGCCAGTTATTTTTGTTTTAATACCTCCTTAGACAAACTGGACCATAAATCAGACAAATTCACCTTAAGTTTAAAGCCAAAAGCTTTTTCAAATATTTCATTATTCAGAGATTATGCAAAGGATAATCTACCAAAACTGGATGATGACCTCGGTAAAGTCAACATCCCCTTCAATCTTATGGCCCCATTACATATGTAGAATCCTTTATTGCCTAATTCTATGCACATCTGAATAGCTGCTTTTATGCATCTGTCCCATTCAAGGCAAATACAATGCCAGTTTTAATAATAAACCACTCTGATGAAATCAAAATATAAAAGACTACAATGAAAGAAAAAAAAATCATTGCACATAGCAATAAATGTAACTCACATGATGGCAAAAATACTCTTTTAAAGCTTAACAAGGAAATCCAGCCCTGATCAAATCAACCAAAGAGAGATACGAGGTAATAACATCCACCCAGACAAAAGACAATGCTAAGGCCTTCTTTAACAATATTAGAAACTTCAGAAACAATGTCCAGCACTGCACAGATCTAATAGTAAATATCACATATTCAGAACCTGAGGACTTACCCATTCTACTAGCAGTTAAATTTAGCTCTCACTTTACTTCCTTCTCTACTCATACAGTCACAGATCACATACATGCATCTACATGCTTCCTGAAATCTCCCGACAAGTCCTCAAAACACTTTCCAAGGCCAAGAACTCTGCTTCCATGAGGCCAGATAACATGCCATGCTGCCCACTGGCCAGCCTAAAACAGGACCTGTCAACCCCCCTACATAGGCAATTCAATATCAGACTACAAACAAACTTTGTGCCAGATGAATGGAGGACAGAAACAGTCATCCCCCTACACAAAGGTGGGGTATCAATGGACCCATTTAATTATGGACCCATAAGTCTGACTAGCCTCATCTGTAAGCCTATGGAGAAGATCCTTATTGAATTAATGCATAAGGACATAAGTAACCTACAAACATTTGACCCAAGCCAGTTTTGCTTTGTCAAGCGCAGACCCTGCCTGCTTAAGCTGGTTGACTTCTTCAAAAGAGTTACTGAAGCAATGGATGTGGCGAAAATGGGTATACACCACATAGTTCAACCTCATAAAGGCACTGAAAACCATACCTTACTCAGGTATTGCTGATAAACACTCCTGGCTAAATAATATTCCCTACATAACTCATTGGACAGCAAACTGGCTCACAATTTTAAACTAGAAAATTAGGGTGGGTGGCACTACCTCCTGCAAAAGACTTACTGTTAGTGATTTACTCCAGGGTTCAGTGCTTAGACCACTCTTCTTTGCAATTTACTTGTAAGATGTCAAAGCTAATGTTAAGGATTTATGGCTGACCAAATTATCAGATGAGTGGAAACTTGGTGTCATCATAAACTTTCCAGAGGACACCAAGATACTCCATAAAGGCCTTTCCCAGGCGAATAACTAGAGTCATAACCATGGACTAAAACTTAATACCAAAAGATTTATGATAGTCTCCTTTGGAAAGTATAATGTCCTCTGTAATTACAACAGTGACAAAAAAAACCTGAAAATCAATCCAGTAGTTAGGGACCTGGATAACTACATGGACAACAACCAGTCATTTGATTTCCATGTGTTTACTATTGTAAGAGACTCCTTTTTTATTATACAGCTTATAAATAAGGGTATGACATATAACCGTCCAAACAATTAACACAATCTAAGTGACTACAATGTCTTCTCAGCACGGACATAAAGGACCTAAATCATAAAAACTATATTAACCATCACAATGCATTGTCCCTGTTCTCAGTATCATGTAAGTTGCTGAGGAGCAATCTTTAACTCACATACACAGCCTCTATAAACCCTATCCACTAGGACTTACTGCACATCTGCAAGTCCAATAGTGGCATAAATACCCACTTAGAGATCTTGTACAATGTGAATGGAACAAGTTGGAGGGCTATATATGTATCATAAGGAATGTCATTCCTTTGGAACTGTCTTCCCCTCCATATAAAGTAAAGTACTTTCATTAGTCTATTCAAACTTAATGTAGATTAATGAATGTGAAACTGCAAAGTCACCCCTTGCTTAGCACAGTTTCTTATTATGGATGAGTAGCATGTAAATATCTGCCCAGCTCTTGGTCATTAATACTTAAATTACAAGGGGTAAACATTTCATAGGGAAAAGATCCACACAAATCAATGTCCTAGTAAGAACCTTTGAACCTAAGAACATATGAACTATGGAAAATGAAGAAAAATGTAATCTGGATGTTGTGAGTAGGCTAGGAAGAGGGGACAGTGGACACCAGGTAATGTACATGATAGAGCAGTGGACAGACGGGATTCACCACGGAGCCCTTCACTTAGGGTACTAGCAAAGTACAAGTGAGGGAAAAGTACATAGGAAAAAAATACCATAGCTATCTATTGATGGAAATCATATTATTTATTAGGAGAGGATGCCGAGGATAAAGAATACCTAATAAAAATAGGTGCCTTACTTGTTAGCTATATATCCACAAATGCTCCAAGGATTTAAAAGAAAAACAAGGGTTAAGAAAGTACTGAAACACTACTCATACATGAGAAGAAGGAATCAGTAAGTATTTAGAAACAAGAAGTTAGAGATGAGAAAACTGAAGAAAGAATTGTTACAATGGTTGATTGGCGGAAGTATTTATATCCATTCTAGACCAGTTTAACCCCAATTATTTTATGGAAGGAGGCAATGAGAACTGATAAACTGCATTGAAGAGCAAAATGTCTCCTTTTGTTCAGATTGGGAAGCAAAGAAAATATGGGCTTGAGAGATATTATTGGATAAAAGATATGGCATGGAGAAATGCAAGATGATCTCAAGGAATGCTATAAGAATATTTAACCCAATTAAGACATGGGGGTTCCAGACAAAATAGGTAGATAAGGAAGGTGTATCAAATTTCTTCTAAATGAAGTTTACCTTAAAATAATGGAATAATGAATACAGTAGTGACGACCGTGCTCTGGCCCAGCAATCAAGGAGCCTCAATCCTCACCACTAACACCGGGGAGGTTGTCTCCTAGAAGAGAAAAGGATAACAGTAAAGTACAATTTCCCTTAAGTGCACACAGAGATCATAGTCAGTCTGGGGCTGGTTGCTCCCTTGCTAACCAAGTCCCCAATAAGACTCCCCACTGGCACAGCTATAGGGTCCAGGTCTCAGCCTAACTGGGCAAGCTAAAACCTCCAGTACCCTCTCTGTCCAACCAATGCTTCGTGTCCCTGCCAGGTAGCTGACACAACACACACACATTTTGAGATAAGTAGTTATACAACTTACAGACACTCCTGGGAAAGGCTGACACAGATTCTCTAGCTGTGCCCCATTACCCAGACTATATGGTAGTAATTACTGCCACCACCCAGTTAATAATATCAGCTACTAAAATGCCCTTAAAAAGGTGTCCAATTATTACTGTGCAATATTATTATCCAATGGTAGTATGACTAACAGTCAAGGCTTACATTAGAGTGGCCTGTTACAATAACCTCTATAAATATGCAATGTACTCTAGAGCTTATCTCTACACAAATCAGCCACAGGTAGAAGGTTTTAAAAAATATTTAATAATAAATAATTAAAATACAAGACAAACCTACTACACCACAGAGATATCTAAGAGTTCAGAGATCACACAGAAACTTAAAATAATACAGTAGAACAGGTCTGATTTCAAAGAAAAATAATTAATCTTTACTAGCTTTAACTATTCCTACAAGAAATCACAGTACTAAAACTTACATGTGAGCATAAGGCAGAGTGCTGATAAGTCGGATGTCCAAAGTCAAAATGCTTTCCAGTCTCTTGTGAGAAATAGTATTTAAACATTACTAACAAACATGTTTGCTGGGTCCCTCCCCAAATTACATCATTTTTGACACTTGGGTTTTCCCAGGCAAACAAACTGCATTATTTAGCAATCTATCACCTGCACAGAAAACTTACAACAATGAACGGCATTTCACATATACATTATATTAGAAACTAGAGCAATAAAGCACCTTCCACATCTAAATTCTAGTCATAAACTTTAGCCTTAAAACAATGGGCATGAAACATTCATCTAGCTGCACTGGAGCCGAAGGGTAAAACACTAAAGAGATTCATAAGATCTTTTCAACTTAAAAAGACACATTTGAAATACTTGGCTTGGTTTTCCTTACAGCAGATGGCAATGTTGCAACAATCTTGAAGTTCACATTTTACAGTGTTTTCTTACATTTAAAAACACAAGCCTGTATTTTACATTTATTTACAAATGCCAGAATAATATATCAAATTATATTTGACTAGGCTGGCAGCCTTCACCCATCTCTCCCCCATGGCCACATCTCTCCAACCCCCTTCCCCCAGGGAACTCAAGCAAGTTTTTCAAGTGCCCCTTGAGAAACATTGCTTGAGAGTGTCAGGTCTATCTGGGTGTACATCACCCCATTCCCTGTCTTCAGAGCCCATCTGCATTGGCATTGCTACTCCCACTGCAGTGCCCCACTGACATATCATATGCTTGCAACCCCAGAATCCATCTTAGCAAATTGGCATTTTGCTGACTGTCTCTGTTTAACCATGTTAAGAGGGCTGTGATCTGTCATCACAGTGAATTTTCTTCCATACAGATAAGGCTGAAGTATTTCTAGTGCCCACCCTATGGCTAGACATTCCTTTCTACAGCTGCATAGCATTCCTCCCTGGGTTGGAGCCTATGACTGAGATAAACCACTGGGTGCTCTTCTCCCTCTGAAGAAATCTGGCTAAGTACAGCCCCCACCCCATAGTTTGAAGCATCCACCTGCACAACAAAGTCTTTGCTGTAGTCTGGACTAGCTAACACAGGGGGTCCTCCCAAAGCTTCCTTTAGCTTCTGAAATGCCTGCTCACATGCTGGGGTCCACACTACCTTATCTGGCCTGTTCTTCCTTTTCAGGTCTGTGAGGGGGGCAGCTATGGTACTATAATTGGGAACAAACTTAATTTAGTACCTTGCTGTTCCCAAGAATGCCCTCACCTGCTTTTTGGTAACAAGTGCAGGCCATGCCTGAATAGCTTCCACTATAGCAGGTTCTGGCCTTATCTTACCACTCCCCACTCTGTGTCCTAGGTAGGAGACCTCTGCCATACCCACCTGACATTTGCTCAGCTTAATGGTCAACCCTGCCCTCTGTAGTCTGCCCAGCACCTCCCTGACATGCTGAAGGTGCTCTTGCGAGAAATGGCTGTAGATAGCAATATCATCCATGTAGTCAAGGGCAAACCCTCCTGCTCCTGCTAAGATATGATCTACCAGCCTCTGGAAAGTCATTGGGGCATTCTTTACCCCAAAGGGCATTTTTGGGAACTCATACAAGCCAAAAGGAGTCACAAAGACTGACTTCTCTCTAGCACTTGAAATCAAGGGCAGCTGCCAGTAACCCTTGGTAAGATTAATGGTTGTAAGATACTTAGTCCCACCTAGCTGCTCTAGGGCCTCATCTGTCCTAGGCATGCAGTAAGCATCCAATTCTGTGTGACTATTTAATTTCCTGTAATCCATAGAGAACATGTTGCTGCCATCCTTCTTTGGCACCATCACCACTGGTGAGGCCAAGGGACTGTTGGACTCTTGAATCACATCAAAATACAAAAATAGCCAGCAGAAAAGGTGGAATTCAAAAGATTTAATGTAAAAAACACATAGCTAGGTAGAGGATAGTAAGCCCAACTACCTATCTCAAAACGGTTTTGGCTGTAATAGCCTTCTTCAGTGAGTTAACAAAAACCAATAGTAGCCATTCACATAAGGATATATATATATATATATATATATATATATATATATATATATATATATATTTATAGTACCACAAAGACAGTTCATTGGTGCATTAAAATTGGTCATTAAGCCCAGGTGGGAACAAAGCCCCTAATTTAAGAATCCATTTACATTCCTTAAAGTTTAGTAAATCATGGAATCCTGATTTATCCCTACATTTACCTACAATGCAATCAATAACAGTAAAATAAAAATATTCAGAGTTATGTTTACAGACATGTTTAAGCAGAGCATTATTAGGATGCTTATTCCTAATGTCACTAAGATGCTCCCCAATCCTGAGTTGAAAAGGCCTGGAAGTTTGTCCCACATAGAATGAGGAGCATGAGCATGTGACTAGATAGATGACCCACTCTGTACTACAGTTAGCCCAGAAGTTGATATTGAAACTTGTGACGTATTACGACTACTAAATTCCCTCATATGTTGGACCTTGTTGCAATAAGTACAGTGGCCACATGGTATGCAACCCAACACTGGGCCACCTCTCAGTGTATGTTGAATGGGAACAATGGAACTAGGACCCACCCTCTTATAATGGCTGAAAAGGGATCCCAATGTCAGTCCTCTTCTAAAAGAAAAAGAGCATCTGTCACCTAAAAAGGGTGTAATCCCTCCTCAGCCATGAGAATATTCCAGTGTCTATTGATGATATTCATAAACCTGTAAATAGGTTTCATTTGACTTCTACACCACCCAACAATCATCCAGATATCACCTCCAGATATCTAATTCATCAAGGTATAAATTATGACTAGAGTCATAAAGGATAACCTTCTCAATATAAGCCATAAAAAGGTTATTATTTATGACTCTAGTCATAATTTATACCTTGATGAATTAGATATCTGGAGGCGATATCTGGATGATTGTTGGGTGGTGTAGAAGTCGGATGAAACCTATTTACAGGAATTTATTGGCTATCTCAATGACAATGTATGGGGAATTGAGTTCAAATTAAATTTCCATAAATCGAAGATTGTTTTTCTTGATGTTAAGGTTAGCAGGAATCCTGATGATACCCTAGCCACTCGGGTTTTCAGGAAATTCCATGAATATAACTCACTTTTACATGCTACAAGCTTTCAGCCCTGACGTATCATTCAGAATATCCCCAAATCACAATTCCTCAGAATCAAAAGGATCTTCTCTAGCCAACAAACATTTGAGAACACCGGAGACGATTTAATACACAAGTTTCATGAGAGGGGTTACCCCTCTGGTACTGTCAGCACTGCTTGTCATTGGGCTTCCAATCAGAATAGAACTGACTTGTTACAATACAAGAACAAACAAAAAGATTCATCTAATTCTCTGGTTTTTCTGGTGACCACATATGGACGTAATACACGTGGGTTTATGAATATCAATAGACACTGAAATATTCTCATGGCTGAGGAGAGATTACACCCTTTTTAGGTGACAGATGCTCTTTTTCTTTTAGAAGAGGATGGACATTGTGATCCCTTTTCAGCCATTATAAGAGGGTGGGTCCTAGTTCCATTGTCCCCATTCAGCATACAATGAGAGGTGGCCCAGTGTTGGGTTGCATACCATGTGGCCACAGTACTTATTGCAACAAGGTCCAAAATATGAGGGAGTTTAGTAGTCATAATACGTCAGAAGTTTTCAACATCAACTTCTGGGCTAACTGTAGTACAGAGTGGGTCATCTATCTAGTCACATGCTCATGCTCCTCATTCTATGTGAGACAAACTTCCAGGCCTTTTCACCTTAGGATTGGGGAGCATCTTAGTGACATTAGGAATAAGCATCCTAATAATGCTCTGTTTAAACATGTCTGTAAACATAACTCTGCATCTTTTTATTTTACTGTTATTGATTGCATTGTAGGTAAATGTAGGGATAAATCAGGATGGCATGGTTTACTAAACTTTAAGAAATGTAAATGGATTATTAAATTAGGGGCTTTATTCCCACCTGGGCTTAATGACCAATTTTAATGCATCAATGAACTGTCTATGTGGTACTATATATATATATATATATATATAAATATATATATATATATATATATATATATATATATATATATATATATATATATATATATATATATACATATACACATACTTATGTGAATGGTTACTATTGGTTTTTGTTAACTCACTGAAGAAGGCTATTACAGCTGAAACCAGTTTGAGATAGGTAGTTGGGCTTACTACCCTCTACCTAGCTATGTGTTTTTTACATTAAATCTTTTGAATTCCACCTTTTCTGCTGGCTATTTTTGTATTTTGATGTGCTGACTTCACAGCCGTGCAGTTGCCGTATATGCACCACGTTGCTTCCTGACTCTTGAATCACCCCTAGTTCCAACATCTCCTGTACCTCTTCCCTCAGAGTCGGTTTGACTCTCTCAGGCACCCTATAAGGGGCCTGCTTGATAGGCCTTTAGGGTCCCATATCCACCTGTTGCTGCACCAGGTGGGTGCTCCCTGGTTTCCCAGTGAACATGTCTCCAAATTCCTACAACACTGCTTGGATTTCTTGAACCTGGGTAGGAGATAGTGGCTGGGTCATAGCTACCCCTTCCACTGAGGTGTCAGCCCGAGCCTCACTGAGGAGATCAGTCACAAAATCTTTCTCAGACTCCTCCTGCAATCCACTACAAATGCTCAGCACAAGGGCCTCCCTATCATGGTAAGGTTTCATCATGTCAACATGGTACAATATGTGCCCCTACCATCTGCCTAGCACTTCCACCATGTAGTTAACATCACTTACCTTTCTTACCACCTTGTAGGGTCCCTCCCAAGTGTCTGCAACTTGTTGTGTCTGACAGGAATGAGAACCATTACCGGCTGCCCTACAGCATACTCTCTAGCTCGAGCATTCCTGTCATACCACACCTTGTTCTGTTGTTGGGCTTCTGCCAGGATCTTCTGGGCCAGGACCATGAGTTCCCAGAGCCTTGTCCTGAGGTTCAGGACATATGCCACAATAGACTTCTTGTGAGACTCACACTCACCTTCCCACTCATCTCAAATTAAATCTAGAGGTCCACTCACCCTATGCACATACAGCAACTCAAAGGGTGAAAAACCTGTGGATTTCTGGGGAACCTCTCTGTAAGCAAACAACAGATGGGGCAAATATTTGTCCCACTCCCTCTTAAACTGATCTGCAAATGCCTGTAGCATGGACTTGATTGTAGAGTTTAACCTCTCAACAAGACCATTAGTCTGGGGATGGTAGGGGGTGGTCTTCATGTTCTTCACCCCACAGGACTTCCAGAGACAAGTCAGCAGGTCTGACATAAAATTGGCACCTCTGTCAGACAGTATTTCCTTTGGGAAACGTACCCAGCTGAAAATATCAAGCAAAGCATTTGCCACCTTCTCTGACTCAGTGGAGGACAAAGTCTCTGAAATGGCTCCTCAATCACAGGCAAATCCATCAAAGGAGCTCTCACCTTGTCTCCTGCCTTGCCTACCTGATGGCACTGCTCACAGGTCCTGCAGTACCCTGTAACATCTCTCGAAATTCCAGGCCAATAGAAGTTTTGCATAATACGCCTCTTTGTATGTTTTATGCGCATATGACCTGCAAAGTGAATATCATGGGCTATGGCTAGAAACACCAGACGGTAAGCTCTAGGCACTACCAACTGCTGTACTCTCTCACCTTCTAGCCCTCCCTCAGGGGTCCACTCTCTGTGCAGTAACTCTTTGTTCCAGTATACAGATTCCCCCTTCCCTTGAGAATCAGCTGCCTCCCTAGCTACCTGCCTCAGGCCTTGCAATGTAGGGTCTGAGAGCTGAACCTGTCTCAACTCTCTCCTTGTAATCCTTCCCAGCTCCTCTTCCACAGGAAGTCTGGCATCATCTCACAGCGGTGCCTCACTGTCAGCCTGGGTACTACTACTCACCTCTACCTTTGCAGCTACCCTGCCCAAGGGAACATCAGTACCCACAGGCAGCTGTGGCTCACATTCAGTCTCACTGCTACAGCATAGCTCACTCCCTGAAGTAACCACCTCAGCAGTCCTGGCTGCAAGTATGCAGTCTGTCTGGGTCTCCCCCAGGCAACCAGACCCACATGCTTGTCTCCTAGCCTCACTGCATGTAACTGCATAAATACATAGTACTGCCTCATCAAAATCCTTAACTCTCAGGACACCTGCAGATAGTTCCATACCCCTGTTGTCTCAAGACAACCCACTGTTGGCATTTTGTCTTTCCCACTAACTGGTTCCCTCACCTTTGGCCCCCCACCTTGCCTCCATGGACATCTGTATGCCACATGGCCCCAGTGGTTGCATTCAAAACATTTAATCCTAGCTCCTGGACGTGTATCTGGACTAGTGGCTTCCCTTGCTACTGGTGGATTCTGTTGGGACAGTCTGTGCAGCCCATCATGGGTTCCTTTAGCCCCATGAGCAGTACTGGGGGTCCCCTTCCTGTGCAGGGCTGTCCTGCTGACCAGGTATAGATCTCCCTTCTTCCCCAACTCCTCTGAAGTAGCACACTGTCTATCAGGTAACAAGATTCTCATGTCCTCAGGCAAAGTGATAAGGGCTTGTTCCCTTACCAAAAGGTCTGCCAACCCTTCAAAAGGGAAAACAAGTGCTCAGTTCAACAACATATTTGCATACATTTTCATCTGCCTTGCATCTGTACTCATGAAACTTTTTCCTATACATTTCAGGTGTTAGCTGAAAACATTCTAATAAATGCCTTTTTACACCAGTATAATCAAAACAGTCAGTGTCATTCATTTTGCTAAAGAAGTTGCAGCTTTACAATGGAGTAAGTTGTCAGGAACCATATCCAGAACCTTTGGTCAGCTTCATACTGTTTACATACCCACTCAAACATATGAACGAAGCTATCAAAATTATCACCCTCTTTAAACTGTGGAAGAAATTTACTGACCTTTTGTGGTTCTGGGGTCCGGTTACTCCCTTCCCCATTACCTCCATGACTCTGGCGAAAAGTCAGCATTTCCTTCTCATGCCTCCTCTGCCGTTCATTTTTCTCAGCTTGTAGACTCCTCATTTTCTCAGCTGCTTCTAGTTCCATACCCCTGGCCTCCAACTCAAGTCTCTTTAGCTCCAGCTGGATTTTTAAGTCCAATGCAGAAAGGTTGAGCTTTCCATTCTCTGAGTATATTGGATTTCCACTGTCAGTCTGATTGTCCTCCACACTGCTGTTTTCTGATGCAGCTGTAACCAAGGCTGCAATCAGGTTGGCTTTAGTCATGTTTCAATGCACCAGTCCCCAAGCCTGACACATCTCCGCCAGCTGACTCCTTGTCAGCTTTCCATACTCTTCTGCTGACATGCTGCCTACTCACCCTGACTAAGACTAAGCTAACAAAAGAAATAAAACAATTGTGATCTGAACTCTGAGTTTACACTGCGTGGCTGTTTTAGAGTACAAAACACTTTCAGAGATCACTGTACATATGCTACAGGAATTCGCTCTACCCGACACCACTACAAGCCAATTAGTATGCAAAGTAGATTCCACCACTGCCAAACATTTGTGATGACCATGCACTGGCCCAGCAATCAAGGAGCCTCAATTTTCACCACTAACACCAGGGAGGAAAGGATAACTAATACACTCAGTAAAGTACAATTTCCCTTAAGTGCACACAGAGATCACAGTCAGTCTGGGGCCGGTTGCTTCCTTGCTCACCATGTCCCCAATAAGACTCCCCACTAGCACAGCTATAGGGTCCAGGTCTCAGACTAACTGGGCAAGCTAAAACCTCCAGTACCCTCTCTGTCCAACCAGTGCTTTGTGTCCCTGCCATGTAGCTGACACAACACACACACACACTTTGAGATAAGTATTTATACCACTTCACAGACACTCCTGAGAAAGGCTGACACAGATTCTCCAACTGTGCCCCTTTACCCAGACTATACGGTAGTAATTACTGCCACCACCCAGTTAATAATATCAGCTACTAAAAGGCCCTTAAAAAGGTGTCCAATTATTACTGTGCAATATTAATATCCAATGGTAGTATGACTAACAGTCAAGGCTTACTTTAGAGTGGCCTGTTACAATAACCTCTATAAATATGCAATGTACTCTAGAGCTTATCTCTACACAAAGCAGCCACAGGTAGAAGGTTTTAAAAATATTTAATAGTAAATAATTAAAACACAAGCCAAAACTACTACACCACAGAGATATCTAAGAGTTCAGAGATCACACAGAAACTTAAAATAATACAGTAGGACAGGTCTGATTTCAAAGAAAAATATCTAATTAATCTTTACTAGCTTTACCTATTCCTACAAGAAGTCACAGTGCTAAAACTTACATGTGAACACAAGGCAGAGTGCTGATAAGTGAATGTCGAAAGTCAAAATGTTCTGCAGTCTCTTGTGAGAAATAGCATTTAAATATTACTAACAAATATGTTTGCTTGGTCCCTCCTCAAATTACATCATTTTTGACACTTAGGTTTTTTCAGGCAAACTGCATTATTTAGCAATCTAACACCTGCAGAAAAACTTACAACAATAGAAGGCATTTCATATATACATTCTAGCAGAAACTAGAGCAATAAAGCACCTTCCACATCTAAATTCTAGTCATAAACTTTAGCCTTAAAACAATGGGCATGAAACCTTCATCCAGCCACACTGCAGCCAAATGGTAAAACATTAGAGAGATTCATAAGATCTTTTCAACTTAAAAAGATACATTTGAAATACTTGGCTTGGTTTTCCTTACAGCAGATGGCAATGTTGCAACAATCTTGAAGTTCACATTTTATAGTGTTTTCTTACATTTAAAAACACAAGCCTGTATTTTACATTTATTTACAAATGCCAGAATTATATATCAAATTCTATTTGACTAGGCTGTCAGCCTTCGCCCATCTCTCCCCAATCGTCATAACAGTAATGAATTTTAACTATAGGGATAAGTATGGCAAAAGAGAGGTTTAGGATTGATTATGGCAACCTTTCAACTAAGATGGTGGCATATGATTGTATGTGGGTAAAAATTATAGATAAACATTTTAAGATGTTTAGTATTTTCCAAAGTCTCATTTTACTCTTTATTTACCATTGAAATGTACTGAAAGGTCACATATTGTTGTAGTTAAATTTGAATAAGAAATGGAGGATGACTTTTGCAAGTTTCCCCCCTTTGTCCATCTTCACTAAGTTTGTATGATCTCAGAATTGGTGTGTGTCTGTGTTTGTATGTATATATATATATATATATATATATATATATATATATATATATATATATATATATATATATATATACATATATATATATATATATATATATATATATATATATATATATATATATATATAGACACTCACACACAGATAGATAGATAGATAGATAGATAGATAGATAGATAGATAGATAGATAGATAGATAGATATAGCTATAGATATAGCACTGGGGTGCTGAGGGTTGCCCTGCATCAAGAGTGCAGGAAAGCAAACATTTTTTGTCTTTTCCTACCTTGGACGTATCTCTGTTGACCATCTTAAGGTTTTTAAATGCTTTGGATTTTAATAATCACTGATTAAATAAGGTATGATTGTTTATGGTTGACCCATAACTTGCTGCATGTGCCAGAATGACAAACTGAAATTATGGGATGTTCTGTTCTTATCAGTTACAATGTTCCACTTTGTTGTCTTCTGTTCTTTAACACTGCTTTGTGGCTTTTTCATTTTCTTTCTGTTGGAGACTTAAGTTGGGCAAACTTTTCTGCATCTGATATATTATTACTTATCAGTGCTAGCATTCTTTTGTGGTTCCTGCGCCATTTATTGGACTTTACTTGTGTCCTTGCATTTGTATGCGACATTTGGTCCACAATAAAAGAGTTTTGATGTTTCATGAAGCAAAGCATTTGGATTATGAAACAACTGTGTATCTTCAGAGACATTTTTATGAACTTTTTTGCAAGGAAAGTGAACTCTCATTTTTTACTTGTGTCTGAATGAAGAATTATTACTGGGTGTTTGGCTTCTTTGTGTGCACAGCTGTAAGGAAATTAAAACATTAATCATAGACTATGTATTTATGGGCATGATGATCAATCTTTGTGTCTTGTCTGACCATTATATACTGACATTCTGCTTTGGAATTCTTCACTTGATGTTCTCCCTTTTATAAGCACTTCTTGCTTGACCATTTTGGAATACAGGTGTTTCTTCCTTGCTCATTTTTGGTTGGGTTAGGATAGGTTAATGTTGTTTACCTGCACTTTATTTTTAATAGATTATATAATTTACTCATTTCACCATCTATTTAAAAAGTTCACTAAAATAAGGTGCAGAATAAAACAAAAAAATAAAACATGGCACAAATAATGAAAGCATCCTTTTGAATGGATTATTCAAACAATGCTTAAATATATTTGGATTATCTGTAAAAGTATATACATGTTTATGCCCTCTAGGATAGTATAAGTATGTGCAAATATTTTTTTGTAGTCTTTTTACCTCACTATCTGTGAACCATCATTCACCTCTGAGCCATTGGACCCATTTAATTTCCTTCATTGAGGTGAGAGTCAGCTGGGAAAGGCTATAGACAGTCAATGGGGCAGTTTTACATTCTTTTTTTCTGTTTTGTCTTTTCTCTGTGGTCTTAACTGCCCACATTTGGCTAGATGCCAGGGACAGGCATGCAATGACTGTTCGTGGGGGACTTCTGTCAGTTCTGCAAGGATCATACTCTGTATATGACCCTGCCTTTTCTTCTTTTCTTCAAAGTATGATAAATGACCACTCCAGTCTCTACATCAGCCCAGTGTGCCCTGAGTGTATGAAACCACACCAACACCCCAAGAGAGGCATGCAGGTGACACCCGTTCACCCCACACCCGCGTCCTTGGTTCTCCTAATGTTAATTGAATCCTGGTCATCTTGGACTCAATATGGTCTCCATACTTCTGTGCATATCATAAAGATTTAATGTTTATGTGTTATTTTTGTTTATTTGAATTTGAACAATAGAAATTGGTCAAAAATATCTGTGTACCTGTATTATTATACATTTATATATTTTTATATTAAGCAAGATACCTGTAAAGTGATTCCCGAGAATATGTACTCAATTAAAAGCTGATGGATCACAAGCTGAGAAACTGATAAAGGTGTCAAGAAGAAAAAGAGAGAAAAAACAGGAATCTGTTGGCCAGTGGTAAATGTTGTTGTATGTTCTGCAAGTGCAGAAATCTTTATGGCTCCATCAAGGATGCAGGAAGAGGTAAAGAGAACTTTTCAAGGCATATGATGAGATGGAAAGTCATGAACAGTATGAGGAAATGGCAGAGGGATTTTAGTGCAATTAATAAACTAGATTAGACCAGTATTTGAGTAGGTGAGAAACTGTATATAAAAAAAAAAAGACTCATAATTTCATAATGAAATGTGTTTGGGGGAGTGGTTGGACATAGGAAAGATAGAAACTATAGGGAAGTGCAATGTGTTCACTTCAAATAGGAAGAAGGAAGCCAGAAGAAAACAAATGCTTTTTGTCATGAGGGGCCAGTTTTAGAAATATTTTTTATTTATGATATCAGAAAAAATTCCTCTTTCTAGCCATGTTCATGATAAATTAGATATCCAGAATACACAACTAAAGAAGGGGCAGCAATGAAAAGATATGAAACTAGTAGGCCGAATGCTAGAGTAAAAGGAGAATGAGGTAGGAATGGAAGTGAATTAAACAATTAATTGCTCATAATAGAAGGAACAAAGAAGGGATGGTGGGTGAGGTACAATCAGTGTTGTAAGGAGAACAGTAATAATGATCTGGAAGGGATCAGCGTGAAATGATAAATCAGTAGGAAAGGGAGTTTATTTACTTACAGACACTATGAAGAAGATAGACAGTATAAGGTCAGTGGGCATGCTGACAGTCAAGGTCCAGAAAACTTTGATGGTCACAAAGGATAGGGACTGTTGAGAAAGTAGTAGTTTTGGTGTATGGAAGGAGAAAGAGTGGAAAAAAGTTTTATTATAAAAATTTATGTATTCAGAAAGAAACTGCAAATTGAAGAGTTAGAGAAGCAAAGATGACCAGGTGGTTTCATGATAGTGTCCTACACAGGGGGATGATAAAATTAAGTGGGTTTCTATTATACAGAAGATAAGAGCAAGTGTCTATACTATAGACAGAAGGGAGAAACAGAAAAACAACATAGAAAAGTACAAACCAGTAGGAAAGGGCCTGTGTAGAAAATATTACTCTGAGCATGTATAGATAATATTACTTTGAAATGCAGAAAGTCTAGATATGGAAATGGGAGCCCTGGGCAGTGATACTGGAAGGCAGAGTGGACACTGCTTGTATCACAAAAACATGGACCAACAACAAGAGGTGATGGGTCACTAAGGTGACATAGTGCAGGATGTTCAGCAAAGAGAGAAAATGGAGGGATGGAGGTAAAGTATTGATATGTATGAAAAAAGTATCACATATGAGGTCAAAGAATAGCAGCCCTTGAGGGAAGCAAGGAAAGGGCAAGATCACAGTCTAGGTCACGTGACCTGTTAAGTCATTAAATGTTGGTGTATTGATGTAGTGTATCAGACTCCAATATGTGCATGAAAACAGCAGAAGGCAGAATAATGCAGTGGAGTAGGAGGAAGAGGGTTATAGTCACGGGACACCTGAATCTTCCAGGAGCAGTCAAGGATATTCCAAGTTCCAAGGTAGAGAGAGAGAGATTGAGAGATGATTAAAGTCTTGGAGGCTGCACAAAAATGGACATCATTCTGATGTAGTCTTATTAAAGGTGGAGAGAGGAATGGTGCCCATGTGATGGTGCCACTGGCCAGTAGTGACCATACCACTCTGTGCCCACTATTCTTGCACATCTTCAGACCGACACAGTCTTTAGAGACCTGAGTGCATATGTGGACAATTCTCTCTCATTCAATCATCATGTTCCCCCATTGTAAGAAAATCCTTTTAGCTGGCCCAAGGGAATGTGTTCAAAACTGAAACAAGTCATCCTGCCACTGTACTCTTCCCTTATTAGATTCATAGTTGAATACAATCACACCTTTAGCATCACCTATAAACACCCAAAGACAGCTTACCAAGAAAATTAAAGGTCTTAAATCTTTCAGCTATCCCAAAAAATTAGCACGACTCTCATCACACTGAGCAGCCTACAGTGTGCTCTGAAGTGACTTGTGTCTTCTAGCTCAAACCATGAAAGAGCCATTCCTATCTGACATTCTTCCCCTTTTTTTTTTTTCAAAACCAGTGCCCCTATAAACATCCACATTAAGGACATAAATCTACATCAACAGATAAACAAAAAACTTACTCATGTATTTCCTAGGCTGTGAAGCAAGTTAGCACTACATGTTAAACAAAGAACTGCTTTTACCACCTTTAAGGCCTAATGATTGGATGGATAGAGACAAATCTGCAACAGGACTGTCATGTTTAGCCCTGCTCAGTTTCAAAGGTAAGCAGTATAAAAGTGCATGAAAAGGAAGGCATAAACTTTTAGGTGTGTCTACTTAAAGGTTTTGTGCATCTTGTAGGCCTTGTAATCATGTGCCTAATATTGTTCCTACATTCCTATGTGAAGTTCAGACTGGAGGAAGGGTAAGAACAGAAAGGCAGAGGCAATGTTTAGGCATTTAGGAAAGTGCTTTGTAATGAACCAAGGAGATTGGTACAGATGAGTTAGGAGACTGTGGACAAAGTAATGGAGTAAACAATCTATGGGAATGAGTCAGGGATGAAGTATTCAAGGCTGTGGAAAAGTATTTGAGAAAATGGCAAAAACAGAAATGGACAGCATGGCGTTACTGGAAAGTAAGATTACCAATTAGAGCAAATGGTGAGGCAAGCAGCAGTAGGCGAGGAAGTTGTGATTTGGATAAGTCACAATATAAGGAGGCTAGTAGAAAAGCAACAAAAGAAGAAAAGTCGTAAAAGGCAAAGGCCAACTGACAGATGGTAGAACAAGTCAAGAGCTGTAACAATGACTTCTTAAGGCAAATTTCAGGAAGAACTATGGGAGTAACAGACTCAGATAGGCTATGCAAAGCAAGTAATGAGATTAAAAAGTACTAGGTAAAAGCACAGGTATTACACATATACTTTGCTTTACTCTACAATGGAAAACAATGAGAGAGTTCATTGCAGGGATGGAGGAAGGTCAGGTGATGAGAAGCAACAGACAGATATCATGATAGAGAGGGATGTAGGGAGGGGGTTGAAATGGAACTGACCTCCTATGAGAGAATACAGCACAATGACCAAATGGGTTGCCTCCCATGGCAGCCATCAATCTGACCAGTGTGCTACCAGATCCTCTGACCAAGAATTTCAACAGCTCACTGGCCACTGTGAAAATGCCTGAGGACTGGAAGATAACAACCATATTATCCTTGTACAAAGGAGCGTACGGCAGACCAGAGAACCAGAAGTTTGCAATCTATCTGCAATTGCAGGAAAACTCAAAAAAACTCCAGTGGGAAAGGTAGCATTTGTAGAGCACAATAACCTGCATACCAATAATCAGCATGTGGTCATCCAAAAAGAGCTATTAGACATACCTGATCCAGTTTAATGACCTTTGAGTTGGTTATACACAGAAATCTTCTACAAAATGAATGATATGCTAATAAGATCAAGACAGGGTATCTAGAATGCTGCACAGCTAAAATGTGGGGCAGAGAGGGTTATGGTGAAAGGGACAATGTCTAATGGAGTACCACAGGGTCAGATCCTGAACAGTACTCTTTAATGTTTTTTCTTCCAGGCTTATCTGAGGTAATACAGAAAAGGAGTACACCTGTTCTGTAACAGCACAAAATTATTACGTTACACTGTTTTACTGGGGTGTTGATGTGTGAGGCAATTCCCCACGCACCCAAACTAATATATATCAAACTCCATGCTTCCCATACCACAGAAAAAAGGGAATATTCTGAGCGATCTTTGCCTTAGTATATATAAGTCCAGATTTTTTTGTCATTTGGTCTCCACATTCCAGGCCTCAGTCTTACAAGTCCCTACATTTTAAATGATTAACCAGCAGCTGCCTTCTGTGCTGATGAGTTGCTCAGCACTGTGCAGATTAGTAATGTCATCACTAAAAAATGTGTAAACTCATTTTTAAAAATACATTATTATTCAATAGCAAAATTCTACCTGTTCTGTCAATCATGTGGTGCAAGCTAACCTGCTACCATAACTACACACAGTCCCCACCTCCAAGCAATGATGCAGCATTTCTCTAGCCAGTGAGAGCACTTTCTACATAACATGGCCACATTGGCATAACTATGCTAATATACACTGGTTCTCAGACATGGAAACGGAGAGCAAAATTATATAAATCTGTCTCTACAATTGCTGGAAATCAAGGACAATCCAGTGGGAAGCTGTCATTCAGTGGAATATTATGGACTGTCCCTTAAAGAGCATATAAATGATTTTGTTTAGCCCTCATACTGACAACAGCATTGTTCAGTTTTATGACTCACATTGCTATCAGGATGGGGTATGAGCAAAATCACACGTTTTTTTTTTTTTTGGGGGGGGGGGGGGGGCTGAACATTATGTTTAAGATTAGCTGCCCTCACTTCAACCATTATCAATAGTCCAAATGTACTGTTAAGAAGCAAAATGATACAGGCATCCCAATAATTTTCATTTACATATTCAGTTGTGTATGTTTTTACTAATATAGAATACAGATGAGAAACACAGATATGTGACACTTTCAGTTTTCTTAGAGGGTATGCACCTACTATAAACATTATACGGGAAGTTCTGCAATCCAAGTTTGTGCTGAGTTTTATAGACAGAAAAAATAGCTCCTCCTTCAGTGACTGAAGACACTGCTTTTGTTTACCGAACCCATCTCTAATGACAACACCTTCTGCTCAGAACAATTTTTAGTTTATAAACACATCATTATACTCTGAGTCACAAAGTAACACTATTCATGAAGATTCATTTTGAAAAGGTATACATACTCGTTTCATGAAGCTTTTTTTTTTAATTCAGTATGAGATTATTAATAAGGCTTGCTATACACCAGCCAAGATAAGTGTATATTTTACTGTTATGCCTTTGGGATTTAGAGACCTCAGTTCATGGAAAAGTGATATTTTATACATATTTGATATTTTCCTAGTGTGCTTACAGTATTGTTGGATGTAAATCTGAGAGTGAAGTCTTTGGATGGAATTCATATTGATCTAACTTGTCAGTTAATCACCTTATACAAATTTCATCTATTTGTTTCAAATGAAACCTTAGGTCGGATTCACGAAGGCTTGCACGGAGTCTAAGAGTAGAGTAAAACTCCAGCAAGCCAACATGTCTGCCAAGCGATCCAGGAACACCCGGCAGGGGCGTGCAAGAGAGCTCCTAAAACGACTCTTGCACGGACAGTGTTAGTTTATGCAAATTACCTCATTTGCTGCTGAAAGCTATGCAAATGAGGTAAATTTGTGATCCAGGAAACACTAACCTGTCCGAATAAGAGTAGTGTTATTTGCAGAAATGTACTCGGTTGGCAACTGAGTACCGTTCTGCAAATAGCAAAATGGAGCTATGACAGCTCCAAATAAAGGATGCATCCAGTTGAGAAAGCATGCTAATGGCCAAATATATGGCCATTGGCATTTTTATCCATTGCAAAATAATAAAAAAATATTTTTTTTTCCCTCGATCTCCGATGTTTAAGCATAGTGCAGTGCAGTGCAAACGTGCGATGCTCTAAAAACCCTAAAACCAAAAAATAAAAGCCACAAATAGGTATTTTATTCAAAATATTCATCTGCCATGCAGGTGAATGGCATGCTGAAGACAACATGGCAACTGAGTAGTGGTTGCTAAGGGGGAAAACTCAGTCTGAGAGATGTAACCAACCATTAGTAGGCAATCCTATGCAAATGAGTATAAGGATAGTGAATCCCAAATTTCCCTGCCATGTGAACCATGTCCCTAGAGTGTAAGAGTAGGATTAGGGGAGTAACAGAGTAGAAGATAGGTGGCATCATGAGGGGGTATGTATCAAAAAGACTGTAAGCTTATTGGAGCAGAGTGGCATGTGTTTGCTGTGAGGTACTTAGGACTGGAGGAGGCGTGTCTACAGTTGTCTAAACTGAAACCCAGAAACCGAAGGTGCACATCGTGGCTATCACTGAAGTTTCTTGCAAAGCTGCTTACACTGTGTGCACGCGTGTGAGCGCCTGTAAACCGGTCTAAGCCTGTGTGTGCATGTGTGTGCCTGTGTAAGCCTGTGTAAGGCTGTCTAAGCGTGTATGCACGAATGTGCACCTGCCAAAGCCCGTGTAAGCCCGTGTAAGGCTGTGTGCACGCATGTGCGCTTGTTTGCGCGGCACTGCCCCCTGTGGAAACAGAAATGGGAAAAGGAAGGAAAGGAAGTAGTAAGAAGTTAACCAAGGATAACTAGCAGAGCTGCCAGGTGAAATCAATCAGAATCAGCCAATTACACAGGCAGTACACTAGCCTAGCCCAGCCCAGCACTTAAAACTCTGCAAACAACATTCCCCCATGTTTTTCTCAGAAACACTGCAACACTGCAGTCTACAAAGAGAAGTGAAAACTTAAAAAGCTTAACTTGAGACAAAAAAATGTTAGGGGCTTGCATTGCTATTATAAGGCGACATGTGCAAGATGCTGAGGGTGGTGCCATTGCGAATGCTGCTGAGCAACCCACAGTGAGGAGACGGAGAAGAGTGTACAGACCCAGGGTAACCTACCAGGGGCTACATGAGCTGGAGATAGTGGAGCGCTATAGAGTGGACAGAGAGCTCCTGCAGCAAATTGTTGAGCTGTGCAGGCCACGCCTCACACACAGAACCAACAGAGGGGAACCCATCCCAGTGGAAACCAAGGTATGTGTTAGCCTAAGAATACTAGCAAGAGGTACCTTCCAGAGAACAACTGGTGATATGATGGGGATTTCACAGGCATCAGCATCCAGGGTATTGCACCAGTTCCTGAATGCCATGTCAGCACGTCGGTGATCATGTATATTTCCCCAATTCCCGTGAGGTATTGGCCAGCAACACGCGTCTCTTCCATCAAATAGCGGAATACCCTGAGGTAGTGGGTGCAATTGACTGCACGCACATAAACATCAAAGCACCAGCTGGTGAGCGGGGTAGGGCCTACATCAACTGCAAAGGCTTCCACTTCATAAACTGCCAGGTCATGTGTGATGCCCAGGGCATAATACTGAATGTGTGTGCTGGCTGCCCTGGAAGCTACCACAATTCCCATATCTGGCATCTGTCGCAGCTGTACCAGACATTTGCCAATGGGGACATCCTGACGGTCACTTAGTGGGGGATGCTGGATACGCACTGGAGCCGTGGCTGATGACATCCATCAGAAATGCACACACACCTGAACAAGAACACCATAATGAGGCACACACACAAACACGAAATGTAATAGAGCGTGTGTTTGGGATGCTCAAGTCACAGTTCAATTTCCTGGCCACATCTGGTGGAGCCTTGCAGTACTCACCAACTACATGTACCCAAATTGTCATGGTATTTGCCATGCTACACATTATGATCCTGCGAAAACAGCTGCAGCAGGAACAGCATGGGGCAGGGCCAAACAGACCCCCACCATTGCCAAGGCCTGCACAGGCACAGCGTGACTCAGAGGATTAACAACCTGAGCCTGCCCCAGCAGGCGGAAGGAGGGTGACCCAGTATGCCTTGGCCTTGGCAAAGAGGCAATGCATAGCACATACACTGGCTCAGTAGGAACCCTGGAAATGATACCTTCCTCTGACTCACACATAAAATAATAGGGATGCCTAACTTGACACTACCTGTTTCCAAACATGTATAGGGAGTGTAGTATGTGCATCTGACATAGGCAGCCCTGCAGCACCACCTGAGGCATGATTGCCATTTTTTAAGCAATATAAAGCAGTGCTAAGCAGCTTTTACCAATATTTAGTATATGTAAACAAAATTGCACATGCCAACTAGCGCAATGTCGGGCAACATTGGGCAAGGTTGAGCAAAGTCAGTTAAACATGCTCATATCTGCTTTACTGTCCCTTAAGCAGTCTGGTCTGCCCAGCATGGAAATAAAAAGCAATGACAGGGCTCGAACCCAGGATACTGTGCACTATACTCACAGTACTGAGCCACTAAGCCATGATAGCATTGCAATGGCACAGACACAGCAGGACAATTGTACACAAATGCAAACACAAAGAAATGCAGTATCATGCCCCTAAAGAGGCAAATGGGTAACCTCCCCCACATGCCTATGCAGACTGAGAACATCAGGCTAGGCAATGTGATGTGGATTGTGTAGGCTATGAAGTCGCAGTGTAATATACGTGACATTGGATGCCAACATCTGTAGTACAGTAGTATGCCTCAAGCCACTACGATAGGCAACAGTACAGACTGAAATGGTGTCCTGTACATAGCAGTGCAGGCATAGCAAATGTGTATAAGTGTCAGGTGAAACCCACATCCTATGTACACCCACAGTAACAATCAGGTGTGCCCCCGGGTAGAAAAGTACAAAGACTAGCTGTTCCCCCTGTATGTAGAAATGTTGATAAGTCTATGCAAAGTGTCGCATGGAAGCTCTGCAGGCACAGCATGATTCCTGTTGATCTATGGCACAAAGGTGAGCCCTGCTGTAAAAATACAACTTGATTTTCCATACACATATAGTATAAATGTCTATACTGGGCGCGCTCACACACTCCAACAAATGTAGTGGATTCCATTCAGCATCACACTGAAAGGTCATATTGGGCATGCTCACACACTGGAGCTAAATACGGATGTGATAATTAGGGATCTATGGACAAATGTGGATAGTCATCTCTACTTCCAAGAAACACATTCACAAAGTGGTTGGAAAAGCATGCTATGTGTTCACACAAACTGCCAAGGTCTGTGCATGTAGGTCAAAGGAGGTTTCCACTACTCAGCAGTCATCAGACCTGACAGAGAGTACCACAACACACTTGCGATGAATCCGACTAGGCACGTTCAGCAGCTAGAAAGACCAATGAAGTACCTTGACAAGAGGATTACTGGCCTCAAATAGTTGCCCCATGCAACAAGACTGACTGTAACCCAATCTGTACTCTGTGGCATACTGTCTACTCAGTAGATCTTTGCCCAACAGACAGGTTCATGTCATGGTTACACTCAGATCTGTTCCGAGTTACAGCTCAATAGCAGTAAATGTACAGAGCCAACTGATATTGCCAACATCCTGGCAGATAGGATCACTGTTAACTGTACCCCCCTCTCACCCATGAAACAGCACATCTCTATAATGGAAGACTGCAAAGTTGCTGTCATCATGGCTGCACAGGTAATAAACACTCTCCAAAGCCAGTATCACAGCAGCCATGAGACCAGATAACTTCCCAGGCTGTGTAGTATCTACTTCCCTGAAGTAAACATTAACATGGCAGGTCTGTGGCTGCTGAATTTTCCAGAGGACTGCAAACCAGGAGCTATAATGGTAAACACAAAAGATGTGGACATCCTACAAAAGGGCCTCACTGGGACAGATGGCTGTTGTCAAAGCCATGGGCTCTAGCTCAATGCCAAAAGGTGCATTGTCATCCCCTATGTTAAAAACTCTGTAGCCAAGAACTACAGCAGAGGTGGAAGTACACATCACACTGAAAGTGTGACAAGAGACCTTGGGTCACAGGTGGACAGTGGATACAACTGTGATACTCACATTCCCACAGTAGTCAGGAAACCCTCCTATGTGGCACACCTCGTTACAAAATGTGTCTCATGCAGTATAAAAGAGGACAATGTTCCCCTCCACTCATCACTCACTAAAACTATAATAGAGTAGAACGCCACTGTTGGTATGTACCTCACAAGACAACTACAACAACTGGAAAGCCAGCAGCAATACCACACAAAGAGCATTAGTGGCCTGAAATACATGCCACACACAGACCATCTCAAAATGCTCCATACGTACTCCCTTGCATATAGGTTCATAGGTTCATAGGTTGGTACTAGGCTATCAGCCCTAGGGCCTATACAAGCCTAGCCATAACAATTCCCTGGCTATTTCTTCCCACATTATTTACTTTCCTGGACCCCTGTCTAGCAGGGCGACTGACGTGATCCCTGGGGTGAATTTCCTTTCTCCCATCCAGTCGTCAAGGTTCCTTTTGAAGAGGTCCAAAGAGGCACTCTGCTTGATATGTATGGGCAATCTATTCCAGAGTCTGGGGAGTCTCTGGGTCAGGAACCTATCCCTCCAGCATGTTTTGTTTATTGTGATGACAAGGTTTAGATCCCTGGAGCGTGTAGCTCTGACGGATTGGGATTTCTTTAAGTGTAGCATGTCCAACAGCTCTGGGTTTGACATGGCCTTGTATGTTAAGCAGAGATCGCCTCTGAGTAGACGATATGCGACAGAGTATAGCTGGAGTTTTTAAGGCGGTCAGCGTGGGCATCTGCTTTAGGCCTGTGATTCTTTTAGTGAGGTATTTCTGAGGCCTTTCCAGTTGTTGCAGATGTCTTGAGAGGTACATACCAAATGGGGCGTTGTATTCTATAATGGGTCTAATGAGGGATGAGTACAGTGGGACAATGACCTCCTTTCTTCTGGATGAAAAGCCCTTCATGATGAGGTGTGCCACATAGAAGGATTTCCTGACTGTTGTGGCGATGTGGTTATCGAAGGTGAGACCACTGTCCACCTGTGTCCCTAAGTCTCTTATCACACTTTCTGTGTTTAGTGTACTGCCAGCTATATGGTAATTCATGGATACATGTTTTTCCCAAAGGGATAACAATACATTTCTTGGCATTGAGCTTGAGCCCATGGCTCTGGCACCAAGCATCTGTTTCTGTAAGGCCCTTTTGTAGAGTATCCACATCATTTGGGGATTCAATAATGGCTCCCAGTTTGCAGTCATCTGCAAACTTTGTTAGCCAGAGTCCCTTAGTGTTGACCTGTACTTCAGAGAAGTAGATGCCAAACAAAAGGCCCCAGGACTGAACCCTGAGGTACTCCACTTGTCACTTGTCTGGAGCTGGATTTGGAGTCAGCTACTTTTATAGTGTGGGTTCTATCAGTAAGCCATTTAGCAACCCATTGGGTGACATAGGGATTAATGTCCAACTTAGTAAGTTTATCTATGATTCCAGAGTGGGGGATGGTGTCAAAGGCCTTGGCAAGGTCTAGATAGGCTGTGTGGACCACCTTACCCTTGTCCATGGCTCTGGAGACTGATTCAAAGAAGTTAATCAGGTTCAGGAGACAAGATCGCCTTCACAAACCCAAACTGGGTGGGGTCCAGTGTTTGAAGGTTTCCAATGTCTTTGTTTATAAGTTCCATGATAATACGCTCCATGGCCTTGCAGATAAGGCTTGTCAGACTGATGGGACGGTAGTTTCCGGGATCCAAGGTGGATCCCCCCTTGTGGATTGGGATAACTGTAGCTCTGCGCCACTCAGTGGGCACGAAACCTGAGGTGAGGCTATGATTAAACATGACACTTAGGTGAGGTGCCAGTTCATATTGTAGTTCATGTAGTACACAGCCCGGGATGTCATCTGGTCCCATGGATGCTGTATTCTTGGCTTTAGAGAGTGCGTTTTGTACCTGTGTGGCTGTTATTACTGGAATTTGGCAATCTTCCGGTATTGAGATGGGCCATTTAGGGGGTGAGAGGGGGGTGAAGTTGGCACTGAATCGATCGCCTACTCAGAGGTGTTCACTGTCTAACATACAAAGCTATGTCAAACACAGAGCTGTTGGATATGGTCCACATAAAACACTCACAATCCCTCTGACCTTTGAACCCAAAACCACGAGTGAAATACAAAAGGAAGGGGTGTACCCATTTACCCTATGGATACCCACACCTTCAGGTTAGTGGCACAGCATGAGGCGTTGGAGACCATGCAAGTGCAACTAACATTGGCCAAATCTGCCCATCAGATTGTAGCCTGCTACAGATCACGTACCTTGTCTCAGGAACCTCACTCAGTATTCCGGAGAACAGTGGAAAGTATAAAGGTCCTATCAAACACCATTATATGAGGAGATTACAACTACCCAACAGTGAGTGGTGGAATTACTCATGTACAACATCCTTTGCTCAATATTTCCTATAGTTTAAAAACCCTTACACCCTGGAACAGCTGGTCATCACGTCTACTAGAGGTGACAACATACTGGACATGATCATCACCAACACAGGGTAAGATAGATAAACCCCTCGCTGGTAATATCAGATCATGAAGTAATCACACTGGACATCCACATCCGGCCACCCCACCCAGTCAATGAAACCACTGTGAAGACATTTGCAAAAGCAAACTGCACACTTCCCAAGACCAAAGTGGAGCGTTCCAAAGCCCTCTTGCTATAAGATAATGGTATACAATCTGCAGAATCATTTACAAGCGCATCCTATGATCATCGACAGGGATGCATGGAATGAGACATCACAAATAAAACCAAGATGCACACCTCCAAAAATAGCACAACAATCAGGTGGTTGTTGCCCATAAATAAGCTAGATAACAGAAGGAGGAAATGAACACATGACAGAGCCAACTTCACTAAAGGAAATGCATCACTGATCATTATCAGGATGAAACAATGATCGCTCATAAAATAATCCAAGGACAGTTTCTAAAGACAAATAGCCAAGGAATGTAAGAATAACAACCACAAAGCCTTCGGTAGCTATACCAGACATGTAGGTGTCAACTTCCAAATATGCTGTCAGCTACTCAAAAAAGGAAATAAATACACCAAACCAACTTTCATTGCCCACATCCAGGGGGACAAGTTTAGTGTAAACAACCCCATCACCCCCAAAAGGGCCTGTGTCCATCACAGAAGGATGCAGAGCCCCAGACATCATGGACATGCAGGTAAAGACAGCCCTCACCAAAGCTGAGAACACAGCATCAATGTGACTGGATGGTGTCCCAGGCTGCGTCATACACTAGGCCCATGAGGAACTGGACCCTCAGTCACATTCACTGTCCAGGCACAAGCATACCACAGGCTATGTACCCAAAGAATGGCATACACAAACAGTCATCCAGCTCCAGAAAGGGAGTGCCACAACAGAACATGGACACCATTGCCCAATATGTCTACTCAGCCTGGTCTACAGAGCTATTGAGCAAATTGTCATGGAACCCATAAACAGAGACATTAGAGACATCCAGACACTGGACTCTCCACAACTTCGCCTTGTTAAAGTCAGATCCTGGCTCCTAAACCTAGTTGACTTATTTCAAACAGTTACCAAGGACATAGATGGAGGTGAAAGTAGTCCACACAGCCCACCCGGACCTCACGAAGGACTTTCCACACCATTCCCCACTCTGTCATCATGGACAAGTGTACCAGCTGGAACATTAACAGCTATGTCACAGGATGGGTGGCCAGGTGGCTCACAGATCAAACACACATGTTCAGAGTTGCTGGTGCCATGTCCAACTCTAAGCCAGTCACAAATGGCATCCCATGGGTCTTGATCCTGGGACCCCACCTGTTCCGTAGATACTGCTCAGAGGTACAGGCAAGCACGGGAGGTGTATGGCTGAACAGGTCTGCAGATGAATGGTAACTGTGGTCCATAATCGACTGCACGGCTAACACAGACATCCTCCAGAAGTGTCTTACAGAGACAGATACCTGGTGTCAAAACAATGCCCTCAAGCTGAATGACAATGAATGCATAGTCATCCCCTTTGGGTACAACAAAGTGCACACAAATTACCACATAGGTGGTAATCCAGTATGTACGGATAAAGTCATTATGGCCCTGGGGACGCAGGTAGATAGTAAACACCCATTTGATGATGACATGGCCAAAGTGTTTAGACATTCCTTCAATGTAGCCCACCTAATGTCACCTAATGTAACCCACTTTGTATAGTCTGATGATGTCACCATCCTACAAATAAACCTGTGGAAAGGATAAGTCACAGTAATGTGTATAGCGCAATGTGTTAATGTGTACCACTATAGTATCATAAAGTAGTTAGGTAGTGGCTTAAATCCTGCACTTGACAAGTGTGTGCATGGTCTCCTTGTGAAAGAGCAAACGTTTTGGAGAGTAGTAAAACACCTTAAAAGTGGTAAACTAATCTCTGTCAAGTCTGACGATGTCACCATCCTACAAATATACCTGTGGAAAAAAGAACCCCCAGTGATGTGTATAGCGCATCATACTAATGCGTACTCCTCTGGTATCATGAAGTAGTTAAGTAGGGGTTTGAATCCTGCACTTGACAACTGTTTGTGTGTGGTCTCCTTGGGAAGGAGAAACCTTTTAGGAGAGTAGCAAAACACCTTAAAAGTGGTAAACCAATCTTTGTCAAGTCTGATGATGTCACCATCCTACAAATATATCTGTGGAAAAAATGCTTCCCAATAATGTAAATAGCACGACAGGTTGAGGCGTACTTCTCTACTATCATGAAGTAGTTAGGTAAGGGTTTGAATCCTGCACTTGGTGACAGTGTTGGCCAATGCGTTGGGGGTTTTGCTTTTACTACTGTATGACATATCAGTAGGCATTGCACATGTGAGGTAGCTGTGCGGCAAATACATATATGTACATGTTACCTCAAGTATTGCATGTGTGGGAACCCTGCTTTATTCAAGTACACAGTTGGCATCTTTGCCAAACTGTGCTGCTGCTTCACAGACCTTAGGTCACATCTGTATGCTTGTGACAAGGCCAGCCACTGCAGTGATGCCTGGCCTAGGTCATCCGTGTCACACACACTCATTACAGTTTCTATTGAATTGTGTGTGTGAGGGTTTATGGCCAAGGTATATGTCAGACCTGTTCAAATGCAGCAGAGTCGGTCAATGATGACTATGCATTATAGGTGTACGACAACCTTTGTAGACATGCATGCAGACCCCTTATTGCTTATGTGATCCACAGAGGGATTCCAAAATACCTTATGGAATGTGATTATCAAAGGAGAGATGACGTAACACTAGGTTGCATGTACACATCGGTACCTGTTCATGATGTTGGTGGCTACAACCTATGTGGTACTGTGGGGATACTATGTTCCATAAAGGTGGATGACTACGCTTAGTTTCGCCTATAGCTTTACAGCATGGGTTTGACAACAGGTATCTGTCTGTATGATACCCTTGTGGAGGATGTGTGTGTCACCTGGAGAATACAGTATAGGCCACAGTATTCATTAGCACATGTGGACAGACATATCCCTACTGTGATTGCTTGTATCTAAGAGAGCCATATGCCGAACAGGAGTGGTCTCAGTAATGGGTGCAGCTGAATACCACTGGTTACTGGCATAGTGTAGTACCTGAAGGATCCAAGTGTTGCTGTGTGTCCTACATCTGTGTGTCAGTTGTCAGGACATCAGCTAACGACTGGTTATGGTCAGGCGGTTGAAGTCATGTATACTACTAGAATGCAAAACAATGACAGATAGTAACAGTATCACCCACAGCACAGTGTCAAACCATGTCATACACACATGTGTAGTCAGGTTCCAAAATGTGTGTAGTACAATGCATAATGGCCACCAATAGAAACTATGGAGTGTTACTGTGTAATACAGAGCATGTCACCCTGCCCATGTGTCCCACTATGCACATATATGCAGACAGTGCACCTCCACCATTTCCACAAATGTACACCTGCAAATATGTGCTACACACATCCCACACATACTGTCCACTCTCTAACATATGCTGCCAATACTGCACACATCAGCCAAGTGGCATGTGGGCGGACAATATACAATTGGAACTAACACTGGTGTAAACAACACTACAATGACAATCATAGCTTTAATGCATCATGCCTGCACAGCTACACCTTCAAGCATATCATTACACTCTACTGCTGACAACATGCTAACATTGCTATACTGCTATAAAGACACCCTGTGCATCAGCACCATGGTAGCCTGTTCCTGCATCGATGTTACAGATGACAGGAGGCGGCACAGATTTCATCATATGCACAGGGTGTGTTGTTGGTCTGCCAGAGGCCTACAGTGAGCCATCCAATCGACATGTATGTGTGTGTTTGTGTGTGTGTGTGTGTGTGTGTGTGTGTGTGTGTGTGTGTGTGTGTGTGTGTGTGTGTGTGTGTGTTGAGGGGCAAGAATAATGGCATGGGCCAATGTTTATGTAATGTGTGTGGGTATGTGTTAGCCCTAGGTGTCTGGATTATGTGTGTGTGTGTCTGCATGCACACAGTTCCACCATGTGGCTGCCACATACGGGTACTTGTGGGACAGCCACAGACTGTACCTGCGAGGCTTTACAGATCACCATCTCTGGCCATGGATATGGTACCTGTGCCTGGCAGGGGAGCTACTGACACTATCAAGTACCAAGCCAGACTGGGTAATATCCCCAGAGGTAGATGGATGTACACTAGACCCAGGTCCCCGCTGGGACTGTCCAGAGCCACGTGCACATGGTCCTCTATGACTTTCTATAGACAGCCCACCCCCAACATTGCTGGGGCTGGTACTAGCACTACGGGAGCGGCTGCTGCTTGAGGGACATCCGCGGCGACTGCCAGCTGCTGATGTTGCTGGCATATGTCCACATCAGCGACTCAACCATCCCGCACTGTCCTGACACATGGACATGACATTGCGGAGGACATCTAATGTCTCTCCCCAACATCTATTGGTGACCTCAGTGTAATTGCGGATGGCACCAGCTAGGTCATGGATACTGTCTATTATGGTGGTGTTATGTGCCCTCTGTGCCCTCAGTCCCTGTCTGGTGTACTGTTCCATATGTGCCTGTGCCTCCATGACAGCCTGGAACATGCATGAGGTTGTTAGACCTGTGGCACATCTGCCAGTGGTATGATGGGCAGCAATGCTCCGACAAGAACCACTGGACATCTGCCTATGTGGTACCCTTCCAGACATCTGGGTATGGCTGCTGTGTTGGGATGCATGTGCCATGGATACCACACTGTCCTGGCCAATGCCGGCTGTAAGCTGTCCCTCTGCTAAGGGCATTGGTGATGGATGTATTGGCAGTATGACTGTGTGCATGGATGGGTGGACACTTGTGTAGTGTCGATTGGTGGCCCAACGATAGACCCTGGTAAACATGCCTTTGCCTCAACACACCTATCATCATTGTCACTATCATGCTCAGTAACATCAGTTTCCCTGCTGCATTGAACCAGCCCAGTATCAACACCTGTGAGAGGGAGACAGGAAACACACTTTACGACCTGTACATGATGTCAGCACACATGCACACATGCACACATGCACACATGAACACATGCACACATGCACACATGAACACATGAACACATGAACACATGCACACATGAACACATGAACACATGCACACATGCACACAAATACACTCCTCACTAGAACAGACACACACACACACACACACACACACACACACACACACACACACACACACACACACACACACACACACCACCAGCAATCACGAACATACTCAATAGCGTGTGATGTTGGGGTACAGTATCACAAGCCAAACATTTATATCAAACGTGACAGCATGCAGGAGGACGTGTGTTGCTCAACAGCATGAAGTGTGAGTTTAGACAGCCCTTGCTAATAACAGTATACATGCCCTTGATGCATGTGTGTTTTGTTCAGTGAATGTCCTCACCCTGGAACGCAATGTGTACATGGACACAACATTGCTGTGCAGGTATTAAAAGCCCTGCAATGTCCTGTGCACCATCAGTCACAGGTATACATACCATGGCTGGATGTGTATCAGTGTGTCACATAGATATGCATTTCTGATTAAAGCATCTGTGTCTTTAGCAGATAATTGTGGACACAGGTGCAGCACATGCATGCTATGTATACACACAGGATGAGTGGTGCATGTATACCTGATGGAATACCATTGCTCAACATATCCATTGTACAGTGGTTATGGTGAGTGTAGGACATATTGTGGACATGCCAGTGCCAGCCATGACATGGCATGCTACCACACAACAGCAACATGAAACATCACACATACACAATGTGTTTCATGTGACCTATACACCCTATAGCATTACAAGACATATGTGCGTCACGTTCTACAAATGGTGATTATACATATTGTGTATAGGTGCATATGTCTGCACACACACAACATTGAGGTGCATAGCAATTCATGATATGTGTAGTACTGTGGCCACTGTAACTGGATGGGGTGAAGTACCATGAGCCATCATCATGCAGCATCATGTGGTCACTCAATGCTACTAATGTGTGCCAGACCGGCACATAGCATGCTGAACCTGAACTGCAGTACCATGGCTACATTCACCATTTCACGGCCAGTTGTTACATGGGTTTGTGAGGTGCCCAATAGGGGGCATTGCCTACCATGAATGTGTTATGTGTTGAAGAGTGTTGCACACACAACCACATGTGAGGCATCTACCCCTCAAGTATATTATGTGTGCTGTGTGGATGAGGTTTGGGATACTGTAGTGTGACCTTACAGTGGGTGTCTGGATACGCCATGTGTAGCATGTTAATCTATACTGCGTATAACAAAGGTGTGTATGTTGTATGCATGTGTATCGACTCTGCCTATCCAATGTCCACTACAGTGTTGCCACAATTGTGTGGGATGCTCTGTGTATTGTATGTGTTTTAAGCAGCTACCCATGTTACTAGGATGTGCATAGTCTCACAACAAACATGCACAGCATGCATTATGGTAGGTGTGTTATGTGTACATGGCCTACACCTCACCTATGACATGCGCATTTAATTAACAATATTAAAGGTATAACACACTCACCAGCATGGCTCTGCTGCCTTGCTGTCACACCAGAAGGACCTAAAAGGATATCAGACACTTTGTCAGTGGCAACAACTGTGGCATTGCTACTGTGTGTTTGCAGTCTTACAGTAGTACAACAGTTGATAGTCGCAGGCCTACAGATTATATTCCTAATTATTAGTATTGCACAACACTAGGCACCACATCGTCTAACTACACAGTACACATCTCACATAACCATGCTCTACCAATAGAGGTAACAGTATTCTACAGCTATGCCATGTTACCTGCACGCTCCATGTCAACTTGCTGGGTGGCTCCGGCCTCCATGATGATACATGTTACTTGTTGTGGTTGTTGTTGGCCAGGAGCCACCTGGCTCAGGAGCAGCTCCTCCACTCTGGTGAGGGGGGATGGATGGCTACCCCCCCACCTGTGGCAAGCTGTTGTCTGCGGATATCAGATGCGCACTGCCGGACATGTCTAATTAAATCACTACAGTGATGGCGTACCTGCTCATATGTCTGGTTATGCATGCCTATGTCATTTACCCTACGGACAAGATCTTGCCACAGCGCAGACCGCTCATGCTGGTCCTGGCTGGTTCTGGAGAACAGCAGCGAATAGTGCTGCACCAGGCTCGCTGTGATGGCTTCTTCCTCAGCCGTGCTTATATGCAGGGTTACGATGGTGGGACATTACCCTGGAAGACAATGAAACAAAATGTGTGAGTAAGTCATGTGGCACATGTAACATTCTAAAGTACAGATATCAATTAACTGCTATATATAGCAACTTATTGGCTGTCAGAAGATACATACTTTCAATACCACATATCAGTTCTCAACCCACAGATGCCTGACAGTGCCTGGCACACTCTATATATCAAACCATGTTTTGCACATCAACAAAGTTAAAACAGGATGTAAGACTATACAACAGTACATGACACACTATATGTGACACAATGCACCACCTAGCCACAGGAGGTATATATCATGCTAATGCATCATGAAATATGTAATCCATTGCAATGATTTTAAAGTCCACTGACAGTATTACCAGTATACCACACTAGTCGTTGATAGCAGACCCCTGCCTAACAAATGTGCACATTCGTCAATATAGGTGGCATACTGCTGTACTAGACTATACATGTTGCTAGATATGTAGTTATATCCTGTAACACACACATGACCGAGGCCATGGTACAGACATACCCACACACACAGCAGACATACATAACAGACACAAAGGTATGGCAACCCAGGTGACCTTTACCTGTGTACCGTACAGTACTGTGTGTCAGTAGTTACGAGACCTTATGCCTGAGGTATGTAATCTGTGAGGACTATAGGGAACACACATAACAGTGGTTCCAATAAATGTGCACGTACCATACTGTGCTGTTTAGGCATACAGCTTCAGGTAGTACTACAGTTTTACAGGAGTTGGATTCACCAGCAGTAACACCCAATAAGTATACATGTACTGCTTTAGCCTACAATGGGGCACCCCAGTCGACAACAAGGGACTAAGTCAGACCATATGGCATACTGCTTTTTCTGCCTAGCAATTGCATACACATCTTTTGCTGGGATAACAGCTAGGACACATAATACCATGACAGAAACAGTTTCCCACTAAGCTATCACACATATACCGAACTCTGACACATTCAGCAACACATGCACCATCACACTCAGTCAACTTCACATATCGATTATTACAACAAGTACATGTGGGTGTGTATCACGTCATAGGTAGGTAAGAGGCTATTGGCCCTAGGGCCTATAGGACTCTAGCCATATGCTACCCTAGCCTCTGACACACAGGTAATTACATTTCACGTGGCCCTGTCAAGCAGAGACACTGAGGTGATTGCCTGGGTGTATTCACTATCTCCCATACAATCTCCCAGATTATTTATGATGACTGATAATTAGGAGCTTTGTTTGCTATGGATAGTTGGTTTGTTCCAGAGTATGGGATGTCTCTGAGATAGGAATCTATCCCTCCAGCATGTGCTGTTTATTGTGGTCAAAGGGTTTGGATTCCTAGAGCATGTAGCTTGTATAGATTGTGATCTGTTTATGTGGAGCATGTCCAACAGATCTGGGTTTGACATAGCTTAGTATGTCAGTCAGAGGTCACCTCTGGGTAGGTGGTACGCGACACAGTCTAGTTGTGGGTTTGTGGGATGGTCTGCATAGGGCATCTGTTTGACGCCGTTATTACTCTTTGTGAGGTATGTCTGTGTCCTTTCCACTTGCTGTAGATGTCTTGTGAGGTACATACCACATGGGGCATTGTACTCTATACTGGGTTTTATGTGTGTGGAGTAGAGGGGAACACTGACTTATTTTTCCCTGGATGACACACATTTTGTGATGATGTGTGCCACGTAGACGGATTACATGACTAGTGTGGCACTGTGACTATTGAAAGGGAGACTACTGTCCACCTGTGTCCCATGGTCTCTTATCACACCTTCTGTGTTAAGTAGGCTACCACCTATGTAGTAGTTCATGGGTACTGAGTCTTTGCAAGGAGGGATGCCAATGCAGTGTCAACATTGAGCTTGAGTCCATGACTTTGTCACCAGGCATCTGTTGCAATAATTATGACCCTGTCTCTCTCTCTCTCTCTCTCTCTCTACATATATATATATATATATATATATATATATATATATATATATACATATGAACATCCATTGGTGTACATAGAGATATACATATAGGCACATGTACAGTCCACCTTTCATGGTGGGAATATCAAGTATGAGAAGGTTGTGAGGTATACAGTTATGTCATAACATTGCACAGTGTTGTGCGGAATGCATTGAAGGTGTTCTCAGCCCATGTAGCTTTAGCAGGCCTCACTGGCTGCAACACTGCAAACCTGATGAATCATACCCACAGTGTTTAACCACCACATGTCATATACCAGCACTGTATACTGTCTGGTCTGCCACACACTACAATCTACATAGAAATATGCACATAACAACCTTCAGCAACATATATATATATATATATATATATATATATATATATATATATATATATATATCAACCTTTCACAAACAGTTTCAGTATGTCCCTTGCTCAATGCACATGTACAGATGCTAATATATCTGACACGGACAGATCTATCCGTATGTGTGTGCCATACACACACAAGGAACACACTGTTGTAAGTACATGTACCTCACGGCTGACCTGTTGGGCCTTGCTGCAACATGAACAGGTGTCACATGTGAGCACACGGTAATATTAGAGGGTGTATACATAGCTGCTAATGCTGAATTATCATACTAGCCTGGTACAGCTGTTGCCAATGGTAAGCTACACGTTAATATGACTATCATGCATTTGCTACTCTGTCACATCCATGTTTGCATAACCGTATGGGCTACTACCCCAAACAGACATTGTACACACTACTGTACAGAACACAGATAACATGGATCAGATGTTTGACATTTAATGCTGAACTACATATTTCACCGTCACATCCCACTGCACACAGCTGCACACTCATTTCCCCATGCCAGTAGTTATGCAGGGCATCTGTGCAGCGATATGTACTGCTGCCACATATGGATGATTCAAACTATGTACAGTACTCTTCATAAACATCTACTACATTCCAGTAAATACATAACTGTTACATACCTTTCCTTTGTATGTGTTCGTATTTGTTGTCGTATATCCTGGTATATTTGTTTTGCAATATATGTTTTCCTTGCAATATATCTTTTACTGTTCAAGATATTTCTTTTTCAATAGATTTGTATTTCAAAATATATTTCTTTTCTAAATATTTTCTTTCAATATATTTTTATCAATATATTTCTTTTTCAATATATTTTTTATGTACAATTTTTTTTCTATATATTTTTCTTTCAATATATATTTTTTTCAATATTTTTTTTGCAATATTTGTTTTCAATATACTTTCTTTTCAATATTATTTTTCAATATAATTTCTTTGGTCAGTATATTAATTTTTGTTCAATATATTATTTTTGTTATATTTCTTTACATTACATCACTTCTTTTTTCTCTCTCTCTCCCTCCATACCTGCAATGGAATGATTGCATGTGTGGACAGCAAGTACAGCCTGCTTTTATAGGTATCTGCACATGTGCATGTGATGGCCTCTGTACCAATTGGTGGCCACCATTTGGCAATTGCATGCAGCCTGCTGTGTGGTACTTGCAGTACTCACTGTCATAGTAACCAAGTGCTATAAATTGCTAAGTCAGGTAGGCGTAGCCCTCCCAGAATTCCAAACTGGGGACCATGCTTCTTGCTGTGGACACTGTTGTGTAAGTCAGAAGGTTGGTATACTTCTTCTAACTGTTGCTAAGGGTGTAGCCAGTTATTTGTATGTTGTACTCAGACCTGAATGTTGCCATTTCCAGTACACAGTTGACAGTGTAGAATTGTACTCACCCCTAGAAATGCTAACACAAGATACATGGGAGTATGGAGTTTCTTTACAACTTCTACAATTAGCTGCCATACATATGTAGTTATTGAGATGTTTTCATTTGGCACATGAACTGTTTGGGAACAGCTATACTGTGGATATTAATGTACTCACTTCTGCACTGTTTGTGCTTTGTATTTTGTTGACATTATCACAGGATGCTCATGAAACTGGACAATTCCAGTACTGAGTATGCCTACCTACATCCTTGCTGTACCTTGAACACAGTGGTATTTTGTACAAATGGGTGGGGATTGTCCTCCTATGATACTGTGTGGGGGTTGTAAAGTGCTGCTGTAACATTATTTACTGCTAGAATGTCTGGTTCTGTTATCACAGTCATGTAATGCAATTCCACTACAACTGCCGGTAAAGTCCCACAGTACAGGTTTTGTTTTATGGCATTCCTATCTTTCCTTTACATTCACACATTCTGATGCATGATATATATATTTCAGCAACATCTTGCTGTATATCTACTGTGGCCTAGTGGTACTTCATGCAGTCTAGTGTGTCCAAGGTCCGGGGTTCAAAACTGATGTTTTATTTTGCTGCTGAGCAGAACAAGGCCCCTCATATGCAGGGTGACTAAGGCACTTTTAAGCAGTTGTAAGTGGGTTTGCGTGGGTTTGCACGATGCTTAGCAATACTTAGCTAAGCGCACACTCGTGCACACTCGCTCAAATCCGCTTACTTCTGCTTAAAGTTGCTTACTCCCGCTAACACCCGCACTCATTTCTTTGAAAGAAAAGAAAATGGGGAAATAGGAAAGTGGTGAAAAAGGGGCACAAAGAGGGAAAGACAGTAGGGAAAACAGCTCGGGATGTGCAGGACATGTGTAGGGAAGGTCCATAGCTGCCCATTTCTTTAACAGCAACAGCTGTGCATATACTAGTAATTTGGAGGGAATTTTGAAACCTTCCATCCCTAAGAGAGGGGTGAGGACAACAAAGTATGTTGTACTGCCAATTGAATTTCAGTTTCTGTGTCCAGTGGACATTTGCGCAAAATGGGCAGCTATGTATGGGGTGTAATTTGTTTTGTTGGAGCAGATTGCCCATTTTTTTTTCAGGTGAGAGTGGAATGTGGGGTAGGGGAAGTAGGTATGTTTTGGGAGATAGGTTGTGGAGGTAAACAGACAAGACAAACAAGATGCATACAGGGGCGGAATATGACACATGGGGTGGGTGAACACAATTGATGGGGAAGGATGTTTGGAAATCGCAAGCCCATGAGCCCACAGATGGTAACAGTGGAACTGAGATCCCTACCCATGGGCAGTCACCACTGCACCTTCACAGCCCATAGGGTGGCCCCCAGGCTGCGTAGGAGGGGTAGGCTCACCCGTGAGTTGCGCGACTCTTGCCTCGAGCTAGCGTAGGGGATCAGCGACTGAACGCTGGATCTCCCTACGCACCACAGCCTGGACCGTTCAGAGGGTGACAGGTGGCCCTCCTCCGGCCACGCTTGCATGGGGGGACGAGCCCCGTCCCCTGCAGTGCTTCCACCTGAAGGTGGCACAGGGCCAACGGAGGAGGAGGTCCCGGGCTGGGCACAGAACCTGCTGGTGCCAGGTGCGATCACCAGCTGAGGTGGGACAGGTGGGTCCGCTGGGACTGGCCTTCCCATATGTTCTGTGTTTTGGTGAATTTAATGACAATATAGCCAACAGCATTCCAAATTAGTTGTAACAGCATGCAGTAATATTCCCATTAACCCAACACACCTGAGTTCCAACAGTTGCACAGCAAGCATAACACATGCATATATTGAATGACAGTGGACATTCCAACAGCATGCAGGAATGAATGGTGGCAACAGGCCACCAAGATTGTGGTGTTTGAACAGGGCACATGCATAAAAGTTATGCAGATATTTATAAACCAATAGGACATATGTCCCTACAAATGTTTTGAGATTACACATACCCATTGAGGTGTGGAATTGCATTTTTTATGCACATACAGTAGGGTGTAAAAAGATACCTCCATTAACAACTTATATGAACTTATAGTTTACACTACATTCCTATTGACTGCAGGTATATATCCCCTACATGTACACTAGGCAATGTCCATTACGTTGTGGGATGTGTTTTGCTAGTTCCTTATGTACCTGACCTGTATCTAATATACAAACTGTCCAGGATGCAGATGTTACTGCTATGTATTTATATATTTTATTTATATTCGTATGTCTACATATCTGGATGTGTTCAGGTGACATTATCAGTTATATTTTAACAGCCCCCTTCATTTCTAGCAGCACACTGACATTTCCGGTGCACACAATTACAAGCTACTCATGTGTCAGATTTACCTATACATGCCAGGCTTGAAACTACAGTTGAGGACTGTATATATGTTTAAGAGATACTGGCACTCCCTTCATCCTCTTTCTATGGGCCTACCCAAGTGTGGGTTGACAGCGCTTAATACAACACTACTATTTCTATACTGCAAGAGTACATCAACATTTCAAAGAAAGTGACACGGACACACTGCAGGTGTTATACCTTTATTAATTACATTACACACTTTTCTAGTGGCTCTCTCATTTATTTGTTATTACAGTGCATGCAGACATCTTATTCAGGATGTATTATACTTTCATTTATGGTTTACAAAACTCTTTTTCTGGCTCTCTCACTTATTCTATATGACAATACATGCAGAGAAATAATTCAGGACTTATTTTACCTTTATTAATGGGTTACAACACTCTTTTTCAGGCTCTCTCACTTATTTTATATAACAGTACATGCAGAAAAATTACTAACCTGCCTGGTGGCGCAGTCTTGGCAGCCTATATGCATAGGCTTGCTGATTCGCAGCACGGACACCTGCAGCTGTGAAGGAAATGAAGTGATATTGAGACATATACCTATCCATACTATCGACTACACTAACAATTTTTACATACTTCAGTCCATGGCTACCTACTCAGTAGTGGGGCATTTTGCATCCCACGGGCCTCCTGTATCCATTTGTTCAGTTGGTCCTGCTTGCATCTCTTCAGGTCTGCATGGTGATGTCTAACCTGCTCACCAGTCTGAGGGACGCCTGTGGCACTGGTGAGTTCATATGCGAGACAGTTCCAGGCCTCCACTTTGTATTCCGTGCCCTGGAACTGGCCCTGCAGGAGTCTAGCATCATGATGATGGATGAGGAGCCAAACCATCACTTTTGACTCCTCAATGCCCCACCGTTGCGCTCGGAAGCGAGAGCCCTCTCCGACACCAGCCATTGCTGCCTGCAGATGGGAGCTACAACCAGTTGTGGTGAGTATTCCCGCCTATGGTGCTTAAATATGCCTCATTTCCTGCACTTATTTGTAATTGGCCGGATTTGAAAGTTCTCAGCTGAGTGCACACCTGCTTAGCACTGGGTAAACTTTGATTCATATGTATATGTGTGTTGACAGTTCATGAACATCAAATGCTGTCATGGCTTAGTGGATTAGTACTGTGATTATGGTGCACACTATCCTGGGTTCGAGACCTGTCATTGCTTTTTTATTTTACTACTGGCCTGACCGGTAGGGGGTGTGGCTGGGTTTAGCCAACTTTGCTCAACTTTGCCCAACGTTGCTCTATGTTTACCAACGTTGCCGATGTTGCGCTAGTTAGCGCGGTGCGCACCTTCACACAAACATGTTTGGTTTTCGCTAATTGGCACGATGCGCAGCTCCTCGCAAAGCTATTGCGCTAGTTGAACCAGTGCTTAGCTATGGGCAATTATTCTTAAATGTGCTTACTATTGGTAAACGTTGCTTAGCAGTGCTTCACATTGCTTAAAATAGGTTACTTATGCATTCATTAGTATGCATGACCGTTTCACTTTCTTATATATATTTAAAATATTGTTCACTACTACATAGACCATTTCAATGCATTTTAATAAAATTTAAAAGGTAAATGTCAGGAATTCTTTTTATGCACGGATTTCCTACAGAAAATGGAAAGGGGAGTGGTGGGACTCGAACCGGGAATGCCTCCTCTTTGTGCGAAGGCTCTACAACTACACTATTGCTATTTGGCTTAATTTGCATATAAGTGGTTTATTATCCTCTTCGATGTCTAAACTGCTAACTGTAGCTAAGCAATGGGCACACCCATGCACACACGTGCAAATACGGGCAGCTATATCGTGAATACTAAAAAAAAAATTGTTTTACATTTTATTTCATTTGTACAGGGCTTTTGAATGTGGGGGAGTTTAGTGTTGTGGGTATACACATTTGAGCGGACTCGCTCATATCTGCTGACATTTGCAGATTTAGGCACTTGCAGGGGCGTGGATATTTGGACTGCTCGGCAGTCTGACACGCCCACTGCACTCCTACATGCTCCGTGTTAGCCAGGGAGTTGAGTGAGCGCGCCCTCATGCATATGCATAACGCGCTGATGTCATACTCTTAGACGGCAGTCTTCGAGTAGGGCTTAATTCGTCCTACACGAAGGATTACTGAACCCCCCCCCCATGTGTCTACTCATAACTGTTTTCACTTTAAGAAAATATTATATTTCAATATATTGGCTTACTTGTGCAACTTTCAATTGATTTTTTTTTCTGTATAATCATAGAATATCTGAGAGCTTACAAAATGCAAACCGTACCACAGCTAGGAAGCTTTTTCTCAGACGGTTGAAGATAAATTTCACTTGCGATATTATAGAGTCTTCATTTCAAGCAGGTTTATTGTGATTTAAGTTCTTGTACCTTATTTGTATTCCTACATTTTTTTAGTTTATTTTTCACCATTAATACCACTCCTCTTCAATTTCACCATTATTCTTACCGTACTTATTATCAGCCAAATACTGGAATGCCTACCAGTAAGTGTTCTAATTATATTGCATGTGCTATATACAGTTACAGTTTCCTTGCATGAATCACAGTTTCTTTCAAATGCAATATTTAATCTTTTTGTATGTATTAATGTGTTTATGAGTTTAAAATAAAAATATTTTAACAAAAAATGAATAAAACACTAACTTTTTCGGGAAAGCTACATTCATGGTACACATTAATGTTGGGCTTCACCCCCACATCCTAGTAAATAATTATATTAACTGTGACACTGCTGTACTTCAGACAAAAGATTACAGCCAGGATTCATGAATGCCTACACCTCGTACTAAGCTCATATGTGTGGTGAGCAAAGAGGAATATACTGTTTGGTATTCATTAAACAGCTCTGGATGTCACACCCAGCTGCAAAACAACAAAATTTGCTAATAAAGGTAGGGTTGGCCTTAGGTCAAGTGGTGCCCTAAGCAAAGGGGCTCCACAGCACCCCCCATACCACCTGGTACTCCCAACCTGGTCTATTTACATCATCCAGTTTACTGGAAAAGTGCCCCTGCTAGATTGGTGCCCTAGGCAGATGTCTAGTTGGCCTATCCCTAATGCCAGCTATGAATGAATATGAATGAGTAGGTGAATTACATAACAATAAAGTAAATCAACATGGTGGATTAATTCAGGAACATATAAAACTCACACGTACATGCCATGCTCCATTTTGGCTTAAATGTCAATACTTTTTGTAATGCAGCCACTAAGATACTTAGAAAATATTAGGGGATTGTGTATGTGTAATACACATTTATACATGATATTTAACCTTGAGTAAAGCAATAAAAGATGTAAGTGCAAGTAACAATTTTGGTAAATTAGATTTAAAGATCAGAATATGAATGAAGACCAAAAAAACAGTTATGGCCATACCAGTTGCAGGTGGTTATGGAACTTCAATACCAGATGTGACTAGACAAACAAAATGGAGATGGATAGATGTATGGAAAGCATTAAACAGAATATGATACATGAGATAAACTAGTAATAACTGCGAAAGTCAATGTTAACATATGTAAATAAATAACAAAAAACAGTAAGGCAGCCATGACAGAAGTGTACTTTAATAAAAATAAAAATAAAAATAAAAAACAAAAGGATAAGCTCTTTTGCGTTGTGCATGCTTCTTCAGATCCTAGCATAATACTAATTCAACATCATTTTTATAAATTAAACCATCCTATCACAAAGCAGCACATGGAACAGAGGCCATCTCTCTTTACATATTAAGTTTATGTCCACTCAAGGCAGGTTTTAAGTTCTACAAGAAAAGGCACCTAATCTATTCCCCCTAGGTTTCTTACGATGATTGCGGTCACATAATAGTTCTTTTAGACTTCTATTATTCTTGAAAATAAATGTAGGTAACCCTCCAACTATATCAGTCGTCTGTTGATCAGGCGTTAGAAGATGCCAATTATTATTTATGATGGTACGCATTGCATCCAAATCATTGGTGTATTTGGTAATGAAAAGGATATCCTACGCCTGGCTGGGGCTTTGAAGAAATTGTTCTAAGCTGAGCATCATTGTCAACAGTTCTTGATGAATGCCTCTTTTTGGCCAATGCTTCATCATGAATCATATCTACTAATTTTTCACTATAACCTCTACAGTGAAATTACCCTGTAAGTGTACATAGTTCTTTCTTTTGGTCTTCCTCCCTAGTACACAATCTAGATATTCTGCAAAATTGGCTCTTGACAATATTGGGGAAGACATGCCTGGGATGCATACTCCCATTGACTAACAGCCCATTTCTCCAACATTCTTTATGATATAAAGAAGTGGAGATAGCTCCATTTAACTCTCTTTTAAATAAAACATCCAGGAAATCAATCTCCAAGTGCGAGTACTTAAGGGTAAATTTAAGAAAATTAGAAAGCCGAAAGAAGAAGAAGAAGAAGTAATGGACTCTAAGTTAGAAACAAACCTACATAATAAATCCTCCTCCCCTAACCATAGTAAAGAAGTCGTCAACAAAACATCTATAAAATGTTATATATCCTGAAAATCACAAAAAAGATGTTTATTCTCCCAAAAATGCATAACCAAGTTAGCATATGAGTTGGCGCATGGGGTGCCCATAGCGACACCCCATTTCTGCAGATACAATTGTTGATCAAATATAAAAACATTATGTTCTAGGATCAAATCTAGAAATGTGCAAATCAAATTAATAGTATTACTAGTAAAAACATATTCAATAGTTAAAATTTCCCTTATGGCTGCGATATCATAAGCATTTGGAATAGACGTAAAGAGATTCCTCACATCTAAAGTGACCATCAAACATGAAACACTATCTGAACTATAAGAAATCATTTAAGTCCTTTAAAAATGAACAGTGTCCTTTAATATTGTGGGTAACCTGGCCACAATATGTTTTAATTGCCCCTCTACATATATAGACAAGGGTATGGTAACCCCGACCTCAACCCACAACAATGGGTCTCATGGGTGGTTTAAGGGAATCTTTATGGATCTTGGGTTGACCTTTCATAATGGGTACAACAGGATGAATTGCATACAAAAAATGATATAATGAGTCATCTAAAAGTCTGCACATCAATAAATCATACAAAATGTCTCATATATCTCAGAATTTCTTTGCACAAAAGAATGGTCTACTCTCTGATAAGTTTCCCCATACTTCAGCAGTGATGACATAGCTTCTAGGTAGTCAGCCATCTTCATTTCGACAACAGCGTCACCCTTACCTGCTGATCTTGTGCAGAGGTCTGACCTAGTTTCCAGATGATGCGAGGATTGCCTCTCGAAACAGCTTAAATTATAAAAGTTCTTTTTTTGAGGAATGCTTAGAGTGTGATATAAGTCCTCTTCACAAGCTCTTATGAATAAATCAACATGGGGTGGCAAATGAGAATTAAACATGCTTGGTCTCCTGTAAGTTTGTGTATCAGTACCTGAATATGTACCAAACAGGAGCTTTAATCCTACTGTGCCTGCCAACATTCTTAAATCAATTAATACATCACTTACTTTAAGAGAAGCAGCTGGAATAAAATATAATCCTTTATTTAAAACCATAAGTTCCATTGGATTTAACATGTAGTCAGACAGATTAACCACTAAGCCATCTGTTTTCGTGTTCTCCTGCTGGCCAGAAATCTCTCTGAGGAATGTTTCCTCTTCTGCAGCCCTCTGCTGGCAGATCATTTGCTTGTACTCTTCCTCTGTTTGACAGGTAGGGGTAAAAAACTGTCCATGTTGAAGGAAGAAAGAATTTTCAGTCTCGCTCCTCCTTTCTCAAAACTGAGTGCTTCCTGATTAAAGGGTGGAGTAGAATAATCAGTCACAGCAGTTGCCGTTGTGCTGACAGTCTCATGAAGAGGTCTTTCCTGAATATCACAATTTAAGGCAAATTGCATATTGTCTGATCCTGAGATGCTCATCTGGATGGAGGGGGGGACGTGTCAGTTAAGGTAGCAGTATACTTGGACCATACGAATATATTACCCAGGTGAAAATCATTATAATCCCTTTGCAGCTTCCTTTGTTTTGTTTGCTGCAATCTAGCTTCAAACACCATTATATTAGATAGAACAGTGTCTATCATGTTGATATAAACATCACCCTTAAAACAGTAAAGTAAGTCTTTCTGTAAAAGTTCAATTTGCTGTGTTAGTCCTTCTTCAACAGGTTTAAAGTGCTCCAGCATTAATCTCACATAGTTGAATCCTAACTCTAAAGTGAGTCATTGCCACTTCTTTAATAATGCTGGTTGCGCATCTCCACAAGCAGGCATACATAGCACTCACATACCCCTTGCAACAATATTAAAATGCAGGTACACCTCCAAGTGTAGGTTTTGCCACTGCAGTCATTTTAACTTATAAAGATTCTGTTTAAGTTCTTTAAGGGTGGTTAGAAAAACATTGTAATCAACTGCTGTTTCTTGTGTATGTACAAAAACAGTACCTTCCAAAACCAATTGTAGTAAGGGATTATCTTGTGTCCGAGTCATCTTATTCCATTTCTGTTGTAATTTATTGTTAACTGGATTGCAGTCCATTTCTACAGAGGTACCTTCTGCCATGTGGAGTTTCAGGTGGAAATCACCAAAAAAACACAGCAAAATTTAACCACCTAGCAAAGCCCAAATGCTATAACTGGAAAAGGCAATAAGCAAGCAAATAACAAAAACCAGTAAGGCAGCCATGTTAGAAGTGTCCTTTAATAAAAATAAAATATTAAGAATGCATTAGCTAAGCACATTATTGAGCAACCAGACGATAGTTTTAGTTTAAGAGTACTACAGCATGATACTGGAACTATCAGGGGAGGGGGTGACATTAATAACTATCTAGAACAAGGTGAGTTACATTGGATCCTGAAATTACATGCTCACAGACATCCAGGAATCAATGCCAATGTTAGCATAAAACCCGCCTTGAGTGGGCATAAGCTTAATATGTAAAGAAAGATGGCCTCTGCTCCATGTGCTGCTTTGTGATAGGATGGTTTGATTTATAAAATTATGTTGAATTAGAATTATGCTAAGATCTGCAGAAGCAGGCACTACTCGGAAGCACTTATCCTTTTGTTTTTTATTTTTATTTTTATTAAAGTACACTTCTATTATGCCTGCCTTACAGTTTTTTGTTATTTGATGGCTTATTGCCTTTTCCAGTTTTCGAGTTTGAGCATTGCTAGGTGGTTTCATTCTGCTAACATATGTAAATACACACATATCTATAAATAAATAAAAAAATATATATATATATATATATATATATATATATATATATTTATATATATATATGGGTCCACTATGTAATTTCAAAATACTGAAATCCCGTAATTCAGTATTTCGAAATTACATAGCCGAAAACTCAAAGTTCCAAAACCGGCAGAAGTGTGAAATTCAAAATCCCGAAGCACGGAGATGTTGAATTTCCGCTTCTGCTGGTGCAGTGTGTGGATGTTTGGGTTGAATTTAGGTAAGTTTGTGTGTGTAAGTGTGTTGGTTAGGGGCTGTAGTGTGTGTAAGTGTGTGTTATAGACTGTGATGTGTGTGTGTGAGGGACTGTAAGATGTGTGTGTGTGTGTGTGTGTGTGTGTGTGTGTGTGTGTGTGTGTGTGTGTGTGTGTGTGTGTGTGTGTGTGTGTGAGAGAGTTTTGTTTGTGTTTCTGTTTGTGCGATCTTAGAGTTACAATATATAAGTTGGCGGGGTGTGGGGGCTTGCCCCCCACATGGGGGATGCAGGGGGGCTTGCCCCCTGCATTATCTATAGTGTAGAAGCATTTATTTGATAGTGGGGGGTTGTGTTTGTTTATGTGTGTAGTGTAGTGTATGTGTAGCTTAGATTTGGGATTTTGAATTTCACGGCTATGTGTTTTCGGAATTGTGAGTTGTGCTTGGGTTTTCGGCTATGTAATTTCGAAATACTGAAAATCTGGATTTCTATATATGGGTCCACTTCCCATGACTGAAAGCTCAAAATACTGAAATTCATTTGACTGAGTCCACAATCCCAAATGTTCAAAATACTAAAAACTCATTTGACTGAATTTCAGAATACTGAAAGCTTACGATCCTGAATTGCAAAATACAAAATTGCAGTGTGAACACTACTATAAAATAAGCAAAGGGCATATGCCTTTTTCCCCAGCGTAGTGGGATACAGGAGGTAGTATATCTATATATATATTGGTGGGGCATAGCCCCCCACCTAGTTTAGTTTTATATCATCCAGTGTATGTTAATAACGTAAATAAGTAGTTTTAAATTTTGGAAAGAGTAAGTCCTTTGTGCTGTAAGTGTACATTTCTTTCTTTTATAGTTTTCATTTGGCAATATGAATTGTTGGTGATATTTACTCTGTTTATTTGGTATTGTGAACCTAGATTTTGTGAATGTTAGTGTTATTTGTGATGAAATGTTTGGTATTCATGGATCTGTGCATTTTTTGTTATGTTAAGCAATTCACAGAAGGGAACCACATGTCATGTCTATGACTTAACATTTTGTACTTTACAATTCAGCATTGTAAGCTTTCAGTATTCTGAAATTCAGTCAAATGAGTTTTCAGTATTTTGAACATTCAGGATTGTGGACTCAGTCAAAGGAATTTCAGTATTTTGAGCTTTCAGTCATGTGAACTGGATCCACACACACACACACACACACACACACACACACACCCACACACACACACACACACACACACACATATATATATATATATATATATATATATATATATATATATATATATATATATATATACACATGCACACACATGCAGTTCGCCTTCAAACATTTAATTCTCATAACATCAAGACACTGGGACCATAACATCGAAAACCCCAAACACTGAAAACTCATAACATTGAATTTCATAACACTGAAAATGTATAACATCGAGTAGTGTATCATCAGACATGTAAATTATATAGTTTAATCTGTTAATCTTGCGGTATCACTATGAGATGCAGTTTTTACTCATATAGTTATGATTTATATAGTGTAGGAATTTATACTACTTATATAGTGTTTGTTTTGCCAATAATCCAAAATTAGGCACCGGAGACCAGCAGTTCCAACACACAAGTAATTTAATGTGCAAACACAGCAAAAGGAACACACATCCACATATAACATAAATGCTGATAAAAATGCTTCCCCTTATGTTTTCATCTCATAGAACTTCATCAGAATTGATGAGGTTCTATGAGATGAAAACGTAAGGGGAAGTGTTTTTATCAGTGTTTATGTTATATGTGGATATGTGTTCCTTTTGCTGTGTTTGAACATTAGATTACTTGTGTGTTGGAACTGATGGTCTCTGGTGCCTAATTTTGAATTATTAGTTGCATTTTGGGCACATTTACCGCATCTTTGCTGTTTATTTTGCCAATCTGTACATGTTTTAGGCCATACAGGTAAGTGATTTAGACATTATGTGTAAATTCTGTATGGTGATCACAATACAGTCAGGTTAGGAAATTCAGTTTTTTCCACTATAGTGCAATCTTGGAGTTGGTATATTTAATTTAGGGGAACAGAGCCCCCACATGGGGTGTGCAAGGGGGCTTGCCCCCCTGCAGAAACACAGCAAAAAGTCTGTTTGTTAGTTTGGTGTTTTTATAGTTGCTTTGTAGTTTTCAATGTTGTGATGCAAAGTTTCAGTTTTCTGAGTTTTCGATGTTGTGAGTTTTTAGTGTTTTGTGTTTTCGATGTTATGGTCTCAGTGTTTTGAGATTCAATGTTATAAACATTAGTTGTTTTGAAGTAGAACTACATATATGTGTGTGTGTGTGTATATATATATATATATATATATATATATATATATATATATATATATGTGTGTGTGTGTGTGTATATATATATATGTATATATATATATATATATATATATATATATATATATATATATATATATATATATATATTAATGGAATACAGGAGCATCAGCAGTAGACACCCTTTCATTCTTTAGTTGTTTTCTACCTCTGCCTCCACGTCCATCACAGCATTAGGTAACTCCTTTGAGCTTCCTGGATCCAATAAAGTTGGCAGGAACTCATTTGTGTGGACATCATCATTAAAAAGTTATAAATACATAATATCTATGAATATATACATCTAATACATAACTGCAAAATCCCCCCCCCCCAAAGCCAATAACAGAAAAGAATAAGTGAAAATAATGTGATAATGTTCGGAATATATAACATTAGGAATATAATAAGTGTATGAAATTAAACATTTAAAATAAAATAACTTTCGGTATTCAGATGTCTGTTAACAATCCTAAGGACATGTGGGTAGAACACAACTTTTATATGTAATACAAGTCAATGTTAATTTTGTAGTAACAGCTATTAAATCTTATCGAAGACCCCCTAGAAATGAACCACCTCTCAACCCAAGGAACCACAATTGTTAAGAACACACACTGTGTTAGTGGGACAACAGTTGCTTATGTCAGGCATATACAACAACCTGACCACAGAACATTTTTGAAATGTCAATTTAATATTGCTACTTCTACTATGTTTGAAATGTGTTCACATCTTCAGGGGAAATGTTTCCACAAACCAATGTAACATAAGATAATGATTATTGCAATATTAACTGTTATACCTTTTATACCAACACAAATGGACAAAGTGAAGACATCACTTTCAAATTTCTAGGAAAACAGTAATAAAACCTTAACTGTAAGTATTACTTGTAAAGAACATAACATGCATTGACAGAATTTGTAATAAAGTTATCCAGAAACAATGCAACTGCTACAATTTAACTCAGTCAGCCAGCAGTATCATTGGTGAATTCCTGGTATGATACAAGTTCCTTATCCCCCGACATAACTCTCATCCTTTTAGTGCAAGAAATCTGGACAAAGCCTGAAATAAAGGGGGCAAAGTCCCAAAAACAGGGACAGATTTTAAATATTACTCTTATAAACTTAAAAAGATGCTAGAACAACAGGATTTGTGTTAGAATTCATTTTCAGAAGGATATGAAGTTTGAAACTCAAATGGATATTAATATTTAATGATTTCAAGTCTCAGTGATTTGCCAGAAATCCACAAATTTTACAAGAAACAGATCAAAAGTATGAGTCATGAAGTTGGACCTTCTGTGAAAATCTAGAAATTTGAGAGGTGTGTCCCCAGGGTGTGCTTATGTACTTTGTAGATTAATCCCAATGGACAAGCTGAATATGTCAATCAGGTGTCAGCTCCTTATCATACCTGAATCACTCACTCTTCTCAAAGTGGTAGACAGGTGAATATGGCATGAGGACCTACATGATTTTGTCCACATGCCATAGCAGTCCAAGAGCAAGCATTCAGAACTAACTAGTGGCTAGCTAATGTCTTGCAAGTGTGACTCATTAGTAGTACCACATGACTAATTAAGTGTTTTAGAATCCTGCTATTTTGATGCACATTTAAAGACGGTATATACGATAAAATAGTCTTACAGCAAAGTTTGTGATTACATAGAGTGACTTAAGAGATAGGCTTTATACCACCTTTATGAAAATATGCTTAAAAGGTAACTGTGCCTCTGAATAAAAAAGTATCTGTAAGTCATATCAAGTACATAAAACTTAAACATACAAACAGAAAAATTTAAAAAAATGTAAATTGTAAGGCAACATGCAGCAAATGCATCAAAAGTGGCTAAAGGTCATAAATGAAAAGGAAGAGCACACTCTTAGGTTCATAGGTTCATAGGTAGGTTCTAGGCTATCTGCCCGAGGGCATTTATAAGCCTAGCCAGAGTGTGTCGACTTTTGCTGCCCCATTGATTAATTAACTGATCCGCTGTCAAGCAGAGCCAATGAAGTGGTCCCAGGGGTGTATTACCCATCCACTCATCAAGGTTTCTCTTGAAGAGTGTTAGTGAGGAGCTCTGCCTGATGTAATTTGGTATTTTGTTCCAAAGCATGGGGAGTCTCTGTGACAGGAATCTATCCCTCCAGCATGTTCTATTTATTGTTGTGGTGAGGCTTAGCTCACTAGAGCGTATGGCTCGTAGTGACTTTGATTTCTTTAGGTGGAGCATGTCCATAAATTCTGAGTTGGACATGGCTTTGTAAGTCAGGCAGAGATCACCTCTGAGTAAGCGATATGCCACTGAGTACAGCCGGAGTTTTTTCAGTCGAGCTGCATAGGACATATGTTTGAGGCCAGTAATCCTCTTGGTGAGGTACTTTTTTGGTCTTTCCAGCTGTTGGAAGTTTCTTGTGAGATACATCCCAAATGGGGCATTGTACTCTATGATGGGTCTAATGAGTGATGAGTAGAGGGGCACTATAACCTCTTTATTTCTAGATGCAAACCCTTTAGTAATTAGATGGGCCACATAGAAGGATTTCCTAACTACTTTGGCAATATGATTGTCAAAGGAGAGATTAATATCTACCTGGGTCCCCAGATCTCTTATTACCTCTTCTGTATTAAGGGAGCTGCCACTTATGTGGTAATTTGTGGGTGTTTTGTTTTTCCCAAATGGGATGACTATGCATTTTTTGGCATTTAGCTTGAGGCCATGACTTTGACACCAGGTGTCAGTCTCAGTAAGGCCCTTTTGGAGGATGTCTGTGTCAGCCAAAGAGTAAATTATGGCTCCCAGTTTGCAGTCATCGGTGAACTTGGTTAGCCATAGTCCTCCTGTGTTTTCCTGTACTTCAGAGAAGTATATGCCAAACAGTGGGGGTCCCAGGACCGAGCCTTGCAGGACACCACTTGTGACTGGTTTAGAGTCCGACCTGGAGCCTGCTATTCATACCATGTGAGTTCTGTCTGTAAGCCAGTTGGCAACCCATCTTGTGATGTAGGGGTTTATGTTCAGGCTGGTGAGTTTTTCTGTAATACCCGAGTGGAGAATGGTGTCAAAAGCCTTGGTGAGGTCAAGGTAGGCTGTGTGAACCACCTTTCCCTCGTCTATGGCCTTGGCGACTATCTCGAAGAAGTCAACCAGGTTTAGTAGGCATGATCTGCCCTTAACAAAGCCCAACTGGGTCGGGTCAAGTGTTTGGAGGTTCCCAATGTCTTTGTTAATGAGTTCCATGATGATGTGCTCCATAGCCTCGCAGACCAGGCTAGTCAGGCTTATGGGGCGATAGTTACCAGGGTCAATTGTGGCCCCTCGTTTGTGGAGAGGAATAACTGTTGCTGTGTGCCATTCTATGGGCACATAGCCTGTGGAGAGGCTTGTTTTGCATACATTGTAATAGGTCCATAGGTATATACACTAGGCTAATGATCACAAATGCATTTTTACGCCTAGCCATGCATCCCAAATCTCTGACAAGTTCCAGTATCCTTAATAAGTGTAAGCAGGGGCTTGGGAGATTAAGCATTTACAAGCAAGGCCCTGGGAGATGAACCCTTTACAGGTTGTCTGTGTCCATTAGAGACAGAGGTGCCAAGCCAGGGATGAATTTCCTATTCCCCATCCAATTGTCCAAGTTACACTTGAATTGGGTTAAGGAGGAACTCTGCTTTATGTGGATGGGGAGCCTGTTCCAGAGATGGAATAGTCTCTGGGATACATACCTGTCTCTGAAGCAGGTCCTATTTATATCACAGGCAAGGTTTAAGTCTTCAGAATGGGTAATTATGGTACTGTTTGTTTTGTGGATGTGCAGGAGGTCCATCAGAGTGGAGTCTGACAATGTTCTGTATGCCAGACATAGATCTTCCATTAAGAGCCTATAGGAGACAGAATACAGGGATTGGGCCTTGAAGCAGTAGGCATAAGACATTTTACTTACACCCTGCATTCTTTTAGTGAGGAAACTATGTAGACATTCCATTTTTTGAACATGCCTGTTTACTCACATAAGAGGGCATTGCACTCAGTGATAGGTCTGATGAATGCTGCATACAGTGGAACAATGACTTCCTTGGTCCTAGATGCCATATCTTTGTTTATAAGTTGTGCAGCACAGAATGATTTCCTCACTGCTGTAGACACATGATGGTCAAAGGCTGGATTTCTGTCTATGTGTGTCCCTACGTCCCTGTCTACTGGATCAATTGTAAGGGGATTGTTGCCAATATGATAGTTACCGTGGGTGGGTGACTCCCCAAAAAATGTTATTATGCATTTCCTGGCATTAATTTTAGTGCTTGGCTCTGAGACCAGTTGTTTGTCTGCATCAGCCTTACCTGGAAAACATTTGTGTCAGTGTGGGATTCAATGACAGCACCTAATTTGCAATCCTCTGCAAATTTAGTTTGCTAGAGAACATTGACATTGGCCTTGATTTCAGAGCGGTAAATGCCAACAAGGAGAGGTCAAAGGACTGATCCCTGAGGGACTCCACTTGTACTTGGCCTTTTATTAGAAGCAAACTCCCCAACTCTAACTTCATGGGTCCTGTCTATGAGCCAGCTGGCTAGCCATCAGATGACATGTGGGTTTGTATATAACCTCTTGAGTTTGTCATCAATGCTCAAGAGGGGTATTGTGTCAAATACCCTGGCCAGGTCAAGGTAGGCAGTGTGAACAATTTTGCCCTCATACATTGCTTTGTGATCTTCTCAGACACCAGGTAGAGTAGTCATGACCTGCCCTTGATGAAACCAAACTGGGTTGGGTCCAGTGTTTGGAAGTTTACTATATGATTACTGATCATTTCCATGATAATTTGTTTCCATGGCTTTCCATATAAGACTATTAAGACTTATGGGTCTGCAGTTTCCAGGGTCTGTAGATGGCCCACCATTGTGCAGAAGGATGACTGTTTCTGTTCTCCATTCATGTGGCATGAAGCCTGTTTGGAGGCTACAGTTAAATAGCAATTCTGGAGGGCTTGATATGTCATGCTTCTAGTTATTTAGATATATACACATATACATATCGACATACATAGATGGATTTGTATATGTACACACACACACACACACACACACACACACACACATATATATATATATATATATATATATATATATATATATATATACATAAACACTCAGATTATATACATATACAGAGCAATATATGTCTACACATATACAGATAGAGATACATATGCACATATACATATGGATATCAACATATATATCGACAGTAATAGGTACATCAAACTAGATATGTATGCACATATAGTTATAGATATCTATATATATACCCACATAAATAGGCATATCTGTATACAGAGGATGTGCATATATATATATATATATATATATATATATATATAGCTATATATACATATATCTATATATGCATATATGTGTATATATATATATATATATATATATATATATATATATATATATATATATATATATATATATATACATATAGTGGGAGGTTGGCATAATGGTTAAAGTGTTTACCTTACAAACATAAGGTGCAGGGTTTTATTCTCACATGGGGTAATTGGCTAGGCTGAAAATGGCCCACAAGGGCAGTTAGCCTGGTACTAATGTATGAACCTATGAACCTATGAGGTATCCTGAGATGGGCCCAGTTCTTGGCCTTGGGGAGAGCATTCCCTTGTGACAGCAGAGAGAGTTATATTTAATGGTATTTCCTGAGGGATGTTTGAGGGGAGAGAGGGGTAAATTTGGAGCTCAATTTGCCAGTAGGTTTACTGTATCATCTGTCTCAGTATAGGTATATCCATTTACAATGAGCTCTGCACATATTTATGTATTGCCTTTGATGTTGTGGACATAGCTAAAGAATACCTTGTACTTGTCCTTGGCCCAGGAGATCATATTTATCTATAATTTTGGTTTGGTCAACTTTATTTGTCTTCTGATTTGTTTAGTTTGATGAGTGCATTTATGCTGTTGGGTACAGCACCTCCTAATTTTTGCCTGATCTTCTTCCCTCTGTTATACAACCTATTGATTTTGTGATTCCACCAGGGTGGCTTGTATTTTTAGTTAGTTCTGTACTTCTTCCTGATGGGTACAGCTGCCTCTATGCAGCTATTAACATGCTTGTGTAGGGTTTCTTTGAACAGTTAAGCATAGGCAGCAGTGTTTTCAGGGTTTATGGGGCTTGACATTTTGCCAGGTTATCACTTAATAGTAGAAAGTTGGCCTTAGAGTAGTTATTGAATATTCCAGGGTAAGCTGGGGGTCCAGGTTTTATTTTTCTTTAAAGGAGACATTTGGTGGTCTGACCTTAGCAAGGAAGACATTAAACTAAGGGGTGTGCAGCACTCTCACATATTAGTGAGGACCAGATCCAGTATGGTTGCACCCCTTTTTGGTGTATTGACAATATGGTCCAGAAAGCTTGTGTTTACAAAATCCAGGAATCTCTGTGCCTGTACATTTGGTGTTTTATTTATTTATTTATTTATTGCCGTTGATTTACCAGGATAGTCCATTGGGCCATAAAGAACCCATTTTCAATGGAGTCCTGGGGAGAAAAGCTCCATAACAGAAGGTATTTTCAACATTTAACAGTAACAATATTAGTACAGAGAGTTATTAACATTGTGTAAACAAACAAATGTAGAACTCATCAATTTAGAATAGTAGTCATAACAGTTAAAACAATAGGAAGAAATGTACTAGTAATTAAATAAATGTAACATAATACTGATTAGAGAATAAATATCATAGCTATAGAAGTAGAATATGGTATTGAGGGTGAATTAAGTAGAGTTAGTTATGTGGGGTGGGAACAAGAGCATTCCCACTGAGAAGCTAGATGAAGGTGAAGAGACTTTTTGAAGGCAGAGTGGTTAGAGGTGGTGCGGATGAGTGGAGGTAGGGAGTTCCAGAGGTGAGCGAGGCTGAAGGAAAGAAGGTTTTTGCCTGGGGGATGAGTCGGTTTATGTACTTCCAGTAGATTATGATTATTTGACCTTAGAACTCTGTTAGGTAGGTGCATTTTAAAGGCAGAAGAAAGAGAGGGACAGAGGGAAGGGTTGAGAATAAGCTTATGGGCTAGAGTTAGTTGAGTATAAGTTAGTTGATTGGGAAGTTCTAGCCATTTTAGCTTATGGAGGGGGATGCAGTGGTGGGTGGAGGACTTTCGGCTGATGGCGAATTTAGCAATTTTGTTGTAACAGGAGGTAAGTTGTTTTTTTAAACAGGACTGAAGATTAGTTAGTAGTGGGGCACCATATAGAAGGGATGGTATTAGGAAGGAGGTGGAAAGAGTGATTTTAGTGGCAGATGTGAGGTAGGTGTTCTGTCTATAAAGCATGCCAAGTTTCTGGTGTGTTTTTTTTATGTTAATTTGCAGGTGGGAGTTAAATTTCAGTTGGTTATCAATTTGTACCCCAAGAAGCTTGGTTTCTGACACTATTTCAAGAGGTGAGTTGTGTAGAGTAGTAATTGAGAAGGTACCCATGTTGGGAGGGATGACTTTAGAAGGAGTAAATAACATTAGTTTGGTTTTGGAAGCATTGAGAGCTAGATGATTACATAGCATCCATTGTTCTGTGGAAGAGAAGGCATCTTGAGTACGTTTTTGTAGGGTAGTAATAGAAGAGGCAGAACAGATGATAGTTGAGTCATCTGCATATTGGATGATGCTAGAGAAAGGGATAGATCTGTGGAAGTCATTTATAAAGATGTTGAAGAGAAGAGGACCCAGTATGGAGCCTTGGGGAACTCCTGTAGGGGTACCAAGGAAAGAGGAGGTAGCTTTTTTCCATTTTACAGCTTGGCTTCTGTTAGATAGGTAGCTAGAGAACCAGTTCAAAGAGGAGGAAGATAGGTGAAGTTTGGAGAGTTTGTTTAAGAGCAGGCTATGTGAGATAGTATCGAAGGCTTTGGAGAGGTCAAGAAGTAAGGTGGAAACAATGTTTCCAGAGTCACGGTCTTTATTTACAACCTCAAGGAAGGAGAGGAGGGCTGTCATGGTGCTATGATTAGGTCTGAAACCGTGCTGTGTGGGAGTTATAAGATGGTTGTATAGGAGGTGAGGAAGGAGCTGAAGTTGGACACATTTTTCTAAGAGTTTAGAAATGGGGGACAGGATGGCTATGGGACGGAAATTAGTAATGTTATTATTGTTACCACCTTTATGTAGAGGTATAATAAAGGCTTGTTTCCAGATTTGGGGAACTGTGTATTCTTGTAGAGAGCGGTTAATTAAAATGCTAATGGGGTAGGCAAGGGTTTCAGCGGCTATACTGAGAAAGTAAGAAGGGATATTATCAGGAGCATTGGTACATGGTTTCAATTTCTGAAGAAGTTTCTTAATAGTAGATGTTGGTATTGGATTTAATGAGAAGAGGGGGCAGTCAGGAGGGGGGGAGTTTTGGGGAGGTGGAGATGGGGATAGAGTAGGTGTAGAAGAGGGGGTAGAGGAGTTAGTGGGTGAGGAGTAGGGTATAGAAATAGAAATAGTGGGGGTGGGTAAGGGGGTATTAGATAGTAAAGAGGTGTTAGAGAATGAGGAGGTTAATTTAGAAATTGAATCAATAAAGAAGGAATTGAATTGGGTGGCTAAGTCATGATCTGGAGCATTTGGGTCTGGGGTGGGAGTATCCGGTTTGCTGGGGTGGAGGAGAGTAGAGATCCCTTTCCAGAATTTCTGTGGGTTGTTTTTATTTTGGTTTTGGAGTGTAGAGAAGTAGTTTTGACGATCAGAAGTAATGAGTTTCTTTACTTTGTTTTGGAGCATTTTATATTCGTTAAGGAGTGGTGCTGTCTTGTGTTTTTGGTAGCGTCCCCAGACTTTGTCTCTATGTCTCATGATAGCAAGAGTAGTTTTGGAGAGCCATGGGGCTGGTTTAGTTTTTATTCTTTTAGTCCGTAAAGGAGCTTGGGAGTCGAGTACTTTTAAGTAAGTTGAGTTAAAGTATGAGACTGCATCGTCAAGGGATAGTGTTTTTAGACAGTTCCAATTAATTGCTTGCAGTGAGCTTGAAAAGATTACTGGGTCGAAGTTTTTGTGGTCAAGGATTGTAATGTGGTTGTGAGTATGCTGAAGGATAGTGGGAAGCCGGTGGGTAAAGGTGGGTAAGTGGTCACCAAGTGGGTCGGGAAGAGTGCCAGTGTTGGTGAAGTAGTGAGGGTGGGAGACTAGAATCCAATCCAATATACTCCCATTGGAGGGGTTTTTAGCAGGGTGGGTTACCAGAGTGATCAGTTGTGAGAAATTGTAGAGGTTGATGTTAGTGGGGTTTGTAGGAGACTGTATAAGGGCCCAGTTAATATTAACATCTCCTAGGATTATGGTTTCATTTTTAATGTTACTAGATAGCCAGGAGAGGATGAGTTCAAGTGTGGAAATATTGTCCCCTGGTGAGATGTAAAGGGAAGCTATACATATATGTTTGTGATTGTTGATTTGCAGCATTGTAAGGAGAAGTTCGGCATTGTTAAAGTGTGGAGTAGGTTTGTTATATGGAGTAACTACAAGGGAGGAAGTGTATAGAAGGGCTACTCCTCCGCCTTTTTTGTGAGGTCTGTCTTTTCTTATGATGGAGTAGTTAGGAGGAACTATTTCAGAGTCTTTAATGTGTGGTTTTAGCCAGGTTTCTGAAATAGTGAGGATGTCAGGTTTATTATGTATGAGCCAAGCATGTAGGTTTGGGACTTTGTTTACTACACTTTGAGAATTTAAGGAAGTGAATAATAGAGATTTATTTATAGCAGTAGTAGTGGTGGGGCCTGGGTTAGGATGGATGTCTCCAGATATGAGAGCGGTTATCAGGTGTAGTATATAATAGTCTATGTGAGTAGTTAGCAGGGAGATGAGATTGAGTTGTTTTGTGAATTGGAGGGGTTTGTTAACAGTTATGGCTGAAAAGTTAGCATAAGAGGAGATAAGTTTATGTCAAAAGAGAAGGATGTTTTCAGAGGAATATAGGTGGGGGGAAATAAGAGAGTATGAGGATGAGAAGGATGTGTTGTGAGGGTTAGTTATATGAAAGGGTTGGGAGTGAGTGGAAATTGTGGGTTGGGAGAGATGGTAGAAAGAGGATAAGGAGAATAGTAGTAATAGTGAAAGGAAGGTGAAGGGGTGTTTAGAGGGCATAATGGAGAGGAGTTAATAGAATAGTGGTATTGGGATAGAGGAGTGTGCAATACAGCAGATACTATATGAATAGCAACTGGATATATCTGGTTAGTAGTAGTGTGTTCGATTGTAATGTAGAACTGTTATGTGATAGATAGGATATATGTTCGAGCCAAAGAGATAAGTTCACATAGGAGTAGTTAAGTATAAATGTATAAGGTTGGTGGTGGAAAGAAGAGTTGGGATTGGAGTAGGTGAGAAGGAATGCAATGCTTAAGTGATATAGCTGAGGAAGATAACTAGAGGTTAAAGTGGGTGGGGATTGGGAGGGGTAGTTGGTGGTAATAAGTGTTTAATTGAATAAGAGTTTCAGAGGGCGTGGCTATGGGGGAAGATAAATCTAGATGCACTGGGGGTGGGTGGGATTTTGGGGGTAGGGTAGGGGAGCAGAGTGATTCCGCAGGGCGAACAGAGCGGGAAGAACCAAGAGGTCCCAAGGGTTCCAGAGTCAATCAGTGAAAGAAGGTTCACAGTGGGGCAAGTAGGAAGGAAGAAGGACCTAAGGTGTTGGGCAGGAGTGAAGTATGAGAAGCTAGAGGGAGAGATTAGAAAGGAGATGTGTTACAGCTAGAGTGGGCTAGAAGAGTTAGGAGATACAGTAAGAGGGGAGAGGTTAGAGTTAAGACAGAAACATAGAAATCTGCAGAGGAGTCTGAGGTCTTGTGCCACTTAGAATATCCTAGGGGCAATACTTGGAAAAAGAGTGCAGCTAGTGTGGATCGGGGGGGGGGGAGAGCTAAGGCTGCTGGCTATCCGGGCAGGCTAGAGTACTACTAAACATTTATTAGACCAAAACATTAGTTATTAATGGTGTTGTAGAGGATTGCCAGTTATTAGTGGGATATTTAAAGTCACTCACAATATGGTACTGGGATCAATGGTGAGTGTTTCCAATAAGTTTAAATACATAGTATGGGTTTCATGGGTAATACAGGGGGACCTATATCCTGCAAGGAAGTAGTAGTACTGGATTTAGCCTATGGTGATTTAAAGTGCATTGTCCTGTTTAAACAGCCTTGAGGCATATTTATTTTTTATTTAAATTGAGACATCTCCACCTTTAGTTCCTGCCTGTGTAGTAGCTGGTCTAAATGAGTGAAAAACATTTTACAGTAAACTCTCAGTTAACTGGCACCCATGGGGATTGGTAGAGGCTGGATAACTGTAGTTTCTGGTTGCTTGAGAGTTACTATTAAAAATAGGCCTGACTAATACTGTACCCTATACTATTTGTTTGGTTTGACTTATTCTTAGGTTGTGGAGACAGGGAATTTATTCATATCTTCATTTTTAAAACTCTAAAACTCTAAAAACATTATGTATGTTTCTGTGGGGGGGGGGGGGGCAAAGTGCAACACATTAAAATTTTACTGTATTTTTTCGATTTTTTTTCTGGTTGCATGAGAGTTCTGGTTACTTGAGTTCTTGTTAAATGAGAGTTTATTGTAACATTGCACTGTCAGTGTGCTCTCTGCAGCTTTAAATCATGTCTCAGTGACCGCATAGACATCAGCATTCTCTAGGGTGAAGAGAGCTTCTAGGGAATGGAGTTTTTTGTTTAGACTCCTAACACTGAGCAGTAATACCTTTAGATTTTCTTGGTTTTGATTTGTTATGTCAGAAGTACTTTCAGTTTGGCATTGCCTAAAAAGACTCTATAAGTGAAGACAGTAATACTACAGGGGAGAGGTGCAGACCATCCCTGGCAAAGCAGCATGGTATTTTGGTCATCTTCTTCCATGTTGACAAATATTGTTCCCCATTAGAATGACACCAGAAACTATGCTAATTATTAAAGTCAATCATCTTTTGTTCATATTGTGGCATTATCCTTGGAGAATGTAAAATGTTGCTCAATGCTAGACTAATACCAGCCTGAGACACATATTTTAAGAGCTTCATGAAGTCTCTCTTTGTATAATCTAGTGAGGTACATCTCAGGTCATTTACACCCATGTGGATTATGACTGAGTTATACTGGTATTTGTGATCAATGACCTGAGAACATGCATAATGTGGTGGATCCTAAGCCCTGATAAGCAACTGACCATGACTTTCTTCTTACTCATCCTGGTGATAGTGCATCAGTGTGTCTCATGATGGAGTCTATAATGACCAGAATGTTGGATTGTGTGGTGGCATAACTTGTGCAAATATCCCATGCAGACAAACTTCTACTGTGGAAGGACAAGTGTAAGAACATGAGTATTTTGCACCATTAATGTAATGTATTAGAATTAGAAAGCTGAGTATATGTGCCCTAATTTCTCTGCTTCATAATTTCTATGTTGATGTGGCAAGCACTGTTATCTTGTCAATGTTTCATGCTAATGGTTTGGTTTTCTGGTTCAAATCTAGAGAAGGTGATGCCTTTGAGAAAGTAGGCATCCTTAATGCACACATTTTTAATGATGTAGCACCACAGAGTTGAGACATCACACAGAGACAGTTTTGCAAATGTCTTCAATGTGGACTGCTGACTTTCAGTGGTCACTAGCAGTAAACAACAATTAATGTCTGAAGGCAAAAACTGAAAAGTTAAATTTAGAAAGCTATCAATAGTCCAAATGAGACTGGTGTTGGTATACTTCAGTCAGCACTCTAGAGAGTACTGAATGAAGAAAATAAATCTGTTATGTAACTTTCTCTGTAACTCAATGTGTTACTGCAATAAGTTGTGAGTAATATCAGAGGTAATTCAGGGTTTAAATCCAGATTGAATATATTTTTACTGGGATGGTTAGAATAACTATTGCCACAAATTTATTAATAAATGAACATGAAGTACAACTGTCAAGTTGCAACACAGCTCTACATAATAAATGTTAAATATGTTCACGATACACTATGTAAAGTGGGTTAAATATAACAATTAGCATAGTTAATGTAAAGTACACTTGCATATGTAAATTTTACCAATATTTGGAACAAAGTATGACTCAACACAGGTATCTTTATTAGGTGTGTAGTACAGTATGTCATGTAAAGTATATATGGCTCCTTGCTCAACATGTTTTACTGAGTTCATTCAAATCAATACAAAGGAAATTATTTTTTCAGTAATAAATAATGTTGTCTAAACATTAGTTCAGTAACATAACGTATCAAAGAAAATGCATACAGCTTGTCATAATTAGATCTCCACTCATGTTGAAATTTTAACACCTTGAATTGCAAGCTAAAAATATTTTCTCCTGTGGCATTAACAGTTAATTAACAGACATTAGTTGTTTAGCCTTCCTTTTAATCATGGATTCAATCCCCATGTACTATCAGTCACACTTTATTAAATGTATGCTCCGCCAAACCAATATTTCCCAGTTTATATAAATGTATCCATTACCAACTCTGATTATTACCCACATCTTCAAAATGTCATGTCATACTAGTATGTAAAAACAGAATATCTGTGATTACCATCCACCATAGCAGAGATCATAGCCAGGGGAGGTAATATATCCTTTAAAATGTAATTCAAATGTCATCAGCAAAAAACATTTGATTTTTGCACAGTGGGACATGTATAAATACACTAACCATCACATAAGAACTCTTACTGCTATGTTTCACATCTGAAATACAATTTGAAGCAATCATATTCAGTTTCCCTGACAGGCCTATTGTATGTTTTCTATCACACAAATACAATCGGAAATGTTGTCCATCATTGTGTGCAGCCTGGTACACATGAGATCTAAATAAGTCACCAATTCCCAGCCATATTTCCAGATATCCTTCAGTGGACATGGGAGGCAATTGTAAGGGTAGTGCTCCATTTACAGCTCAAAGGGGGTATCAAGAGTAATCCATAATCTTTGTGGAACTCCTATTAAAGCATTTCAACTATAGGCTTCTGCACGAGGACTACACCAGATCTCAGTACAAGGCTGAGGCTTGGAAAAGATTGGCTAAGGCTATCACTAGTGCAACTGGCATACCACACATTGATGAACAATATCATCTCCATTATAATGACATGAAGAGGCACAAGCAGGACTTCCTGAGCTGATGGGAGGCAGACTTTACAACTGTGAACACCCCTGAATTGTGTAAGTATAGTGATGCATCACCAACCAGTACAATACCATGAATTTGAAGGCATACATTTTTATTATGCTTTTTTTTCTGATTTGTATACCATACAACTGCTGAAAAGATATCTCAAAATATGAAGGTGCATCTGGAATGATCTGCACACCTCAGAAAGGGATGGGGTAGGCATGTCTCAGGTATGAATGCAAGCAAAATCATAATACATCAAAAATATCATTAATTTTAGCAAATGTCAGGGCTTGAGACACCCCAATGAGTAGCCATACTTCACCTATATAAGAATCATACAAACCTACTCCATTAGCTCTTGATCATTGCATTAGTCAACTTAGCTATGAGTGGGCGTTCAATTTCAAGCAGCAGTAAATAGCTTTTTAGTACAAAATAGTATATAAAATGTATTTTATGAAATATTCAATAACATGAAACTTTCTATCTTTTCTAAATGGATGTCTTTACTTACAATGCATATGCCATAGTCACCTGCTTGCCTACCATCTATATAACAGTGAGATTGTTTTATGACATATTAATAACCTCACATTCATATATGTAAATGCCAAAGTTTACAATATTTATATATAAATCTGGATATATTTTGAAATATTCCAATGACATGCAATTGATGGTATTTTGTTTTCCCTCTCACCACCCTATATATCTTTATTATTATTTATTATTATTATTTTGGGGGGAACATTCCTGCTGCAATACAAATGACCATCAAGCCAGGGAGCTAGACTGACCACTGGGAACTGGACCACCATACCTCTACATTTGGCTGTGGCAGCACCACAACAGGCAGCACAGACCACCAGTACATCTGGGTCACAACCTGTCAGCATTGCCTCTGCAACTCCAGCACTACCTGCTCCAACACTGTCAGGTAGCTATGCCTCATGGACTGGTACAGTGGTACCCTTTGGGAGTAATACTAGTGGAGAAGGTGATCTTTTTTACAGAAGCTGACAGGGGTGGTATTGGACATTATGAAGAGGAACCTTGGTGCCTGAATCAGCAAAATTGAGAAAATTAGCCAAGTTGATGCCCAATCTACTTCCAGGTCAATACTGACCCAGGTATCTGTGACACAAGACAGTGATGACAGTTCTGAGGGTAAGGACTAAATTCACACTGTACTCATGTTGAGCACAGATGTGCCTCTGATGTCCCCCATCTATCCACAGTCATAGTGTCCCCCAACCTTTCATGTCCCTCACCATCCCTGTCTGTTTTGACTGTCCTGTATGTCTGTGCTTGCTACCTAACCTACCTTAACTATCTAACCCTCTTATTCCTAACCATCTTTTCCAATGCTCATCTCTCTACACAAAAATAAATAAATAAAAAATGGTCACCTGTCCCACAAAAAAAAAATGCCCCATATTTTACTCTCCACTTAGCCTATGTGTTTGCTTGACACACTTGATTTTATCCAGTTGGCCACACAACATTATTAAGTTATCACCCACATTTGATATGGTGACTATTCAAATTCTTCATACAGGTACACAGATATTTTGTGAATAAGTGAATACCTATGATGCTCTCCCACCATCACCGTCATTTTCCTCCATTCTTCCCTCCTGTGTCCTACCCTCTGTTTGCCCCACCATTTTATCACTATCCTATCAATCCCCTTTCACACATGTAATCTTGTCAAAAAATAGAATCGCACACAAGAGATGACCCATAAAAATAGCATGAAGCTTGACATTGCTCATTAGTGCTGAGTGACATTAAATGGCATTCCGCATCCTATGGCAAAAACTAAAGATTTTGCCTTTGACCACACTGGTACGGTTATTTTCTCCCAAATGTGATTAGCTTCACTGTGCTATAGAAATACAGGCTGTTAATACTACTAGGAGACAGTTACTGTTATATGTTTACTAGGCTGTAGGGTGTAATGCATGCCTTATGGAATGCTACAGTTCTAATTACTGTAACAAAGCCTGATGCCTACACATTCCCTTGCTTCAGTCTTATGTCACTGGTCCTTCAAATGTGTGATTTTTACTATATGAATTATGTTTTCCTGTATGCTACACTCAGATAATGTTCAGGACTATAGACTGTTTTTGGCATAATGTCAGGGGTTCGAATCCACAACTATGTGAAACATTATTTATTATATTTTTCACATTAATATTATGTGTGTAACTGTCTTCATCTTTGTTCCACCATCCTAGCTCTGCTTGGTCATTGTTTCTAAGCACTTTATTGTACATAATATGACCAAATTATTATGATGACATATCTCAGATTGACACACTACAAAGATAGCCAGAAGTGGCCCATTAACAAAAATATTTGTATCTCACTCTCCCAGTGTCCATCTCTTTCTCTTTCACTTTCCCATCCCCCATTTTGTCTCATCACTTTTTCCATCAGTATTTGATGTGATACCAAGCAGTGACCAGCAATGTTAACTGCCAGTAAATGACAGTCATGTTCACTGGTGAGTTTTTGCCTTTGGCTGCATTAGTCTGCTGCCCTTCACATACTGTGCAAGAGTGTAGCCAGGCACACATGTTGTACTCTAAAGAGTACAATTTTTTCTGAGCATGTTAGAAACATTGGGGCTTTATCAAGCTATAATATGTTTCTAACCATCTAGATTAATGCCTCTAATAACATGTATATAGCTTGCTTACAGAAAGGATTGCAAATCCAAAACCAATACCTCTAATAATTTTTGACTGAGTAGCTGATAATGTTACACACATTAAGTGGGAGTGGGCAAAACCTTGAATGAAATTATTATTTTTAAATGACATGTAGGTAGGGGTTGGGCAGCAAAATAAGCATCAGTGGGTACAAAATGTAATTCACTGACTGCACCCCTGATACTGTGCTTAGCCTCACTGCAATATTGCAAGACAAAATAATAGTAGCATGAGGTGACAGTTATTATCATATGTTGAACAGGCTGCACTGTTGAATGAGCACCATTTTGAACATTTCAGCTGCCAGTGCTGTTATGAAATATGTTGCATACAAAGTCCCTTGTTTTATACTGTTTATATAGCCTTCAAATGTGTGTGTTTTAGCTCCTGAAATTAGCTTTGCTTTGTAGTGTGAAAAGCTAATAATCACATCTATGGACTGTTGATGAAGATTGTTAGGTGTAGGTGTTTGAATCCATCATCAGGTCTAAAATTATAAATATAATCATTTCTTATTAAAATTTTCCCTGTGATATTATAGGCATGTGTTGTTCCAACAGCAGTACCCTAATTGGTCTCTTAGTGTGGTTCATAATCATCAAAAACTTGCTCGTACCTTCCCAACAGTAAGTGCAAGACATTTGGTCAAATCAATGATGTATGGGGTGAACATTTTACAACAGGAATAACTTACAAATATTACTCCCATGCACACAGAATATGGTAGGATTAATTCTTTTGCATTGCCATGCATTTTATGAAGTATTTAAAGTATGATATGTAGATGTATAGTATCACACAGTGACTGTAGTACTCAGTGATGTCATACAAACAAACATAATTAATTGCATACGGAACAGTACAGCATACCTTAAACATGGGAACAGTAAGCAGATATGAGGACTAAGTATGCACCTGTAGTATCCATGTAATGAATAGTTTACTGCAATGATCATGACAAATGTGTAAACAATGACACAGAAAATGTTAAAAAAATCATATCTGTTCTGAAATGGATCATACTCACAGCAGTCTCTATGACTTTGCTCTCTATGTGCATGACGCTTCCCATGGAGCACCATAGATCATTGTTAATTCTTGTTCTAAGGTCAAAACCTCAAAAAAATAATTATGCATGCACTAATGCTATGCTTTGCCATCCATCATGCAATTGTGCATGTTAGTGATCCACTTCAGAAGCAATTTTGAGTAAAAGAGATTATTAATGTCAGTGACCTATATGACTTGTCCATGTTTTAATGAATTGTATTCAAGATATTATGAGCTCATTGTGAGGCTTTCTAAACAATACAAAATGTAAATAATGTTTGTAGTACAACACACTATGCTTGCAAATGCTGTACAATGATGTGGGACCTTTACACATATACTTGCTGAGTGGTATGAAGTATAGTCATTTCATATGTTTGACATGTATGTTTTGTATTTACATTGCATACTGTACACACATTATAAAATATTCACAATGACACACCCACTAATAAATATTTGCATACAATGATGCTGAGCTGATCAGTTAGGAATGTTTGGTTATCAAGTCACTGTTTCCCAATTCACATGGTCAATACACCACAACGTGAATCAGCTACATCTCACTCACTCTACTACAATGTCCATGAATTAAATGATATATAACTTATATAAGCATTATACAAATAACTGTGATCAACATGTTACTGCTTTGTCTTCTTGTCAAGACACATTTCTTTTCACCCAAACATTTGATGCACACTATCTTGTCTGCAATGCACTGATGAGGTCATCATTTCAAATGTGAAGTATCTCACACTTTATGTCAGGCTTCTGCTGTGGCACTTCTGGTTGATAGAATAAACTCTAGATTATGTACTTAGATATGTAGGTGTTCAAATCCAGCAGTAACTGACCAGTATGAGTGTGTGTGTCTGCAGTGCTAGGTAGGAATGGCTTCACCCATTGATCTGATGTGTACACTTCCATTCAGGAGAAACAGGTACACTGGGAGAGGTCTCCCCCATTAATTTATTCATATTTTAGTCCAAACAACTTATCTGCAACACACTGATGAGGCCACTGTTTCAAATCTGCTGTATTTCACACTTAAAATCAGACTTGTCCTGTGGCACATGTGGGCAATACAGTACACTCTAGACTTTGTAACTAGACAAATAATTGGCTCAATACTGCTGTGAATAATTAGTATCAGTGAGTGTCTCTAGTGTTAAAAACAAATGACTTTACTACTGATAGTACAGTTGTTTAAGAACTTACCATAACAATAGATGTCCTACTGATCACTGTTTGTAATATTCCAAACTGCTGGGTAAGCTCACCAAATATCTTGGATGTTCAACCAGGGTACCAAAGCCAAAACCTTCCATAGAGCCATATGTATGACCTAAGCCCACTTGCATAAGAGTACATAAACAGACACGTGAACATAAATCTTCAAACTATCTCCAAGACAGTAAGCCCGAAGAGGCCTGAGAGACAAAGTAAACTGGTCAGCTAAAAGGGGAGTGGCAGAAAAACAGCGATATCCCTTTGTCCTTGAGGAAAAAGGGAAAAGAATCAGAAAAGGGGCAGGTATGGCGATAAGGGATAGTACAATAGTGATCAGTAAGACATTTGCTATTATGGTAAGTTCTTACACAACTGTACTATGCCCTTCCTTAAATAACTGTTGCAGTATTCTAAACTGTTGGGTTATTCCCAAAGCTTAAGAGGTATAAGGGGTAGATGGAAGAAAAATGGGAGAATAGTCTAGTATCCAGAGAGGACTCATCTGGCCAAGACTGCTCTGAATCTAGAATAGGCATCCACTCTGTAATGGCTAGTGAAAGTATGAGCAAAAGACTAAGAAAGCTGCTTCTAGAATTATTTTAGAGTCAGTCCCCTTATAAAAGGCTCAGGATGAGGCCACTGATCTAGTAGAATGAACCTTTGATAACGATGATAAGCATTTGCCATGTAAATTACAGAAAAATAAAATGAGTTTAGAAATCATGTTAGCAACAGTCTGCTTTAAAACTGGATTTCCCAACTTAGAATATTGGAAAGACAGAAACAATTGGTAAGTTTTGCTAATATTCTTGGTCTTATCCAGGTAGAATCTGAGTTGTCTATGTACATCCAAAGAATGTAGAATTCTTTCTCTCTTATTTTGTGAATTGGAGAAGAAAGAGGAAAGATTAAGGTCCTCATTGAAAGACAGTTCATTTACTACTTTTGGCATGAAAGAGAGAATGGCCCTTAAAGAAGCACTGTCCTTATGAAAAGTAAGGAAGGGGAGCTGCCATAAGGGCCTGTAGATCACAGACTCATCTAGCGGAGGTGCGCTACTAGCAGAACAATTTTCTGTATACAGAATTTGAGAGAGATAGATTCTGCTAGTTCAAAAGGAGGCTATTTATGTTTTCCAGCATAAAATTGAGGTCCAAATCAGGGGTATAGCTTTTTTTTGGGGGGGGGGTTCAGGTGGATTACACCTTTTAAAAAGTGTTTTACCTCTAATCTGGACAGATGTAGGCACACAGATATGGTTGAAATGTGAGCCTCAGTAAATGAGTATGCTAGACTAGAGAGCAACAGATCACACAAATAAGAGAAAACCATTGTGATATTAGCATGACGTGGGTCCTGATATTTTGGGCAACACCATATAGTAAATCTTTTTCCACTTTGCCATGTAGGATTTCCTGCTAGTAGGTTTTCTTGCCTCATGGAGAACCTTAAGCATGTCTTCAGAAAGTTGATATCCAAAAGGGATCAGTATCCTGTCATCCTTAATGTCAGGCTAAAGGATGACAGGCTGGAATGAAGTTGTGAGTCCTTCTGCTGTCTGACCAAGTCAAATGTGGAGGGAAGCTGCTGGTGATGGCCCTTGAATAATGGAAAAGGAAGGGGAACCAGTGCTGCCTTGGCCACTAGGGAGTTAGCAGTAAGATCTTTGGGTGTTCCTTTTGCATCTTTACTAAGACCTTGGGAAGCAGATGAAGGGAAGATATATAAGAACCCCTCTCTTTCCAAATGAAAGACATTGCACCCATTTTTCCAAACTTGAGAACAGTAGGTCCTGGTGCAAAAGAGCAGAACTTGTTTGTTGTCAGTGGAAGCAAAAATATCTGTTTTCCAAGCTGTGGACTATGTCTAAGAAAAGCTCCCTGTTCAGCATCCATTCATGGGATCTTCCCTTGATTTGCTTAGAAAGTCTGTCAGGGTATTATGCTGTGAGGAAATCTAAACCACTTGGAGAGAGAGATTTGCTTTTGTGGCCTACTACTGTTGCATGTCTCATGTATCAAATGAGACACTGAGGCTGAGTATTCATTTAAGTTATTTATTGTACGTAAACACATTAGGAACTGTAACTGGAACATATACTTCAAACTTCAGAAACTAACTGACTGACTTATCGCTTCAGACATGCTCGTATGTGCATCTCCATTCATGCCTGCATTCACTTTGGCTGACTATATAAAATGGCGCTGATTTTGCATGTGCTCAGTAACTTATATGCACATGCTATCTAGCTACAGTGGCTGACTAGGTACAATGCACAAAATACTCTACATCCTCCCTCTTTTATTTGTTTGACATGCAACAGGAGAACAAAATATTTTACAAGCTGGATATCAGATCAATATTTAACAACAAATTAATTCAAGTCCAATTTTCTGTGTATTTTTTATTGGGTCTGGAAATTCTATCCAATCTGGACACATAAAAACTTTGACTGGGTTTAGCGACAGGGACAGCCTCTGGGGATTCTTTTACAACTGGAACTTTGGGAATTATATCAGAATTACTTGAAGGAAGTACACTGTCTCTGGAATTCGAACAAGTGTAGAGTCACTCTGAGAAATAAAATCTCTGGCACAGGCAATTTGCTGCATCACTGGTTCAGAGACTGCTAGGATGTGTCTTCAATTCCTTCTGAAATCTACTCCTTCAGATTGTATGATCTAGGATCTCTGTTCTTCACAAATATTTTGATGATTCCCACTCAGCCCTATCCTTTAGATGTTCGTATTCTCACAATATCTTCTTATCTTAATGGTCTGCGAGGTTTGCTGAATTTATCATAGTACAACTTTTGTGACTGGCATTTTCTCAAAAGTTGATTCCTGACCATTCTGTTGTTTTTTTGCATTTGATATCAATAATTGTTTACTGATCAGAAGATTTGTTCTAATCTGCCTGAACATCAATCTCTGAGCAGGTGAACAAAGCAAATTATCTCGAGGAATGTTTCTGAGATTAAGTAGGTTAAGAAAAACATTGGTACCATCTCTCTTGCATAGGTGCCGGAACCATAGAACGAAGGGAGCCCCCCCCCCCACTTCTGCAGATCACCCATAACTCACAAATTACTTCTTTATTTTCATTTTCCACACTTTAGCTGACATCATCACATGCACAATGACATCAGCTCATCCAGCCTGTCAGAGTTGAGCTCGCAGCACATATTTCCAGGTTTCCAACTGGTTTTTGCAAGCAAGAACAGACAGTTTTATTTAGCTGTGAAGGATTTATTTTCAGAAGCTGCTGTTTATTTACTCAGAGGATGGAGTCTGGACTGTTATTTTCAGAGTGAGTAAGCTGCTGGGTGAACACAGGGGTGTGTGTGTGTGTGTGTGTGTGTGTGTGTGTGTGTGTGTGTGTGTGTGTGTAAATGCCCCCAACAGGATACATCTGGTGGCTAGATGTACTCAGACTCAAACCCTGTACTTTGGGTACAGGTAAAAAGAGCATAAAGTCCCTAGCCACCATCACGTGTGAATTTATGCCTCACATTTTTGTTCTGTTCTTCTGGTTTTCAGGAGTGGTAAAACAAAACCTTTTATTCTAGAAATTTTCTAAGGTTATAAAATCAGTATTTGAAATGTGTCCCTATTTTGGGCCTGTATTCCCCCATTATTGGCTTTGTTCTGTATTTTTGTACTAAGACGTTGAGAGCTATGTTGAGAAGTGAGAACTGAATTCACTAAATGGTATGATAGCCATTTAAGTTTGTCTTCCTGTCATTCAAGAAACTGTTGGTTTAGCTTAGTGGTATGTTGCTCTGATTGTAGTGCATAGAATTCTGGGTACAAGACTTGGCAGTAAAATGCATGGTGGAAACAATGCATTTTATGCAAGCAACTTTCCAAAATTATACAGGCAATGTTTAAAATATGTCCCTGGTTTTTGGCCTTTTGCCCCCCACCCCCCCAATTGAAAATAAGTTCAGAAAGCTGTGCAACATGCCTATGGCTTACACTACTGTGATTCTGTATTTATATATTGTGTGTACTAGTAGACTGTTATGGAAATGTTCTGAATAGGGCAGTTTTGTCATTATTGGTGCATGCATTTTGCTTCATTGCCTACTGGAAAAATGTTTAAACAATACATTTAAAATGCAATTGTGTCTGGAAGTAGACTGTTATCATGGAAATGTTCCAAATAGGGCAGTTTTGTCATTATTGGTGCATGCATTTTGCTTCATTGCCTACTGGAAAAATGTTCAAACAATAAATTTAAAATGCAGTTGTGTGTGGAAGTACACCTTTATGATGAAAATGTTCTGACTAGGGCAGTTTTGTCATTATTGGTTAATGCATTTTTGTTTCATTGCCTACTGGAAAAATGTTCAAACAATAAATGTAAAATGCTCTCTAACTTAAATCTAACAAGTGTGCTGTATTATACAAGGAATATAATTTAATACAATCAGGAAGGTGACTCAAGGAATGCATACATGTATGCATGGCCCTAAAAATGTGTTTGAAAACAGCCCAGAGGAAAGTGTGAAACCCTCAAAATCATGGGCAAATTTTAAGCTTTACTCTTGTTACCAAAGCAATGGATGAAGGTAAAACAGTTCACACAACATTACCTTGACCTGACCAAGCCTTTTAACACAATCCCGTACTCAGGTGTAGTACAAAAGATGAATAATGTAGGAGCAAACACTTACATCACCAGCTGCATTGCCAACTTGGCTCACAGGATGCAGGAGATCAAAACAGGGGAAGAGACCAGTCACCAATGGAGTCCCTCAGGGTTTGGTGCTGAGACTTTTTCTGTCTGGCATATACATCTCAAAAGTAAAAGGAAATACCAAAGGGCTTTGGCCAGCTAAGTTTGAGATGACTGCAACCTAGGAGATGTTATTGAATCCCCAAATGACTTAACCATCATGCAGGAAGGTTTGTCCCAAATAATAACTGGTGTCAAAATAATGACAATGCCCTCTGAGAACTGATCCAATTGTTTGGCATTTGGGAACTTGTGTGTACAGTGACCTAACTTTTGACCAACATGTGCCCAGAGTCATAAGAAAGCCTTTCTATATTGCACAGCTTATAAACAAATTGATTGTGACTAGATCTAGAGATGTTGTTGTCCCCCTTTACAAAGCTCTGCTTATGTCAATCATTTTGTATAATGCCCACTTTGCATGTATCTGTCCAGCACCATGCAACAACTGGAATACCTTCAGAGATACCTTACTAAAAGGATGCAAGTCCTAAACAATAGGTCTTGCATGGACCACCTCAAAGATTTATTACTATACTCAGTATCCTACAGAGTGCTTAGAGGTGACATGTCTGGCATGCAAAGCATCCTCCGACATAATACAGATGGACCTACTGAACATCAGCAAGTCAAATGGCATCAGAAATACTCAGTCCAGGTATCTAAACTGAATGTTGTGAAGAGATGGATATATATCACAGAGGCTACCACTGTTATGGAACAGACTATCCATAAAAATAAAGCAAAGCTCATCCATCCATATTCAAATGCAACTTGGATCTAAGAATGGGTAATAGAAAATGTACTCCAGGATTTCTCCTGATGCCACTAATGGATAGAGGCAGTTCCTAAATGCTGCATCCCTTACATGGCCCCTTCAAATTATCTATGGTATTATCACAGTTGTTCTCCCTAGGGCTAATATACAATTATCAGCCATGGGGATAGCTAAGACCAATCAGAAAATGTTAATTCAAGCACCAAAAGGGAATTGGCTAAGCTTAAAATGTCCTCAAAGTGAACCTATGCTGTGGTAGCAAATAGTTATAAAAAAATTACCCTTTTTAGTTCACTAAGTGCCCCTGTCACCCCCCCCCCCCAGTCTTTAACAGCTTCTGGCGCCTATGCTCTCTTGGATTTCTCCAAAAAGTACTTCACACTTTGAAGTGTACACTCAGCTAATCCATTGGGCTATGGATACTCAGGACTACTAGTAATATGGACAAAGTCCCAAGACTCAGCAAATATTTTGAACTGCTGACTTGTAAACTGTTCACCATTGTCAGATACAACTTTATGTAGACTACCATGGACAGAAAAATGTCTCTTCAACTTTGTAATAGTGCTAGACATTAAGTTAGGAAGAAGGTCAATTTCAAATCAATTTGAATAAGAGTCTACTAACACTAAGTAACGTTGACCATTCCATCGAAAATATCAGTAGTAACCATTGACCATGGTAATTCAGGAATCTGGTTTAGCCAAACTGGTTCCTTTTGTTGGTGTGGTTTAGTGCTATTACAAATTGAACATGCTAGAGTTTTCTTCTCCATATCTTTTGACACAGAAGGCCAAAATACTATGCATCTTCCCCTTCTTTTGGTAGAATCAGCACCCGGGTGACCACGATGCAAAATCTTGATATATTCCTGTTGTAATGCTATAGGAATTATCACTTTAGGACCTTTTATGTTGATTTCATCTTCTATCAGAAGCTCATCTCTATAAGAAAAATACTTCTGTATGTCAAGTGGTAAACTGATTTGTTGTGCTAGCCATCCTTTACTGATAACATGTTTCGACTTCTGGAGAATTGGGTCTGAAGCTGTATGATTTCTTTGCTCATCAAGGCATGACAAGGAAAAACATCTGACTTCCTTGAGTCCCATGACTTTTACTTCTGCTTTCGCATTGTCATGCAATTCTGGTGTTTGTCTGGGTGCTCTTGACAAAGCATCAGCAAGGTACAGAAATTCACCTTTTGTATAGACAGTATTGAAATTGCACTTTTGCAATTTTAACATCATGTGCTGCAAGCGTGCTGAGGATGTATGTATTGGCTTTTTCAGAATTGTTACTAGAGGCTTGTGGTCAGTGTCTATTTAATTGGGTTTACCATAAGTATAATCATTGAACTTCGAACATGCAAACACTACTGCCAAAAGTGCTTTTCCAATTTGTGCATACTGCATCTCAGTTTGGGTGCAAGTTCTGGATGTATAGTGTACTGGTATGCCCTGTTATGTCTTTTTGTAGGCATGCTACATTACATGTTTATGAACAGTATATAATATCTCAAGGTGGGTGGACTGGCAATTTTTTTTTCAGAACGTCAAATGATTTTTTGTGCTGTTCCAACTAAGACCAGTTTACATTTTTGCATGTCGACTCATGTAACAGTGCTGAAAGTTCACTCAGGTCTGGGATGAACTTTCCTAAATAGTTGCCCATACCAAGAAAATGTTGTAAAAATGTGACATTTTCTGGAAATGGCATCTCAATTATTGCTGCTTGCTTAAATGGATCAGTTTGTAAGCCAGAACTGGTAAACAAATGATCCACGTAAGTAACTTCTTTCAGTCTTAATTTACATTGAGGATTCAGTTTAAGATTTACTTCTCGTGCATGGTCTAGAAGTTTCTTGAGGCTTCGATCACATTCGACTTCACCATTGCCCCCTACAATAATGTCATCTACTATGGTAGCACATGGATAACCAAAACAATTTGTTCCATTGCACATTGAAATACTTCAGTGGCAGAATTTATCCCAAATAGCATTTTCAAAAATCTGTATCTACCAAATGGTGTACTGAAAGTGGTTAACAGTGAAGATTTATGATCAAGCGAAATTTGCCAAAAGGAACTTTTTGCATCTAAGACTGAAAAAAAAACAGTGGCATTTGGCATGAGAGCGGCTACTTCTACTGTGCACATCAAATGATGAGGACATTTAAGTGGTTTGTTTAACTCTCAGATCAATACATATTCAAATATCAGCTGAGCTTTTCTTATGAGCTACGACCATGGAGGATACTAATTCAGTGGGTTCTTTTACTGGAGTGATGACACCCAAATTCACCATTTTGTCAAGTTCTGCTTTTACTTTGCTCTGCATTACTACCAGAACCTTCCTTGCTGGTCTGACAACTGGGCTTACTTCATGGTTTAACTTCATGGAATATGTGACTGGAAGTTTGCCAAGCATGTCTTTGAAAATATCACCATATTCACTAAAAAAAAACTATTGTTGTTGTTCAGACTTATATGGTAAACATCTTTATTAAATGAAATCAGTCCCATTCTCAAACTGTCTTTGAGGCCTAGCAGTGACTGCACGTGTCTTTTGACTACATAAAGCTGCAAGTCATAGCTTGCAGAATGGCATGTGAGAATTACTGCACCATCAGGTTGAATCTCTTCACCACCATAAGCAACTAGTTTTGCACACTTTGCTGAATTAAGTCTCTCACCAGCTTTTACTTTGGCAAACATTTGCGCTGATATAACATTGCACTTGGATCCAGTGTCTACTTTAAACTCTACAAGTTTCTCATTAATTCGTACAATACAAAATATTTCACTCTTTGCTGTCAACTGATAATCTACTGTGCTGTTTTAGCCATCACAGTGACACCACCAACATAGAAAGTTTGCTCACAGCTCTCTATCTGAACTACTTGCTTCTTCAGATGTTCTCTTTTAATAAAAGTATGTGCCACTTTAGAATTACAAAGGCTTTTGAAATTATTCAGTTTTTTTTACATTTGTGACACTACTGAACAAAAACTAAGCACTTATATCTTTCAGGTTCGTGACGGCCTCCACAATTACAACAGTTAACAATAAGGTTGTTTGGCACACCCTTTGGTTTATATTTCTTTTTCATCTTAGCTTTATGTTGTACAATATCAACATTTGCACTGGCAGATACTGCATGAGATACTGCATGCATGCTTTTCTCATTCGTAAGACTATTCAAATACTTTTCTGTAAGCTCATATATTTGACAAATCTCAGTTCTTAAATCACTGCCTTGAAGCAATATCTTTCTCACTGCATCATTACTAACACCACACACAAGCCTGTCTTTTATCAACTCATCTCTTAAATCGGAGATTTTAAACCTTTTTCATCTCATGTCACATCTTGCGGCACACCAAAAAAATATATTATATTTTTTGCCAATCTGACAAAAAAAAAGGTATAATTTTGGTTGATTTAAAGAATATTTTCCTCTTTTTTACTTTCATTTAATATTTAATGAGCTATCTGAGCTTGATGTTGTTTAAGAATGTCTTTTAAGATGACATGCTTAAAAGAACAGAAAACTACAAAAGTAGATCCAAATAAGTCAGACCATCCCCCCCCCCCCGCAAAAATACCTAACAAAGAAATAAGTCTCAGACCCTGGATATGCCTACCTGTGTCTTTGTCTTAACTTAAACACTATGAGTTAGTGTAAGTGCACCTTGAAACAAAAGGAAAAGATTAACGTTTCTACTGGTGGAGCGTCATGAAATTACATTTTTGTTTATATTTTACTTGTGCACTGCTAATTAACTGGTTAAAATATGTAAGAGGTTGAGATGTATGTGCAAACCTCTTAACTGCTGCCAGGGGATCTCTCACTCGCGCACTCTCACTCTTCACTCTCTCTCTCTCACACAGTCTCTTCTGCTTTCATATGCGCATTCAATCACACAAGGTCACTGACACTCTCTCTCAATCTCTCATGCACACAGTCTCTTCTGCTTTCATACATGCATTCACTCACACAAGATCACTGACACTCTCAATCTCTCATGCACACAGTCTGTTCTGCTTTCATACACACACACAAGATTGCTCACACTCTCTCTCAATCTCTCACACATACAGTCTCTTCTGCTTTCATACACACATTCACTCACACACACACACACCGATAGAAAAATAACAGACATTTACACAGACACACTGATACAGTGGGTATGCCTCCTTATGTCCCAACTTGTAGCAATGCTGCCCTTACGCTGGTACACCAAACTTAGTACTCTCTGAACTGCACTACTTTGGCGCCTTGAGAATCACCTTGCCACCACATTGCAGTATGTCCAGATTTCTGCCCTATATTTTTTCAACTGTTTCTAAAATTGTGTTTTTTGGCAAATCACTGGAAAATCATGGAGGACTGACAACAGAAAATAATGGCTGACATTTGAGTTTTAGACTTTAAATCCTGTAGAAACTTTTTGCCAATACAAAATCTGTTATAAGAGGTTGACAGATAAGCCAGTACTTCTTGTAGTAGAAAATAATTTTATTATCTCTATGTAAAATCACTGGCTTGCACTGCCAGTTTCTATGCACTCTTCTGCAAAGTCCCTTGGTCTGAAGTCCAGTCAAAAGTTACAGTTGTTAGAGTCAGTAGACTTTTAGTGGTCACTGCTCACAGTTTCACCCTGTGATATCCAGCTCTAACCAAACACGCCTAATTCAATGCAATCTGCAGTCACATCTCTGATGTATTAGGCGTGTTTGTTGACAGGATTCCTTGTAAAGAAAAGACTGCACTGAAGTGTAGGAGTAAGTAATGCATTTGTCTGAAAAGAGTAGGCATGTTTTAAAAAAATTTGTGGCACACCTTTTGAATGCTGCACACCAGTTAAAAACCACTGTCTTAAATCACCAAATCTGCACGTTTTTACTTTATTTCTTAAGTCAGTAATATATGCTGCTATAGTTTCACCAGGCTTTTGATTTCTTGTGTAAAACACGTGACTTTCTATTGTAATATTTGTTTGAGGGTTACACATTTCTCTAAATTTATGTTTTAAGCACTCAGGGTCTTCCCACGTTTCAGCCTGCATCACAATATGGTGGTTCTACCCCTCCCCTGCATACACAGCAGGTGCATACATAAATTAATTTCCCTCTCAGTGGCTTCTGAGACAGCTAAATTAAGAAGTATGAATGCCTTTGTACGTGCTTCTTCATCAGAAAATCCAGCCTGTATAAAAATATCATATTCTTGCTCAAGCACTCACCAATTCTAAGCAATATTATTATCAAACACTAGCAGTCCAGGTCTGCAAAATCCCTCTGCCATAACAACAAAAGTTGTTCAGATATAAGCATACACCAGGTACTTGTAATTATGCCCAAATGCACAACAATCTCTCTGAAAAGGCTTTATTTCAACACTGCAAATACGGCGAACATTTTGAATTCTTCATATACTTTGAAAAGTTTTAGTTAATGCGAAAAAGCAGTACATTGCAAAAATATTTGGTCATTTTAGCCTTTCCACACATTTTAAACACTTCAGAAATTATTTCAAACACTTTTGTAATTATTTCAAATACTTTATCAGTATGTCACTATTTTGGCATTTTGTTTATCTTGGTAATTGTTTCAAACATTTTGAATGCTTCGCCACTTATTTGGTGGCTGAAAAATCATTTAAATGAGTTTAAGTAACTTTGAATAACCATTGACCTGTTTGCAAGTTGGCTCCAGTATATTTCTCCAGTTCTGAATGCATGCCTCATGCTGCTTCAACTTCGGATCCCATTCTGACACCATGTCACATGTTTCATATATCAAATGAGACACTTCGGCTGGGTATTCATTTATGTCATTTATGGTACATAAACTCATCAGGAGCTGTAACTGTAGCATACACTTTGAACTTCATAAACTAGCTGACTAACTTACTTATTGCTTCAAACACACTCACATGTGCATCTCCATTCATGCCTGCATTCACTTTGACTGACTACACAAAATGACACTGATCTTGCACATGCTCAGTAACTTATATGCACGTGCAATCTAGCTAGAGTGGCTGACTAGGTACAATGCACACAATGGTCTACAACTCCCTTGTAAAAAGAGCCAGTCTTTACAGTCAGTAATATCTGGTGCCTCTACTTGTTTATGTACCATGTAACAATTGTTTTGTCTATGAACACTTTTAATGGACCTAGTTTCTAAGAATGGGAGAAAATTTGCAGGACCTGTATTAGTGCCTTCATCTCCTTCAGACTGATGCATTCTGATCTTAGATATGTAAGGCATTGTCCCTGAATGTTCAGGTTGCTGTCCATGCTTCCCTTGCATCATCTGATAAGTCCATGTGCAGCCACCATTGTATCTGTGTTGTGAAGGGAAGACCTGGTTTTAGCTTCATCTGGGATATCCACTACAGTATTTCCTTCTTTAGGCAAGGCAGGAGAGGACCCTATGTTTCTAAGGGATAAGAATGTTGGCATCAGGTGGATTTCAGGTTCCACCAGATCTTCCTCATATGGAATCTAGAATCATAGACCATAGGGATGGTTGTTGCCATGAATTCCAGTTCTCTGAGGATCTCCTTTGCAGTGCAAGACTGAAGAAGAAGAAGAAGAAGAGAGAGGAATTAATTGGTTAGGCTTTGCATCTTGTTTGGTAGCAGGAGGGACTTCATGAGTTTGGTGTCTAGAACCACACCACAAAAACTAGGTATTGGATTGTTTTTTACTATTGACTATTTCAGATTGATAGTGAAACTCAGAGCCTGAAGTAGGGACATGGTGAACTTGAGATGAGTCAAGAGTACCTGCTGAGAAAGAGCCTGTATTAACAAGTCATCCAAATAAGGGAATATCTGGATTCCCTGAATCCTAAAATAAGGTATTAATGAGGTGAAGTATTCTGTGAAGAGTCTTGGGGCTGTAGAGAGTCCAAAAGGCAAATCAGAGAACCGAAAGTGTGATGAGCCAGCAGAAAACCTCAGAAATTTCCTGTAGGCAGAGCAAATAGGAATGTAGAGGTAGGCATCATTTAGATCCAAAAATATCAGGAAGGCTAGAGGAAGAATGAATTAAATCAAAGTTTGCAGGGACAACACCTTGAAAGAAGGAACAAGGAGAAAGGTGTTGAAGGTGGAGAAATTGAGAATTGGTCTCCAGTCTCCTTTTCTTAAGATGAGGAATAGTCTGGAAAATAATAATTTTTTCCACATATTGTGAAGGCACTGGCACTATTGTGTTTCATTCTAACAAGGTTTGAATGATGGGAAAGAGCAGCTGTATCTAATTTTGTGGAGGCAAATGGACACCAATGATAATTATTTAGCCAGCAAAGTGGTTAAGGTCTTTTACTCTTATTCACAAGGTACAAGGTTAGATACTGACCTCCCAACATTGCATGTTCTCTCAGTTTTTCTGTGGCATACCTCCCAATCCTCAAAAGCATGCTGAGAGTTTCCACTTCAAACTCACCCAATTATGGAAATGTGAATAGCAGCAGCACAGACTCAGGATGGTACCCTATAGGGGGAAAAGTTGCACAGGCCAATCACTTTGGACATCAACTATAATGCACAATATCCTTTATATAGGAGAACATGGATCATAAACTGCATGCTGTGTCAGGAGTAGCTACTTGACAGTGCAATAATTGTTTTTAGGTGTTTCAGTTGTATTAACTAATGTCACCAAAAGTGTGCATGGGAATTTGCCAGTGATAAGAGGTTGGAGGACCTGGCCTGCTCTGACCTATGCCACATATCCTTGCTAATGGCCGGAGATATGCATGTTAGCCATTGTTTGCCCATGAAGAAGCCCAGCTGCCCTGGATCAACAAACTATTGGCCAGCAGATATGCAATTGCCCAGGCTGGGTTACTTCGAATAGCTCTGTTGTTTAGAAGCTGGAAGTAAAACCAATTAACCTGCCTAACATGAACTAACGATTGTTAGACTCACTATTAAGTTCACTGACAATATGTAGCTTTGAAATGGATGTCATGATGGTAAGAAGGAGGCTAGACATACTTTGTATCTAGAAAAAAAGACTGAAGGCTGGTGCAGCAAAAACACTTGGCTTGAGATCCAGAGTCTACTAATCAGGAGGACAAACTAAAAATGATGTGGGACTTACAGTGAGGGAGAGCTTTCAGAAGACAGTGAGGGATGTCATCAGAATTAGTGTCATACTAATAGTAATCAGACTCCAGTGTAAGAATAAGGCACTATTGATAATCTCAGCATGTGCCCTAAAGCAGGGTTGTGATAATGAGAAAGAGTGCATTCAGACAGCAGCTGCAGGACCTACTAGATTAAACAGGACTACATTTTGTCTGGTAAATGGCTTGAAGGTGGCCAACACAAGATTTAGCATGAGAGACAGTCACAAGATCACATATAGGAGTTGCCACATGCAACTCAGGCTGACTTCGTCCTAATAAGAAGAAGGCATTAGGGTAAAATTAGTGATTGCAAAGTTATCCCCAGTGAAACAGTCATCCCACAGCATAAATTACTAGTTGTCAAAATTAGCTGTAGGCAGTGTTCAGGGAAGGCTCTATGGTCAACAGACACTAGGCTGAAGACCTGAAAGTTGGCTGGGGAAAAACCATAAGAGTTCAACAAAACATTCAGGGATCTAGCACATCAGGAAGAAGAGCAAATAGGTGGAGTTGAAGAAGAATGGCATCATCTCAAAACAGCATGTGTGAAGACTATACAACACGTGTATCCTAGCAATGTATGGGAGCAAGGTGCATAAGGAAAACTGGCAGTGGAATGCAGAAATAAATAAAGGCATCAAAAGAAAGTAGGAGTGCAGGAAAAGTGTGAGATCGCAAAGATGGACCAGGCTAAGAATGAATGCTGCTGGGCCAGCTGTGAGGCTAAGAGAAGAACTGCAATAGCAAAGAACAAAGCAACAGAGGCACTCTACCAAATTCTGAAAAGTGACTCTGTAGATGGCACTAGGAGACTTTCTCAGAGTTGCAAGGCAACGATAGCAAGATAAAACAGATGTTCAGACACCCTTCATTGGGTCTTTTACTCAAGACTCTTTGAGGTGTGAGTGTAATCTTTTCATCAAAAAAGAAGAAAAAGATTTTATTTAAATTCTGCTTAAATATTTTAAGTTGCACTTTTAATGACCTGTGTGGTGATACCATTTTATATTTCTCTGCTTTTGTCCACATTTTACCCAAAAAAATTGTTTGCAATTTTCAGTTTGTTCTTGGACTTTAGTCTTGTAGTTTAATTTCCAATCATATGAAGATTGTGTATTACTGCATGATTTTAGCATTGATTATACATTACGCTGCACTTCTACCTGCATAAGAAGACTTTCATGTAAAAGGTAGCTTTTTGTATTTTGAACTGTCTAGGGTCTCAATAATTATTGTAGTTTCTTTCACACCAAACACCACACATATACCTACATTCAGTGGAGCTCCAAGAGGAAAGCCCATAAGGCAAGCAAGCACATTACTCAGAACTCTTATCATAGTGGACTCCATTGTGTGACAAAAAGATGTCCCCTTCACCAAACTGAACAAAGAGAAGATAACCTGTTAGTCGTTTATCTGGAGCCAGGATGCAACAAGTTGCATGTACACTCAAGTCACTAAACTATAGATGCCAGTATGATTCTATCATAGTTCATGTGGGCATTAATTAGCTGAGATTTATGTCCCTGTGCTATATGAAGAGATGCATTGTTGATGTCTCTAAATATTTATCTCAAGCAAGTGTGTGTGCTTTGCATTGAGCAGCATTCCACCTAAACCAAGGATGATGCCACAGTATGAATAATTGATGATTGACTTTAATAATTGGCTTTCTTTCTGGTGTCTTTCCAGGGGGATTCAATATTTGTCAGCATGGAAGGACATGGTTAACAAACCACATTGCTTTGCAAAGGATGGTATGCATGCATCTGTCTCACCTAGGCTTCCGAAAATTGTCTAATATGTTATCCATCACTTAGAGCCTTTTCACACAATACCAAATTGAGAAACCTACCAACTTAGCAAATAAAACCCAAAGAAACCTAAAGATGTTGCTGCTCAGTGCTAGGAGCCTAAACAAGAAACTACACACTCTACAAGCTCTTCTCACTCTGGAGAATATAGACATCTGTGCCGTTGCCGAGACATGGTGTAAATCCACAGAAAGTACTCTGGCAGTGCAAGGCTTCAGTACCTCCCACACATTTAGACCATCAGCTGCACAGACAGGGGTAAAAGACAGCGGAGTCTCAGTCTGTTACAACAAGCATAACTTCACATTGGTTAAACAGGGCAAAGTCCTGCAATTTATTTGCATGCAAATCACCACAGGCAAAGTCCTACACTATATCCTAGCAAGATATAGGTCACCATCTGTGTCCCTAAAATCACATAGCCCATACCTAGACTTACTGGACACACTTACTATTGAAACAAACACTGTATTCATGACAAACTTTAACTACCCCTCTACAGACTGTGAAACATACACTGCCTCATACTCACAGGCACATTCCTTGGACTTTCTTAACACAAATACCCTTCCCAGATAGTGCGTATACCCACCAAAGGTTCAAACATACTGGACCTGGTACTCACCAATATGGGAGAGGGCTAAATCCCCACCACTGCACCCCAGTGTCACATCCTCACTGGTGAACTCGAACTCAAACCACAAAGTTGTCTCCTTTGAAATAAAAATCAGCTTGGTAACCCCAGCAAACCCTGTAACAGTTAGGAATTATTCCAGAGAAAATTACATCCCATTAAGCAATAGTTTGTCAAAATGCAACACCCCTTCCTACCCTGAGTTCATAAAGATCCTGTACAATCATGTAAATGGCTGTATAAAGACTGCTGTACCTACTTAAAGTAAGCATAAAACAAACTAAAAACAAACTACACTGGTGGAATCCTTACCTCAATAGAGTATACAACAAAAGGAAAAAGTCATAGCTAAAATCATTAAGATCAATTCCTATATTGAAAGGGGCTGTCTAATTAAACTATATCAGCAAAAAGGACTAATTAAGTCCATTAAGACCATTTATAAGGTCAAGATTCCTTCACAGGTTAAAGATAACCACTAGGCCTTCAAAAGCTATGGTCAGAAATCTCAAAGGCAGCTCACATCAGTGTGCCAAACTGATGGCCAGTGGAGCCATCTTCAGTGAGCAAAGTGACACAGCAAATTTGCTGGCTGACAAATTCAGCTCAGACCCCCCTCCCACTCCCCCTCCATGAAATACCTACTAGCATAACTCCCAAACTATTAACGGTCCTGGTGGCACTTACTAAGGCCAAAAGCGCAGTCAAGAAAATATTTCAAGATGCCTCCTAAATAGCTTAAAACATGACCTATCAGGAGCGCTCAAATCTCTTTTCAGCTATGGCCTCAACATAGGCTTTGTACTGTGAAAATGGAGGACTGCAGCTGTTAAACCACTTCACAAGGGTGGACCATTAACTGACCCCAGAAACTGCCGAATTAGTTGTTTAACTAGTTTAATATGCAAAGCCATGGAATGAATTAGCATGGAAATGATCAAGACATAGGTAACCTTCAGACACTGGACTCAACCCAGTTTGGCTTTATGAAGGGAAGGTCATGCTTACTAAACCTGGCGGACTTCTTTGAAAAGGTCACCAAGGCAAAGGATGAGGGGAAAATGATGTATAGCACCTACCTGCATGTGGATAAGGCATTTTATACAATAACCCACTTGGGTATAGGTGATAAACCCACTGAACTGAGCATAACCCCCTACATAACTTGCTGGATTGCCAGAAGGCTCACAGGCAGGAATCAGGAAGTCAGGATTGGTGATACCACCTCTAGTCACCAGTGGGAGTACCTCAGTGCTCTGTGCTGGGACCACTCCTATTAGGCATCTACATCTCAGAGGTAAAAGTTAATGTCAAGGACACTTGACTAATCAAGTTCGCAGATCTCTCCAAATTGGGAGCTATCATAGTCTCCCTCCATGACATAAACATTGTACAAGAGGATCTAACACAGACAAATAACTGGTTCCAAAGTCATGGATTAAAACTCAATACCAAGAAATGCATTATAGTGCCATTGGGGAAATCTGCCACCCAAGCTAATTACCCCATCAATAAGACAATCCTAAGAGCTGACCTGGTAGTCAGGGATCTGTGAACATCTATAGACAGTAATCTGGCCTTTGACCTACATGTGGCCAAGGTAGTAAGAAAATCATTCTATGTCACCCAACTTATAAGTAAGGGCATAGCATCCATTCAGCCATTATCAGCTTCATCTTTGAGTTTAATGCCCCCTTTGACATGTACCTGACTAGACATATGCAACAGAATGCCTACAAAGGTTCTTCACCAAGAGAATCCAGGGTATAAACACACTGTCCTATACAGAGCACCTTAAAGCCCTGTTGACATACTCCATCTCCTACAGGTTACTATAAAGAATCTATGATACAAGGGTTTCCCTTTATAATCTTGAAATATTGAAATCTCAAATTTCAGTATCTCGAGACCATAAAGGTGAACGCTCAAAATCCCGAAACCCCAAAACCGCAAAACACAAAATTGTGAACATTAACACACCATACAACACATACACCATCCTACCCACACTACAACAAATCCAACAAAAAAATACACAAACACAATAACACACAATGGACCTAAACTACATATAAGCAAGGGGGCAAGCCCCCCTGCACCCCCCTACTTATATATATTAACTCAGAGATTACACAAACAGGAAAAGGCGGCAAACTCACACCTAGACATTCTACAGTCCCTCGCACACACACACACACACACACACACACACACACACACACACACACACACACACACACACACACACACACACACACACACACCACATATGCAAACATTAACACATCCAACACTTACAAACTCATACTTTCACCTGCCTACCCTATCCCACACATACAACTTACAAACACACTCACATACATACAAACTCACACCCAAAACCCTTACAAAACACTCACTTACCTTAAATCGCACCTAAATCCACACATGACACTGGACATCATCCACACAAACCACCGCACGCAACGCAACGTAAAGCCATAGCCGTGAATTTGAGATATTAGAATTCGGGATTAGGCACTTTCGCTATTTTAAAAATTCACTTTTATGGTCTCGAGATACTGAAATTTCAGATTTCAAGTATTTCAGCATTATAATGGGGAACCCATACAAGACATCCTTTGATACAGCTCTGATGGACTTTTTTCACATCCTCAAAATGAACAGCATCAGAAACACTACATTCAAGGATTTAAGTTTTGCTTATGACATAAATAAGACATGTTGGTGAGATAGATATGTGTCTCAGAGGATCCCCATGCTCTGGAACAGGCTCCCCATCCATGTGAAGCAACCTTGACCAATGAATGGGAAATGGGAAATTGACCCCAGGTCTCACTCCCATATCCCTGATAGACAGAGACAGACAGTAATGTACAAAATAACATACTCCTCACATAAACTATAGAAACTTCCTTATTAACATACCCCCTCCTAATAAATGCCCATGATAGACAGGGACACAACTGGGTTGGATTCCATGGTTAGGCTTATAAAGGCCTTCGTGGTCATTATCCCAGTGTATAACTATGAACCTATGAACCTATGAAGGGATGCCAGCAAACATCTGCTCACTAGTCTTCAGGAAATCAAAGCCAAATTTAAGGAGAACTTTCAGCAGCTTCTGACAAAAAAAAAAAAAAAAACAGAAGCTGTACTGCCCCAGACACAACCTACAATGAAAGATGAAGAGGAGTCCATCACAGAAGACATAAGAGCAGCATTGGGGAAAATGAAGTCAGGGAAAGCAGCAGACTTAGGTGATGTCACAGAAGATATGATCAAGTTGTTGGGTGAGAGGGAAGAAGTGGCTCCTGAAGGTACTCATAGCAGCATGGAGAGAAAGCTATATCCCAGATGACTGGAAAGTAACCATACTAGTGTCAATACACAAAAACAAAGGAGGCATTTACAATTGTGGGCAGTACAAGGCTATTAAACTCTTGTCACACTGCATGAAGGCTCTGGAGAGTGTGCTTGATAAATGAATATGTAGAGTACAGTAGACTTCCTCTTTTCCGGCCTCTCTTTAACCGGCCATCAGATTTGTCCCATAGCCCTAGCAAAAGACAACAGTGAAGAATAAGACTTCTGTCTCCTCTGGACTAAATAATGATAGACATTTGGTTTTAGACTTTATATTCATTAGAAAAATGCATACTAACACAAATCCTGTTTTTCTAGCTGATTTATGTTATAAATGCTATTTTGTATGCATTTTCTGATTAACCTGCCATTCGTTTATTCAGCCTAAGATCCGGTCCCAGTGAGACTGGATAAGAGGGAGTCTACTGTAGTAAAAAGTAAGATGGGGAAAGTGCAGTTCAGATTCAAATCACAGTACAGCCCAACTTGATGTTTGCAGTGATTCAGATAGCTGAGAAGAAGCTAGAGATGAGGAAAGAGTCCAAGTCGGCATTCCTTGACTTGGAGAAAGCATATGACGAGGTCCCAAGAAAGCTGATTTGTGCAGTCCTCTGGTTGTTTAAAGTCCCAGAAACATTGATTTAATTAGTGTAGGCTATGAACAAGGACCCAAAGACTCAAGTATGAACATAGTTCTGACTCTCAGAGGGGTTCCCAGTGGCAGTGGGTGTGCGTCAGTGTTCAGTTCTGAGTCCATTGTTGTTCAGCAAACAGGTTGGAGGGGAAGATCAACAAAGTTGCTTTATGCAGATGTTAAGGCATTATGGACAGACACTAAGTAAGAACTTCAGCAATGAACAGGGGAAGGGAATGGAATGGAATGCAAAACTCAAGGCATATGGGATAAAACCGAGCACAGATAAGACAGTTGTAATGGCAGCAAATGTAATAAGTAACAAGAAGCTGAGAATTGTAGCTCTGTAAGTTTGCACAGTAACTTCTATTGGGTGAAGCCTAAAGTTTTAGATAGACTCAAATTATGTTCTCACATTTCAAATAAATGTTTATATCTCTGTCATCCTGGGGGTTACTAAACAAGTGTAAATGTCAAACTCTTCAACATAAACTGTTTTTTATAGTGGCAGTATTCTTTAGGTTCAAGGTCTTAAACTGGATTTTAAGTATCAGACCATAACTATTACATTTGTAATATTTTTTTTAAAAACTTACAGTATCTCAACAATCACTCAAATTACACACCTACAGTTAGCAGTATTTTATTACTCCAACTGACAGATTTCATATAAGGCTAAACAGTTTTATCTGTGCAACTAGGTTGTTGATATATTTAGAAAAACCTGAAATTTGTGACAATATAAATAAATATGAGTAATAATTAATATATAGTTACCTGAAACAGACAGAGGTTAAATATCAACACAGTTGCGTTTGCCTTTGTGTTAAGTTTAAGATGAAATATGTTGATACTTTCTATGTAACACAGTTTTGAAATTATTAAGCAAATATGAACAAGCAATATTTGATGCCTAGAGGCATCAGTAGGCTGTAACTGCAGAAACACCTGCAGGCATCACCATCTGTAATGAGTTAATGTCGTGTCAAGCTACTTGGGAAGCCCAAGCTACCAACAATAAAGCATGTTGTTTACTGTTAGGTTCCTTAGAAGATGAGAAGGTTTTATTTAAATGGCTGAGAATAGAAAAGTATTTAGTCATTTGAGTCTGATAATTCAGAGCTCTGAAGGGCAGAGTGGGAGGATGTATAAACCTTTTCCCCAATCTGTCCATGGCCCTGCTGTCTTTATCTGAAGGATAAGTTTTATCATCAGGTAGTAACAAAGACGGCTTGTCTGTAGACTTGGAGAACACAGAGGGGCCTGCCACAGGGTTTTTATACAGAAATTTCAATTCTCAGGTGCCTTGTAAAACCTGTTAAGCCTTTTAGGAGCCAATGGCTAGGAGTCTGGTGCTGTGGCCGTGGATTTAAAAATATCTAGAAAAGCCTCCAGAACAGGGGGGTACAGGAGCTGGAGCATGAGTACCTCACTCCAAGAGTACATATTATCTCTGCTGAACTTCAGGAATGTGTTAACCTTCCCATTCAAAATGCTTCATCATATTAACAATAGTTTTCTCAAAAGAAGCTTCTTCAACAGGGGAGTCTGGAGAAAGATAATCCTCATCATTTGAGACCACTTGATTTGACAAATAGATTTGGGATGAATAGACTAAAGAGACTTCATCTGAGTCTGATTTCCCTCTCCATCTTCAGAAGACGTGTCTAATTGTCTCTTTTGTGGAATGACAGGAATTAGTAGCAGGCCCTGTAAAGGATAGTGGCTTGAGTGCCATTATGGCCTTAAATAGTCCCTGTGAAAAGTCCATCCACATCCTTTCTTTGAACATTTGGGTGGTAGGAAGTTTTTTATGTTTTCTTTTTTCTTTTTTTTTTTCTAAGTCTGACGTTCGCTTTAACAGTGGAGGCTCTGACCCCTGATAAACCTCAATGAATGATCTGGTAATTTTCTGTCTAATTAGGATCTGCATTATGCCTTTGGTTGCTTCAAAGATAATTAAGAAAGATCACACCTTCTCACCATTATTGGTAGCTTCAGTCATTTTGGAAGAGTGAACATCAGACGACATACCAGTCTCTGGTGGGATCATGGTAGCAGGAGTCTGAGCAGGTGTCAGGTATACAGTGGGATCCGAGTCCTCTACAGGTACAGATGAATCTGACTAGGCAGTCATGATATCAGGCCTAGGTCTCGTAAACCTTTTCTTTTGAATAGGCGTGACATCAATGGTAGAAGGGTCCTTCATCTTTGCTTGAGTGAGGTGCTTAAGGCACTAGGATTTCAAACAGGAATTAAGAAACAAAAGTCGAGTTATTTTTGTTTTTGGAACAAAGGGCTAATGGACAGTACAATTTTTGTAGTTGTGCTCAGGTCCTAAACACAAAAAGCACTGTAAGTGGAGATGCTTGTGGTGAATCTGCCTATCATAATCTCACCCCCCCCCCCTCTTCAATGACATCTAATACAGCAAATAGCAATATAACTGGGAAAAGTAAAGTAAGGTTCTCCAACAAAGCACTTATCTGAATCAGTTAAGGTCAATGGTAACAATGGCTACAAGTTGAACAGACTAACCTGTACAAGATCTGTGTTCAGACAGACAGTGGGATAGTCTGAGGATTTATTCTCATACATTCACTTAAGTGCCTTTACATTCATGGGCTTAGGTCATATGTTGGGCCAATGGATTTGTTGAAGGTTTTAGCTTTGGTAGCCAGGCTAGATATCATGGTTATTTGGTGAGATAACCAAACAGTTTGGAATACTGCAACAGTGATTTAAAGAAGGGCATGTCCTGTATACATGTCCATGCAGGAGAAAATTTACATATGAAGGGGGCTTCCCCATCAATTTCCTCCCATTTTAACTAAAACAATTATTTTGCAACACAATGCTGATGTAATTCTTTCAAATGTGCACTATCTCACTCCTGTAATCAGACTTCTACTGTGGGGCTCATGGTTAATAATATGTATAGTAGAACGTGTAATGATTTGAAAACTGCAGTGAGTAGTCAGTGTGTGTGTGTGTGTGTGTGTGTGTGTGTGTGTGTGTGTGTGTGTGTGTGTGTGTGTGTGTGTGTGTGTGTGTGTGTGTGTGTGTGTGTGTGTGTGTGTGTGTGTGTGCGTGTGTGTGTGTGTGTGTGTGTGTATGTGTGTTTCTGGTGCTGGGTAGGAATGGCTTCACTCACAGATATAGTTTTCACCTTTACAGTGTCTAACAGTTCTCCCAACAATTTCAGTCCCTTTTAGCACACACATATCCTTTGCCAGTAAATGATGATGTCATACTTTCAAATGTGCTCTATCTCAAATGTGTAATCAAGATCATCTTGTAGTATTTGAGATTCATGCAATGTCCGCTAACTTGCGATCTTAGATATGTAGGCAGCTCAAATCCAGGTATTAATTCATAGCCTGAGTTGTATCATTGTGTGTTACTCTAAATGTAGGTGGGAATGCTGTTGCCCACAGATCTGATGTCTAGATGTATACCTGGGGGGAACTCTTCCACTATTTTCTATCACTTTTAGCCCAAACAACTGTTTTAGTAAACAGTGATGGGACCATTTGTTGAAATATTTCTTATCTTAGTCTTGTAGTAAAACTTGTCCTGTAGTGCGAGGACATAATACAATGTTTTCTGGCTTGTAACTTAGGTAGGCAAGATTTTGACTTTTGCATTCACTAAATTTTGTGAATGTGTGTGTGTGCCTTTACAGTCGCAGGATTGAATGTATTGCCAAAACATTTGGTTGTGTACAACTACTATACTCATGTAAGATACTGACACAGAGAAACAACTCAGACCACTGTTTCAATCACTTGTAAACCACAATTATAATTGTGGGGATGGGGTAACATAATGGACGGGGTTGGGAGTTGGCATAATGGTTAAGGTGTTTATCTCATAGAAAAGAAGTATAAGGTTTTACTCTCATCAAAGGAAATTGGCTGGGTTTAAAATAGCCCAGAAGGGCAACAAGCCTAGTACTTACATATGAAACTATGAAACACATATACCTTGCAACACAATTATGATGTCATTCCTTCAAATATGATGTGTCTCACAGATCTAATAAGATTTCTCCTGTGGCTCATGTGGTTGATACACTATCCTCTCACTTGTTTACTAAAATAGGTAGTTCAGTCCCACTAGTAACTGAGCAGTAAGAGTCTCTTTGACATTTTACCCTTTGGTTTTGATGTTAATTGGGATATTGATTTATTATTTATTTATTTATTGCATTTGTTTACCGGGAAAGTCCACTGGGCCATAAAGTTCCTATTTTCAATGGAGGCCCAGGGAGAAAAGCTCCACAGAGATACATATACAATTTGATAAAGCACAAGTTACAGTACAAAAGTTCCACAGAGGTACATACATACAATTTCATAAAGCACAACTAACAGTACAATACATGCAATGAGAAGAAAATGCAAATACAAAATAATAGTTTTGTCAGATTTAAGCTGATAAATCTCAAGTTACAATGTCATATATACAGTTTGTTAGAAAAAGCACATATATCAACCATAACAGATTAAAACTGCCTTTGAGTTTGATTAAACAGAGAAAAGGGAATATACTTGAGTAAATCTAGCTACTGGCTATACACTGTGATTGTTGATACAGGAAGAGGAACTGAAGCAGTGCTAAAATATCAATTGTCAGTGCATTTGTGTAAGGGTACAGTGGAGGGTTAGCTGTTGAGGAGATACAGGAGATGGTATAGGTGGTGGAAAGGGAAGAAGACAGCAAAGGTGGGTGTAGATCAGGGAGAGATAAAGGTCAGGTAGTGGGTTGATATTTTGCACAAACCTTAATGTTTATGGGCATCAGTTGGGTATAAAGACCCTGTGTTTCTGAAGTATAGCCAAGCTATCCACTTGTGTTGTGTTGATGAGGTAAATAATAAGGCCGAAACATGCATGTCTACTGCTGGTGGCTTTGGCTTTATTGGCCTGAATGTAACCATAAAGACTTAAAAAATAAAAAAGTCATGGGAATTCAGAAGCCATGTAGTTGTAACACTTGATGCCCTTAAGGGTTCATTTACATATATCACATGAGACTCACTTACAAGAAGTTTAAGGTATCACAAAGCAAAAAGTCTAGTTTAGCTGAATTTTTCATGCAGTTTTGTCTGTGTGGCCTTTTTACTCTTTGGTTTTGACTCTAGTGCTAGGGATGAATGATGTCCTCCACCATTCTAATGTGTAGAATTACAGTTGGAGAGGACTCCTCCCTTAGTTTCAGTCTGTTTTAGCCCAACCAACTGCTTTACACCACAAAGATGATGTCATGCTTTCAAATATGTTCTGACTCATACTTGTGGTAAGACTTTACCTTTGGTCATTCTTTCAGCTTTTCCCGGTTAGGGGTCGCCACAGCTGAACTCCGGTCTGCTAATGATTGGCAGTGGATTTTTATGGTACTGAGTTGGCAGCCCGATGCCCAACCCTCAAAGAAGGCACACTCATTCATGCATGCACCTACCTGCATGTCTTTAGACGTCACTCGACCACAGGGAGGATATGCAGACTCCACACAGAAGGTGCTCCAGCTGAGAATTGAATGGGAGAACCTCTTGCTGTGAGGTGACAGTGCTAACTGCTGCCCAACAATGGCCCCAAGACTTTACCTTTGATCTAGATAGTTAATTCAAGTTCCATAGATTGTGGACTTACATAGGCAGCTGTTCAAACTCAGCAAAGGGCAACATAAAGTGAGTGCAGTGACATGAAACAGTGACACATCCAACATTGCAGCAAAATCATTCTATCCCTTTTGGTCTATCATTTGGCTTTCAGCACACTGATGATTTTATGCTGTTCAAATAGGCGTTCTGTCACTCTTGTGGTGAAAGTTTTCCTGTAGCACATGCAGTTAATATTGACTTCTACAGCATGTGTAGTTAGACTGGCATTGGTTCAAATCTAGAAATATATGCGTATGAAATAAAACTGACAGACAATAGTGGCTTACTCAACAAACAGTGATATAGCTGAATCATACTTGTGTGAACAGTACCCTTGCTAAATTTTATGATCATTCAGAAGAATTTTTAGTGGATACATGACCGTCAATTAATTCAGAGCTTTTGTTAGATCTATAAAATATTTGTATATATTTTAGTATGATGAATGTATTTGTGCATTAAGTTTCCTTTTTTACAATAGTTTAGCATAATAAGATTACCAGTCAGCTGTAACTTTACAGCTGCCTTCATTTCTTCAGGTCCCACTTATTTATTTAGAGATTTAGTTATGATAATGCTGAATGATCAAATAATTTAGGAATATTAAATGAATAATTTATGCTACTATTACATAAATAAGTATATTGTACACTATATGTTGGATTATTTAATATCTGTGATTAACAGAAAAGGATTAAACTTTTATGTATTAATGGGGAATAGTTTTAACTGGCAAAATATGCAACTAAGTTAATAATCTCATTATTTTTAACTTATATATAATATTATATTAATTATTTGTAAGTCACAGTAGCTTTTGTAAGTTTTTAATGAATTTTTAGATATTGGTAGGTAAAGAGATAGTATAGTAGTTGGTTAATTTAATAGGCAAATTAGGAACTTTGGTATCCATGCTAGGTTGTGTTTTATTAGCAATATATACAGTTATAGTTGTATGCTTGTTTTTGTTTTTATTTATGAGTTTTAATAGTTTAGTTTGTAGAAAGGAAGAATTAAAAAATGTGGAATGCTAAGATGGTGTTGGAAGAATTTGTTAGGGTCTTATGTACAATTAAATTAATATGGTGGATAAATGTGTCCTATTATCTACTACAAGCAATCTTTTTTTTAAATACACACTATATATAATTTTACTCTATTATCTAATAATGTAAATGGGTTAAATAATGGCAACAAAAGGAACTCATTACTGAGATATCTAAAAATAAATAGAGGGGACATTCTATTCCTGCAAGAGATTCACTTGATAGATAAAATATATGTAATATTTAAATAGCTTAGGTTACAAAATGTTATCAATTGATTTTTTTAGCAAAAAGAGGAGATGAATTGACATACTTTGGAGAAAATCTACTGTAATGCCCAAGGTCATGGAATCCATTAATGATTCCAAACAAATGAATACATTTGCAATAATTAAATATAATGACAAATTCTATACACTAGCTAATTTTAATGGATCCCTGGAACAGGTGGAAGAAGAGCTAAGGATCATTTAAACTTATTGCAAAGTCATTGGAAGTGTAGCTTAATTCTAGCAGGGGATATACTGGAAATCTAGTATAGAAGATACAAGTGAAGAGAAGAAAGTTAAATTCTGGTATCAGCTAAAGCACTAAACAGATAGACTAGTAATAATAATTTAGATGATTTAATAGTAAAAGCAGAAGATGCATCATTGTTCTTCACTCCTTATTTCTATGTGCATGGGACATAAACTAGATACAATTTATGCAACTACTGATATATTTAATGCAGTGAATTATTTTACAGCTATTTCTTGTCCTTTATCTGATCACATCGCATTAAGTATTGCTATATTAATGGTATAAGGAAAGTCCAGATTATTTATATACTCCCAGTATATATGATGAAACTAAAATAATTTAAGAGTTATCTTAAGGAACAAATTGAGATTTTTTTATATTTGAATGATAATAATCATGTTTGTAAAGTCATACTATGGGATTCCTTAAAATGCATACTAAAGATAGAATGGGAAATGGGCTAGTAGTAAAATGGAAGAGTGGGATAAAGAGTTCTTAGAAATACAGGATGAAATACACAAAGTGAGGTGTGAACAACAAACAAAGAAATTATATAATACTGAAGTCATTACAAATTAATGACAGAGTATCTAACAGTTTTAATGTATAAACTACAGATAGCGTTACAAAAAATGAAATTGCCCAGTTATGCAATGACTTCAAAAAATCTACATAGATTAGTTAATAGAAGTAAGACATTAAGCATCTTAAATCTGAAATTCTCACACTGATAAGCTTGCTTCAGACATAGAGGAAATTCTTAATAGTTTTACAAAATTCCATGAGTATCTTAATAAAGATAAAAATAATAATCCTTATTATTATAAAATTGACAAGTATTTAAAGAAAAAATGACTAATAAACTTAATAACAAACAAATATCTCTGTTGAGTACAGCAATTACCCTAATAGAAGTTAAAAAAGCTTTAAAAAGGGGGGAAATGGTAAAGCTCCAGAATTAGATGTTTTAAGTATGGAATCATATAGTCTGCTTCTGTTAAATATTTTAGAATTGCTGAGTTACAGTTTCAGGATAGTTCACAGTGGCAAAATAATTCCTCCCTCATGGAATTGTTTTCTAATCTCACCTATACTTAAATAAGGAAAGGATATTAAGTTAGTTTCCTCATATAGGCCTATTTGATATTAAATCTTGATTATAAAATATTTACTTCCATCTTCTCTACAAGTTTAAGAGATGTAGTAGATAAATTAATTAAGATCAAGCAGGATTTATAGTCAATAGATTTATGTATGGTAATATAAAAAGGGTAGTAACTATCTTATATTTAGCAAAAGGAATGAACAAGAAATTGGCCTTAATTAGCTTAGATATCAAGAGAGCTTTTGATTCTGTAGACTGGAACTCCTTAATTAAGATTTTAGAAGCATTTCCATTTCCAGAACACTATATTGGAATATTAAAAAAAACTATATAGAGGCAGCAAAACATATGTTAAAATAGGATCTTATATTTCTCAATTATTCACTTTAAACAAAGACAAAAAGCTATCCTCCAAAAAAGAAAGCCAATTTGGTGGTCCCCTGCCATAAACAAACTCTACAACAGAAGAAATAAACTGTTGCAAAAAAGAGTAAAATCCCATGATTGGAGGATCTCCCTGGTCAGCCTCAGTAAGAAGCTGAGATCCTTCATAAAATCCTCCAAAGCTAGTTACGAAAATAAAATCAACACTGATTCTAAAGACAACCACAAAGCATTCTATACCTATGTCAAGAATCTCAATGGCAACACTCAGATCTACTCTGAGTTACAGCACAATGGCACTAAATATACAGAATCAACTGATATTACCAACATCCTGGCAGATAGTTTCAGTGCTAACTTTACCCCCCTCCCTCACCCCCTAAAGGACCCATCTCTATACTGGAAGAATGCAAAGTTCCTGTAATCACGGCTGCACAGGTAAAAACTACACTCTCCAAAGTAAAGAACACAGCATCCATGGGACCTGGCAACATCCCAGGCTGTGTTCTACATGAACTACAGAATAAACTGGCACCTCACCTAACCTCAATGTTCAATCATAGCCTAACCTCAGGCTTTGTGCCCACTGAATGGTGCACAGTGATGGTTATCCCATTTCACAAAGGGAGAGCCACCATGGACCTCGGGAACTGCCACCCCATTAGCCTAACGAGCCTGGTCTGCAAGGCCATGGAACATATCATCATGGAACTTATAAATAAAGACATTGGTAATCTCCAAACTCTGGACCCCACCCAGTTTGGGTTTGTAAAAGGCAGATCATGTCTTCTAAACCTGATAGACTTCTTTGAAGCAATCACAAAAACCATAGATGAGGGTAAGGTGGTTCACACAGCCTATCTAGATCTCACCAAGGCTTTTGACACCATCTCCCACTCTGGAATTATACAGTAACTCACTAAACTAGGTATAAAATCCCTATGTCACAAGATGGCTAGCCAACTGGCTCACTGACAGAACCCACACTGTGAAAGTAGCAGACTCCAAATCTGACTTCAGACCAGTGACAAGTGGAGTACCACAGGGTTCAGTCCTGGGTCCTATCCTGTTTAGTATCTACTTCTCTGAAGAATAGGCTAACACAGAAGTTCTTTGGCTAACAAAGTTTGCTGATGACTGCAAACTAGGAGCCATAATTGAAACTCCTAACGATGTGGACATCCTACAAAAGGGCCTCACTGAGGCAGATGCCTGGTGTCAAAGCCATGGCCGCAAGCTCAATGCCAAAAAGTGCATTGTCATCCCCTTTGGTAAAAACTCTGTACCCATGAGCTACCACATAGGTGGTAGTCTACTTAACACTGAAAGTGTGATAAGAGACCTTGGGACACAGGTTGACAGTAGTCTCTCCTTTGATAATCACATTGCCACAGTAGTCAGGAAATCCTTCTATATGGAACACCTCATCACAAAAGGTTTCTCATCCAGGAAAAAAGAGGTAATTTACTCATCACTCATTAAACCCATTATAGAGTACACCTCCCCTTTTGGTATGTACCTCACAACACATCCACAACAACTGGAAAGGCTGCAGAAATACCTCACAAAGAGGATTACCAGCCTCAAACAGATGCCCAATGCAGACCGTCTCAAAAAACTCCAGCTTTACTCTGTCACATATCGCCTACTCAGAGGTGATCTCTGCCTAACATACAAAGCTATGTCAAACCCAGAGCTGTTGGACATGCTCCACTTAAAGAAATCCCAATCTCTCCAAGCTACAAGCTCTAAGGACCTAAACCTTGTCACCACAATAAACAGAACATCCTGGAGGGATAGATTCCTGTCCCAGAGACTTCCCATACTCTGGAACAAACTACCTATCTATATCAAACAAAGCTCCTCATTAGCACTCTTCATGAAAAATCTTGATGATTGGATGGGAAATAGGAAATTCACCCCAGGGATCACCTTTGTGACTCTGCTCGACAGGGGCACAGGAAAATAATTTTCTTGGGTGGCGAAAGCCAGGGTACCTTTTTGGCTAGGCTTGTATAGGCCCTAGGGCCAATAGCCTAGTACCTACCTATGAACCTATGAACCTATACTAGCTGCATTAGTTATCGATCCCTTCACTAATAGTACATGAAGTAATGAAAAAATTGATGGATTCTCAATTAACAAGGATCATCAATTTAAAATACAGCTATTTGCAGATGATATTTTACTAACTATAGGAGATTTAAATTATCCAATTGAATAACAGATGAGGATATTGAAAAGTTTCAAAAAGTGTCACTGCTGAAATTTAATAATAACAAAACTGAAGCTTTAGTGTTACATCAATTACTATATAGTAAGTTTAAAGATACATATAAATGTAATTGGGAAGGATGAGACCTAAAATATTTAGTAATAAAAATCTATCAAGATGTGAGTAAGATTATTAATAATAATTGTGGAAAAATAATTGAAGAACTGTTACATCTTATTAAAAAGTTGAACTTTTTTTTACTTTTGAAGATAGGTTAGAACTTATTAAAACAATTATATTTCCCACAATTATTTGCACATTACATTCAATAGCTATAATACCTGACAAAAACACGCATAAAGAAAATAGGAAAAACTGTTATCTTCAGTCTTATAGTATACTAAAAAGATCAGAACTGCTTATAGAAACCATATAAGATTATAGAAGTGTGTTGGTATTAGCTTTACAGATGTAGAATCTTATTTTATGGCTGCAAATTCTAACTCTGTTATACTCTGGATAGACTCAACTTACACTAGTCAGTAAAAAAACATTCAGAAACAGATTTTACTAAATTCTTATAAGTTTATCAAATATGATAAATTAAAGATATGTAACAATCTTTTCATCTGGTTAATAAAATTTACCTTAGAAAGAAATTAATTGATATTGTTAGATTCTGCATTTATGAAATCAGTTCTTAAAACAGTTAAGAAATGTGTTTTTAAAACTCCATTAATATCAAAATGGAAACTGTTGTGCTTTCCCTTTCCACATACCTCTAGGTTTTAGGAAACTCAGAACAATGTTAAGATGAATTTACTAAAAAGGAATAGATAAATATCTGGGTCTGATTGCTTTTAAAAAGGATTTAATGAAAGATTATAAGTTGGCTGAATCTGTTAATCAATTAATATTATCCATCAGTAAGAAATTAAAGGAATCTATAAATAATATGAATGAAGAGGAACAGAACACTATTCCCCCATCGTTTAAATATATACATGGTATCATCAAGGGTAAATTGACCTACAAAGAAACCTTGTTCAAGTTGTGTAAATTAATTATAAATAATAGTAATAATTATGATGCAAAATTCTGGAACTTTTTGACAGTAGTGGAATGAGTGACTCAATAGTTGGTAAGAATACAATTTTGTTACTTAAATAAGTTAATCAAATTTCTTCAAGTTTATACTGGACAGTTTTTTTTTATGTGGAAATATATACATATAATGTTTGTTACTCCCTATAAAGTCTCAAAGTTTAGTAAAATGACTACTTGTATCTGTTGGAGATGTAGTAACTTGTAAAAGCTGATTGGAAACATGTTTATGGTAGTAACTCACAAAAGCTGATTGGAAACGTGTTTACTGATTGTGAAAAATTAAATATATACTGGGAAGAGACAAGTGTGTTTTTAAGGGGTTATGGTCTGATAATTCTTCTTTATCTAGAGCAATAACACTAATAAATGTTTCAATTCATTTATCTGTAAAAGCCAAACAAACAATAACTGTTCTGGATTCTCCTGGCATTAGCATAGAAAAGTTATTACAAAAATTGGAAATCAAATTCAGTTCCTATATTTAAATAATTTTTAAATTTAATAGCAATACTATGTAAAACTGAAAAATAAGTCATCACAACAAGATCTATAAATCATACTAAGAGTTTTAGCAGTTGGGATAGCCCTGAAATATTGCTATTGAAATACCAAGACTCTTAATGTGGTACTTGTATAAGATTACTTTGATGATGCAATGTATTCCTAACATTGTACAACAGTATGTGATGTTGAATTTCTTCCTTTCTGTGTATCTATTGTAAATATGTTAAATTAATAAAAATGTCTTAAAAAATATTTCTTAGTTTACACATTGATGTGTACCCTTTGTGACACCTGTACATTACAATCTCCTGTGGCAGACACAGTTACTACACACTTCTGTATAGTATGGAGCATGACCGGCAGGGGGTTTAATCTGGTAAGGTATGTCTGTTAGGTAGAACTGGCTTAACCAAAAGATGAATGATAGGGCACAGTAACAGGACCACATTTTATTAAGTCTCAGACTCCATGTTAGTTGAGCCATAACCAATCCAAAATTATAAAAATGTAACACCTTCAAGTGTGTTCTTTATTACACTGCAGATATGTTTCTTTCTGTGGCATCATTGGTTGATATACATCTTTCTGAGGTTTGACCACAGGTATGTGTTCAAATCTGTCAAGGTGTAACTACTGTCAGGCTATGATTACAGGTATTTTAGTTCCTCAAATATAATGCTCTGCTTTCATGAATTCAAATTTGTTCACTATGTAGGACTTTAAAGGCAATAATGGCTTACTCATCACTTCTTGATGTGCCATTCTGTAAAATGTCACAAAGTGTAACTGGGTCTGTACTATAACACTTTCTTGTGGTTTTGTGGTGGATAGGTGAAATTATGAGCATGCCCATTATTAAGATGTAGTGGGTGAGCATTATTTAACACAAAGCTCATTGTGTGAATAATGTTATGAAATATTTCTTGTCATTTGTTCTTCTTTGTCAAAACTTAATAGAATTAGCCTTTGGAAAGTTGGCTTTGCCAGTGTCTGCACAATGAAGTTATTGACCTATGTGTGGAGGATAAAACATTTCCTACAGGACAGTGGACAGTTGTATGTAAAATGGCAATTTTAAAAAGTTTACTTAATAATACACATTAACGTTTCACTTGTTTGTGATTTATGTTTGTGCACTGTTATACAGGTATTACAAATGGGTTCAGCAAGGCTCACTTCAGGGCAAAATGTGATGGGGAACACAATGTTAAACCGTATTCAGAGATGTAGTTTATTTATTTTATTTATTTATTTTACATTTGTTAACCAGGAAAGTCCGACTGGATACAGGTCCATTTTCAGTGGAGGCCTGGGGAGAAAAGCTCCAAATGTAAAAAAACAAGTGTAAATACAGTGAAATTATTACAGTGAGTTATCACAAAACTGAGATTTGTTTAACGATATTGTTAGAAAAATATATAATAGTAATATGCATGCTTAGTGCACTCGAGGTTTAAAAGGGTTAATACATTTATTCTGTTCACACTGCGTGAATCTGCACAGCTATTAGAAACTTAACAAGAGACATTTCATTTCTGCTAATGTCATGAAACTTAACAAAGAGATATTTCATTTCTGCTTATGCCATGAGAAAATATGCAGCTGCTAGAAGCTTTGATAAAGAAAACAATAGATGCTTGAAAGTATAAACCATAGTCAGCATTACTTGTACCAAAGCTAGAAATGTACCTTGAATCTAGACAAAATGTAACACATGTATTAGAACTGTACAACTGAAGAATTGAAAAGTTAAGGTGAGCTAAAATAAGCCCAAGGCCAGGTTGTTTTTCTCAAAATGTTTTTGCAAGACAGCAAATAATCAGACCATGTCAGCAATAAGTCTGGTAACATTTTCTGTGAAACATACAGAAAGCTGTGTCCAACTACGTCAGCAATAGAATAGTAACATTTTCTGTATGACATGAAGAGAACTGTATAAGAATAATATACTGATCACCAAAGAGCCAGACAAATCTTGTACCTACATGCTTTGTCTCCTTGCTGCAAGTAATAAAGGGTGCCTTGCTTGAACCTAACGTGCATTGGTCTTTGAAGTTTTTTCCTTTTACAGACTGGTCCTTCAGACCGGAACCCTCTCTTCACCTCGGATCAGATGGCCAGGTGGTTGAAACCATACGGGGAAGAAACCAAATCGGTTCTTCTTATATGGAAAGTCCTCCGACTGAATTGTCGTTCAAAAGAGGCCAGCCACTTTCTGATCTGTGACTGAAGGACAGGTCTCCATGAATCGGTGATCAATCACGTAGGCTCAGGTAAGTTGAATCTACTTTTTTCTGTTTTCTGTTTTAGATCAGGGACTAGATGTGTATTGTTTTTGTCAGATTGTATTTTTTTTGCAAGTCAGGGATAAAAAAGATTACTGTCTTGTCATAGATCAGGAGAAACAGAATAAGTAGGCAGTCATTCTGAAGAGACTATAACAAAATCCGTGGTACCACGTTAAAAATTAAGAGAAGTTACCTAACGATCAAAGGGTAAAACAAAATGGGTAATAATTGCACAAAAAGACCCCAAAACCTGCCGTTAACAGAAGACGCAAAATATATGCAGTCACAGCTCGCCGACAATATTAGACATTATTCAAAATGGGTTAATAAATACGAATTTGATGGAAAATTAGAAAAATCCTCGCTTATCAAACTTATCAAACAGCTCAAAAACGATTCCAAGGGTCGGGTAAAAAAGCAACGTTGATTAGGAATTCCTCAGGCACACAGGTGGCTGGAGGAAGTAAACCGTAGGGAACAAAAAAACAAAGATTCAAAAGCAATGTTTTTAGATAAGGAGGATAATAACTTAGTAATATCATCAGCACCTCCGCCTCCCTTACCAGAATATGATGCAAGTGAACAGGTTAGTCCACCCCCACTATATCCTGTGGTCAATGAAGATAGAGATATTGTGAAATTAAAACTGACTAAAATTAGAAATCCCATCGGGACCAGGTCCTGAACAAAGGCAGGTAATTCAGAAGAAGGTATTGAGTTACGGCAAATAGTTAAGAATTCACGATCTATATGTGAAGAAGAAGAAATATGCCTGCTTATAGAAGTACCCAATCCTCAGGCAGGTCAAGACAATCAGGACCCAACTATCTTAGTGTATAGACCTTGGACTCTGGAAGATATCTGGAAAGCCACTGAGGGAATTCCCCATCCAAAGGTTAATTTCAGAAAATTCTCAGAAGATTTATAAGGAATGAGGTTGAGTTATAACCTAAACAGAGAAGAAATAGAAAAAGTAGTTAGACAAATTGTAGGGCCAGATTGGTACATGATTAGTGGAAAAGGGAATCCCTGTGACGCTGCACAAAGACCCCTCCCACATAGCAGCGCAGAATTAGACACCAGAGTAAAAGGTCTTACAGACCGCATCTCTGAAAAATGGAAACCTAGGGCAGACTGGACTTGCATGAATCAATGCATCCAACAAGAAGGTAAAACAATTGATCGGTATTATGCCAGATTGTTAGAATGTTTTAATAACCACTGTAGAATGCAGGTTCCTGAAGATCAAACACAAGATTCCCCATATGAACAGCAGTTAAAGAATGCATTTTTAAAAGGCAGTAGCACGCCTATAAGCAGTTTTATTACAAAACACATGGTAGACCATCGTACAAGCAGGTTACAATCATTACTTGAATATGCTAGACATGCTGAAAGGCATTTTAATAGCAAAAAGAAAAAGAAAGCTCAAGTATTTTCTGTAGAAGATGGAGCAGAAGTTTATGTAGTACAGTCTGGGAAAAAGGGCAAGAAAAACGCGCAGGGAAACAAACAATCTGATCAGCGATCAGAGGACTTTGAAGGGTGGAAAAAAAAGGGGAGAATGTTTTAAATGCGATAAAAAGGGACATTTGGCAAGGGATTGCAAGAAAAACAAGAAGGCAACAACAGAAGACAAGGAGGGTGAGGACTGACTATATGGTAGTCAAGAATCATTAGAAGGGGCTAGCGAAGAAAGGACAAATGAGAATGTGATAGAGGGAGTAGAGGAAGTGCAGGAAGTTAGTGACAATGAAGAAAATGAAATATTGAGCTTGGAGCTCTATTTAGCAGACACGAAACCAGAAGTTACACTCTTGGTAGAAGGGAGGGAGGTCAAATTTTTGTGTGACTCAGGGGCATCACGAACCCTGATACACCCCTCCAAACTGCCAGGAAACACAGAGTCACCTGATTACATACTGGCCAAAGCAGCTAATGGACAGCTGTATCGGGAGCCTCTCTCCCGTAACATTGCAATAACTGATCCAGTTTCAGGATTGACACAAAGAAGCAAAATTGTAGTTTCTACAAAATGCCCATGCAGCTATTTGGTATAGCAGTAGTCCCAACTATGCAGGGTATGGAAGCACAGCGACAAATTAACACCTTTGTAGTGCAATCGGAAGGTGAAATGTTTTATTGGTACAGCCAGGACTTGGTTACGACTGGTCCAGGGACTGTGACCAAAGAGTTAATGAACCTAGCCATCAGCAAGTTCCCCTCCCTTGACATTGATAAGCAACACCTGTTGCACTGTACCCTGTATTATTGCAATATGCCAGGACCTGATAAGGAATATGAGCAAGAGTTACTTAAGAATCATGCAAACAGATTGATATTGCGTAACCTGTACTGGGACACAGAAGGGAACAGTGTAGCCAGCTGTTCATTGCCCCAGGAGTTCTTTGCACTTTATAAATCTAATCGATTACCACATGTTAGCTTAACCAAAAACAGAAATATAGAATGGGCAGACCTAGGAGAAAAAGTCACGAGATGTGTCAAAACAAGGAATACAAGTACAAAAGTTAAATTGGATGACTCAGACCAACCCAGCTGTGCATTTACAGTCTAGTGAGGACAGCTGATTGACACTCCTATTAAAGGAGGAAGAGAATGCCTTATGAGACATACCAGAGACTCTCTGGTCAACAGGGAAATCAGATGTAGGACTCATTCATACAGCGGGACCAGTTACTATCACGCCAAAGTCAGCATTCAGACCACAAAAAAGACAGTATCCCTTAAGAAAAGATGCAGAGGCAGGGATAAAGCCTATTATAGCAGCCTTACTTAAAGGAGGGATACTAGTAGAATTTCCCGATTCACCATGTAACACACCCTTATTTCCAGTTAAAAAGGCCAATGGAGAATAGCGTATGGTCCAGGATTTACAAGTCGTAAATGATGCAGTAATACCAAGGGCACCCACGGTGCCAGACCCACACACCCTGTTGAATGATTTGAAACCTCAACAAAAATATTTTTCTGTGGTAGACATCAGCAACACGTTCTTTTCGATAACGATACACTCTGATAGCCAGTATTGGTTTGCATTTACATTTCAGGGGAAAAGGTATACATATACATGACTACCACAGGGATATTGTGAAAGTCCAACGATATTCTCACAAGAAATGGCAAGCGACTTAGCGGGATTCACCCCACCAAGAGGCAGTCAGATTTTACTTTATGTTGATGACATCTTGCTGGCGGCCCCCACCCAGCAGGATTGCAGAGAAGATACCATAGCACTTCTACGATTTTTAGCCGCTGAGGGACATAAGGTAAATAAAAATAAACTACAGCTTTGGAAAAAACAGGTCAAATACCTAGGATATGTAATATCCAAGGAAGGTAGAACATTAGATGAGGACAGAAAAATAGCAATTTTGCAAGCACCAAAACCCACTACCAAGAAGGAAATGATGTCCTTCCTGGGTACAACTAATTATTGCCGGAGCTGGATTCCAAACTATGCCTTGGAATCTCCACCTCTGACTGACCTTATATATAAGAAACATATGGCAGCGCAGGATTTGTTACAATGGACACCAGAGGCAGAATCTGCCTTCTGTAAACTAAAGCAGTTAATAGCGTCCTCATTAGTTCTGGGATTGCCAAACTACCATAAACGTTTTTTCCAAACTGTAGATTGTAAGCAGGGTTACATGACATCAGTGTTAATACAACAGCATGGGGATAAGCAACGCCCCATTGCTTACTACTCATCACAACTTGACCCAGTGGCACGGTCCTTACCCCACTGTGTACAAGCAGTAGTTGCAGCTGCAATGGCAGTACAGGCTTCAGCCTCAGTAGTCTTGTTCCACCCTCTCACTTTGAGAGTACCTCATGCAGTTGCGATTATTTTACTACAAGAAAAGGTGGCATATCTTTCCCCTGCTAGGCATCTTTCCTGTATGACTATATTATTGAGCCAACCTCATATGACAATTGAACTATGCATGACTTTAAACCCTTCTACTCTGCTCCCGACCCCTGCAGATGGCACACCACACTGCTGCCTGCAGGTAATTGAGCAGAAGACACTACCTAGAAAAGACCTCACGGATGTCCCCTTGGATGATGCCGAGGTGACATACTACGTGGATGGCTCATGCAAAAGTGGTCCTGCAGGACAGAACCTAGTAGGATATGCAGTAGTCTCTGATACTGGGATTATAGAAGCAAAACCTTTACCACACAACTTATCTGCACAGGCAGCAGAATTGATTGCCCTGACACGGGCATGTACCTTAGCAAAGGGTAAATGTGTAAACATTTTTACTGATAGCCAGTATGCTTTTTCTACTGTACATGTTTTTGCACAACAGTGGAAAAACCGGGGAATGATAACATCTACTGGCAAACCTATAAATCATGCGCAGTTTATTTTAGATCTTTTAGAATCTATTCAGTTACCTCAGAAAGTAGCCATTTGTAAATGCACAGCTCATGCCAAGCAACAAGATAGGATTTCAAAAGGTAATGTAAGAACTGATACAGCTGCAAAACAAGCAACCACAGAAGTATTTCTTTTAAATGAGGAATTACAACCCTCTGAAACTTTAGATCTAGATATGTTAAAAACAATGCAGACACTCACTACGCAAGCTGAAAAACAGGGCTGGATAAAACGAGGAGCAATCCTCGGAAAGGGGCTGTACATCTCCATAGAGGGAAAACCGATACTACCCTCTAATTTGTTTTTCTATGCAGCATTGTTGAGCCATGGACAGTGCCATGTCTCAACAGGGGGAATGGTACAGCTAGTGAACCAGGTGTTCACAATGTATGGATTTACAAACTACTCTAAAAAATTTTGTTTGATGTGTCAGATTTGTAACAAACATCATGCACAGGGGGTGATAAAGCCCAAGCAAGGGAGTTTCCCCACACCACCATATCCGTTTCACACTATTTGTATGGATTTCATAGAATTGAACAAATGTGAAAATAAGAAGTATTGTCTTGTCATTGTAGATATGTTTTCCAGATGGGTGGTAGCCTTTCCAACCAAAAATCCAGATGCAGCTACGGTGGCAAAAGTACTTGTCAAGGAAATCATTCCTAGGTTTGGTATTCTGGAAAGAATCTACAGTGACAATGGTACACACTTTGTAAATCAAACCATACAGCAGTTGAGTAAGCATTTTGGTATTTCTTTAAAAAATCATTGTGCATACCATCCGCAATCTGCAGGGCTAGTTGAAAGGCATAATGGTATACTAAAAAACAAATTGAGAAAATTAATAGCTTGAGACAGGAAAAACTTGGTTGTACTGTTTACCCCTGGCACTGTTGAGCATGAGAACTGTCCCTACAGCAAAAGGATTGACTCCTTTTGAAAAACTATTTGGAAGGGCTTATTATACACCCCAGTGGAAACTTCTCATGTCATCAGATCAGGAAGCTGATTTTGCACAAGTTAATATATGAAAAAGTTGTTGAGTTCTAAACATCTCTTGCAGTCAAATTCTGTTTCAGATAGAAAACAAACCGAAGTGGCAGTGACGCCAGGAGACTGGGTGTGGATCAAAATCATCAAGTGAAAAAACTGGGCATCGCCAAGGTGGAAAGGTCCCCATCAGGTGCTTCTTTCGACACCCACTGCAGTCAAGATAGCAGAACGAGCTTCACGGATACACCTGATGCACTGCAAGCTGGTTAAGAACTTTGAGTTGGACAAAAATCTTACCTCTCCATCAGGGCCCTCAGCACAAAGTCTGGCTACAAAGGGGGGTCAGATCAATAGGACTGATCCGTCTCAACCCCAGTGAAGAAACCATTGGTGCTGAAGGGCCTATTAGGGCAGAGAGTAAGAACACATGTCCAAAGTAAAAATGACGGAATCCAGTAAGATCCAAATACACCTACTTGGAAGAGCCGGAGAAAACAGAAATGCAGAACAACCATTTCCACAAAAGTATTGCATAACCATCCTTTTGACTGTACTAGTGACAATAATCTTTTTGTTGTGGCCATTCCTTTTCTCAGCCACACAAATTGAACGGAACAAGCATGCAGAGTGGCACCCAAACTTTAACACTTACCAGGCAATCAAATATGTGTATGCTGAAACCTTCAATGTTTCAAATTGCTGGATTTGCATAGCTTTACCAACAGCATATGGGGGGTTACTGTTAGCTTCACTTCCCCTAGGAGCCAACAAGACCTGGGAAAACCTAATTCATGATACATCAGATGTCACATCACAAGATAAAGTAGCATTGCACTTGTCTGTTCGACAGAAGGGAACTGTGTGTTTTTATAAGAATGATACAGTCAAGGTGGGTTGGAGCAATTGCAATGTGACTGTTCCCTATAGATGCTACACTAAACCTGATAACATCAGATCCTATTGCAACACGAGCTATGATACATTTGTTGAACTGATGCATAGGACATTTGAAGAAGTGAAACATAATGCTGACTTCTATAAGCAACTGTCCATAATCGACAAAAAAAATGTTTCATGCAGAGTCAGGGTATAGTAAAGTTGCTACTAAAGTAGAAGATTGTTACTTTATATGCAGTAGAAAAGCATATAAATGGCTACCTGAGAATTGGTCCAGCAGTTGTTTTTTGGGGTACCTGGTTCCGGCCATACGACACACAGCAGTTTTACCTCAAGAGAAAATTCGAAATGTTCGAGAAATCAAGAAGCCTGTCAATCCAGTGGGGCAAATCAATGCACGCTGGAAAAACCATCATGCTGTGGGCTCAGGGAACAATGGACTGTCACACATGGACTTGAGTGATACTGTTATATCGTGGGCAGGTGTACTGCCAGCATATGGAGCAACAAAATCAATCTGGGAACTGAGAAAATTGTCTAAGCTTCTCGAAATAATGAGCAATGCAACCTTTTCTGCCCTAGAATTGGTGACTGATGAACTGACTGCCATGAGAACAGTGGTGCTTCAAAATTGCATGGCTCTTGACTTCACCCTAGCAGCGAGAGGAGGTGCATGCGCTTCAATCCAGGAGGAGTGCTGTTCATATATTCCTGACCACAAACACGAGATAGACAACCATCTTGAGGTGATTCAGCAGGTGTCAGCCATGATCAAACCAGGACCAAATCCATTGATGGACTTTTTCCAGAAATTGTTTGGGGGTTGGGGCAGCATCCTGATGACCACTCTGATTGCCATCTGTGTAGGAATAATTCTACTGGTGGTATGTGTGTGCTGCTTCATCCCCTGCATAAAAAGACTGATTAAAAATTTTGTAGACATTTCAGTTTCAGAAACCTTATACCAAGATGCTGAACTTGAAAAATTGCTAAAATACTGAAAATGCTTTCATGAGCTTAAACTGAATGACTCTCTTAACTGCAAATCCTGAGCAGGAAGAGGTTAGGGGAAGAAAAAAACTGTTTATGCTTATCTTAAAAGTAGAATAAAAGTATTAAAAGAGGGGAAGTGTTAGAAAAATATATAATAGTAATATGCATGCTTAGTGCACTCGAGGTTTAAAAGGGTTAATACATTTATTCTGTTCACACTGCATGAATCTGCACAGCTATTAGAAACTTAACAAGAGACATTTCATTTCTGCTAATATTATGAAACTTAACAAAGAGATATTTCATTTCTGCTTATGCCATGAGAAAATATGCAGCTGCTAGAAGCTTTGATAAAGAAAACAATAGATACTTGAAAGTATAAACCATAGTCAGCATTACTTGTACCAAAGCTAGAAATGTACCTTGAATCTAGACAAAATGTAACACATGTATTAGAACTGTACAATTGAAGAATTGAAAAGTTAAGGTGGGCTAAAATAAGCCCAAGGCCAGGTTGTTTTTCTCAAAATGTTTTTGCAAGACAGCAAATAATCAGACCATGTCAGCAATAAGTCTGGTAACATTTTCTGTGAAACATACAGAAAGCTGTGTCCAACTACGTCAGCAATAGAATAGTAACATTTTCTGTATGACACGAAGGGAACTGTATAAGAATAATATACTGATCACCAAAGAGCCAGACAAATCTTGTACCTACATGCTTTGTCTCCTTGCTGCAAGTAATAAAGGGTGCCTTGCTTGAACCTAACGTGCATTGGTCTTTGAAGTTTTTTCTTTTACAGATATGTACAGATATGTACACACAGGCACATGTTTTTCTCACATACACACAGCAAAGTTTGGAAGCAAGTAGCTGAGAAAGAAATAGTTAAAGATTTCATCTGAAAAAAGAAAACACATATATTAAGGTGGTTATCATACATGATGTAGTGTTAACTTTAAATATTTCCAGTAGGTGGGTGATACACATTATTTTAAACAGTTAGAGAGAGTTTTATTCTTGTAATGAGGTTCTCTGTTATGAATTATGTTTGAGTGGGGGTTAGTCAGGGTTTGTGAGTTCAGCAGGAAGTAGGTTCCAGTTTTTTTTCGGCAGAGTTGGAGAATAGTGATTCACCAGCTGAATTGTTGATTTTAACAGTTTGCTCTAGCAATTTTTTGGAAGAGCGAAGGGATTTTAGGTTACTATAGGGGGTAATAATATTTTTCAGTATGGGTGTACTGTCTAGTTGGTAGAGGATTTTGTGAATAACTATTAGTTGGTTATATTGCAGTTGATAGGCTAGTTCAGGCCAGTCTAACGATTGAAGGTTAAGGCAGTGGTGGGTTCTATAAGCTGATCCTGTGGCAAATCTGGCAATGTTATTGTAGCACCTAGTAAATTTATTGAGGTTTGATTTTCTTAGGTTTACAAAGATGGGTGAGGCATAAAGAAGGGTCGATAGCAGATGTGTATGGGCAATAACAGTTCTAGCAGATGGGGTTAGGAATGGTTTAATCCTGTATAAAGAGCCTATTTTTTTATTAAATGTTTTAATAGTTTTGTCTGTGTGAGCATCAAACTTGAGGTTGTTGTCGATGATCACTCCCAGTAGTTTAGTACTAGGTTCTGGGGAAATTATGGTACCATTGTTAGATATTATGGTGAGAGGTGGTGATGGGACCTTGCATGTGGGGGAGAAGAGTAACAGTTTGGTTTTATTTGGGTTTAATAGTAGTTGGCAACCAGTGAGCCAGTTCTCTACTTTGTTGAAAGTGATTTGAGACAAGGATTGTAAGTCTGTGGGGGAGCCATGGTGGTGCAGCGGTAGCATTGTCGCCTTACAGCAAGAGGTTTTCCCTTTCGATTCTCGGCTGGATTGCCTTCTGTGTGGAGTCTGCATGTCCTCCCCACAGTCAAGTGGCATTCAAAAGACATGCGTGAATGGGCATGCCTTCACTGAAGGTTGGGCATCAGGCTGGCACCTCGACACCATAAAAAAAGTCAACTGCCAATCATTAGCAGACCGGAGTTCCGCTGTGGCGACCCCTAACCGGGAAAAGCCTGAAGAAAAACAACAACATTGTAAATCTGAAGGGGAGGTGGCAGAGAAGATTAGGGTTGAGTCATCTGCATACTGAATACAAGTTGCATCAGGGATGACTTTGTACAGGTCATTAATGAATATGGAGAATAGGAGGGGATCTAATATAGATCCCTGTGGGACTCCAAGGGTGACTGATAAAAGGGACGATAAGTTATTATTCCATAGTACAGCTTGTTGTCTGTCACTTAGATAAGAATGAAAATAGATAATTGCTAGGTTATCTATGGAGAGTGATTTTAATGTGTTTAATAGTAGCTGGTGATTTACCATATCAAATGCCTTGAATAGGTCAAGGAAGAGGGCTGAGGAGTGCTTGTTGTCATTACAATTTTGATTTATTGTGTGGGAGAAGGAGAGAAGGACTGAGGTTGTACTATATCAAGGTTTAAATCCATGCTGGGAGGGGGCTAGGAGAGTGTTTTTATTCAGATAGGCAAGAAATTGCTTGTGGATACATTTTCCATTGTATTTCAATATATATCGTATGGCAATTGCAGCAGGAAAGACACATATAATATGATTGATTACACTCACACAAATGCATTATACTCAAGAAATTGTAAAATGACAGGTGATACATTTCCCATGGAGATTATGTCATTATACAATACTACTGGTATGTAAGCTGTTTTAGGCTAAGTGTTCTATGGGCTACCTATCCATTCGTGGTCATTCTATCACACGTACATATATCATATGTATAGGATTTTACTGACATGATACTTTAACATCGTTTTACATGTATCACATTTACTCCCGTTGTTACACTGTAGGTGCGTCCCTCCTACCACCTTTTGTCAACATTTCATTTTGCTCTTGTAGATGTATACCTGAGTGGTCAGGATTACTTCTATATTTATTAGTTATTACAATTATAATTATAATTAGTGGTTTTTGCACAGTGATTTATTTATATATAACTACACATTCCCCTCATTAAGTTCATCCTGCTTCTTAGTTATGCAATTCAGATTACCCTTGCCTTCTGTTGTGCCATCTGCACATGCTCACTTATGCTTCAGCTTATAGACAACTTGTTATTTATACTGTGTGCTTAGCTTATCTGTAACTCAACATGGTCACTAGCAAGTGCTCTGGCCATGAACAGCTGATGCTCAACTTGTAGAGTTGCTTAGCAGTTTCTATATTAGATGTGCAGTGCTGCTTGTCACATTAAGAAGGATGAAAGTATAGGGTTAGCATGACATATACACTCTTGTTAATGAATCCCCAGAAATGTTTAGTTTGCTGAAAATGCAATGTTTTCCTCACTGTAAAAGAGTGTAATTTCAGAGTTAGTACATGCAGTTAGTGGAGATATGACTTTCTCACATTAGGGGGTACAGATAGACACACATCTCTTTTAAAAATAATTATACAGCATATTTTAAACGAAGCCCTCCCCACCTATTTTTGTTTAAAATGTGTATTTTTTCTTGTATTTCCATGCCCCCCACACCCCCCTAACTATATATAACAACTCCGGGGTTGCACAACATTGGGGAGGGGGAAAATCCCTGTTAAGTGCCCTGAATACTGGTTGTCGACCAAATGAGCTGTCGATCAAATGAATGTCGATCAAATGGTCTGTCGATCTTATGAAGTAGATATATATATATATATATATATATATATATATATATATATATATATATATATATATATATATATATATATACACATATATATATATATATCTACTTCATATGTTCGACATGTCAAAAATGCCAAATTTAATATGGCCAAGACCATATGATCGACATTTGAAATGTCGAACATATGAAATACAAAAGTAAAAAATAAACAACACTTACCTAAACACTGCTAGCAGGGGGGCCAGCCTCCTTGCACCCCCTGTGGGGGGCTGTGACCCCCCACCCCGTAACTTAAATATACCATCCTCGAAATCGCACTACATTGCAGGAATGGAAATATTTCTATTCTGCACTGTATGGAGATGCCGGTTCTGCATTGTCGCATTTTAAATGTCGATCATATGGTCTCGGCCATATGAATTCGGCATTTTGAAGTGTCGGCAATGTGTAGGGGACCCATATATATATATATATATGTATATATATCTGTCACAGTGACATATGTTTAATCTGGTAGTGAGAGTAATTTTTTCATGACTAGCAGCAGAACTCACCTCCCCTTGTAAACATGGAGGTTGTTATTTTTGCAACAGTGTTTCCTGCAAAGATGAACTGCATTACAGGACAATATGGGGTGAGTTAGAGAGGATTTATGAAAAGTAGATTGTCAGAACATCAGTGGACATTTGATGGCTTATAGGAAGCTTAGTGGAAGACATGGAAGAAAAACTGATAAGGGGTGTGAATTTTTTTTCATTAAGTAGTCATTTGATTCAGTGTAACACATTTTACACTTTTTATATCATTGAGAGAGGCTGAAATGGATTTGAGGTATTGGAAATGGCCGAAGAAAATTCGTACAGGTACTTGGAAATGCAAAATTAGATAAGTGAACTGCTTTTGATGGTAATGAAGATGAATCAGACACAACACTTGCCTTTCATTACCTCTGATAGTTTTTTTTTTTCTGGCAATACATGTCCTAGCTAATGAATGAAAGAATATAACCCAAAAGAAGAGGGCAAGGAGTATTTCAGCTTTTTTCTTTTCTTTTCTTTTTTTTTTAATATAAATGATTGTGCCCATGTAGAGGTTGACTTGAAAGTCCTGCTTAAATCTGAATATTCTAGGAAGCAAGATGGCTTATAACGGAAGGTTCCTTAGATTGAAACAGGAAATGTTGCTATAGAAATGAGAACAGGCTGACATGAGGTCATGAAGGAAATGTTGAAAGGGGACAAGAAGTGGAGCATTTAGTGTAAAGGAGTTATAACTTCTTTGGAAAAATAACCAAAAAAAAGCAGTGTACAGCTAAACAAGAAAAATAAGACACTTAGATTGGGTAGCACTTGCAGCACAATCATTTGTAGGCTCAATGAAATTAAAATATTGTCACTTTCTAGAATTCCATATGATGGAGACATTCAGAGGGGTATGAAACTTAAAATAGCAAAAGGAAACTGGAAGTTAGCAGAAGGAAAGGAACATCTGGAGTACCCAACCTAACTTCTTTTAGTCTGGAGTCCTTTACTGAATGTCTTCAAAAAGTTAAGG
>NC_056739.1:1831528976-1831601476 GCF_019279795.1 Protopterus annectens
GTACTCTATGTAAGAAGAAGTCAACATGTTGCAATAAGGGCTTGAACAGTTGTCAAGCATTGTTCTGTGATAACCAATAGTGAGAAATAAAAGCCAAACATAGGCAACCAAACTATCTTATTTATTTATTTATTTTATTTTATATTTGTTGACCGGGATAGTCCGACTGGATACATGTCCATTTTCAGTGGAAGCCCGGGGAGAAAAGCTCCAAGATAATAATACACATTGAACATTTAGTAAATGCTTGTTTCAAGCAGATTACAGTCATAAGCAATACCAGCATTTAGCACATATAGTACTTATTATAAAACACTTTACAAAAACATAACATTATTTTTAAAGTTAAACATACATAACATTACATTCAGGTTTAAGACACACTGAGCAACAGTTATGCAATTGACCCTTCCTGGAATGGAGTGGTAGAAAAAAGTTTGAAGTAGTTGAAGGTAAGGCACCTAAGAAATAGAGAGGTCACCAGTTGGGGTTAGTGCAAGGACATAACCAATGGGCTTTGAAGTATTTCTTGAGTTTGTTTTTAAATAGAGTTAGTGAGGGTTCTAGGGTCAAGTCATTTTGGAGTCTGTTCCACATTTTTCCAACAGAGATGGCAAACAGAGAGTCCCCAGCTGAGTAGTTGGATTTGTATGTTTGAACTAGGAGACTAGTGGATGATCGCAGTGGCCGGGTGCTGGTGTAGGGGCTGATAATATTTTTTACTGCAGGTGTATTTTCTGGTTGGTAAAGGACTTTATGTGCCACTATTAGCTGGTTAAACTGCAGTAGGCTTGGCAGTTCAAGCTATCCTAGGCGATTTAGGTTGTGACAGTGGTGTGTCAAGTAGGTTGTGCCAGTAGCAAATCTGGCAATGTGGTTATAGCAGGATGATAGTTTATTAAGATCTGTTTTGTTTAAGTTGGAGAATAGAGGTGAGGCATAGAGAAGAGTTGATAGCAGATGGGAATGGGCAATTGCAGTTCTAGCAAGTGGGGTAAGGAAAGGTTTGATTCTGTAAAGAGAGACAAGTTTTTTATTAATGGTTTTGATAGTTTGATTGATATGCGCATCAAACTTCAGGTTGTTATCAACTATGACACCAAGTAGTTTAGTTTGGGCTTCTGGGGAGATGATAGTGCCATTGTTAGCAGTTATGTTGAAGTCTGGCAGGGGGGTCCTGCATGTGGGGGAGAAGAGGAGCAACTTAGTTTTGCTGGGGTTTAGGATTAGATGTTGACTGGAGAGACATTTTTCCACTGTATTGAAGGTAATTTGGGTTAATGTAAATAAAGTAGCTAATGAGGTGTCAGAACAAATCAAGGTGGAGTCATCCTCATATTGAATGCAGGTAGCATCTGGGATGACTGAATGAATCTTACATTATTTTACTTGAACTGTAATTTATTGTAATAAAATCGGAATCAGTGTGAAGCAACACGATTTTGTTAGTTTGATAAGTGCTATTCTCTGATACACAAAGGTGAGATGTTATAGTCAAATAGAAACAAAAATAATATTTCACTTTATCTTAAATCTAAACATGATTTGGTGTACTCTTTAAAGAGAGGTGATTCATACCAACATGGTATTAGTTATCTGTTAGTCCAGACCATGTTGTAGTATATTCTGGTTTAAAGGTGAAAAGATATGCCCAGAGGTAAGGTTCAACATACAGTGATATGGTCTTGATGGTTTGATACTCTATGATACCCAGTATTGGAAAGTTAGATCACAATATAAACAAGCAGACTACTTCAGTTTATTTAATGCGTGCATTGTATGGGGTTGAAGTAATACGACCTCAGGTAAGATACCTTCTGCCTGATTGAATTAATGTGGAGTCATGATAATAATGTATGCTGTGTCTGAATTAACATTGCCTCCAGATATTAATCTCATCTATGTGCTGTAGAAGTAATGTTATTTCCTGAAGTTATTTTCAGTATAGGAAAATTATTACCGATAGGGGTTGAAAAACTAATTTTACTTAAGTCAACGTTGGTACTTTGTTTACTAGAGAAGCAGCGTGCATCAACTTCAGGTTCTGGCATTCTGAAATAATTGTTATACACTTTGCCGATTACAAAAACATCCTAGGAGATATTACAATTATTTTGACAGAATATATTCAGCTACAGAGTTAGCAAGGTATGAAAGAAAAACATGAAATGGTACAGCTTAAATCATCTAAATAAATGTTATGTGCAATTACCATATGTGCTCCTTTTAAAAGATACCAGGAGTATATAAAATTAATTCAATCAGGATTAAATTACCTGGGAAGCTGTAAGTTAATTCTGGTTAAAGATGTTAGTACTCTCTTATATATGACATTAGGTTGAATTTGAATGCTGGATGTTACATACTACAGACAAGAACAAAATATCTAAAGGTAGAACTTTAGCGAATGTGGAAAGTGCCATTTTATTTATGGAAATCAATGTCCTTCTAAGTGACTAGTAAACAGAGGAATTGTTTAATCAATCGGTGTACACAGCTGAATCTTACAGATAAACAGATTTTTAAAATAAATAATATAAAAACATAAAAAATGTGTACAATAGGAATCAGGATTTAGTCTGAAGACTCGATATTTAGATTTAGTATTAAAAGACCCAATTAAAAAGGAGTTCAGGCTGCTTGGTGGCAAGGCATTTCGCTGTGGACATGTGGTTGGGGACAAATGGCTAAAGACAAATTCAGCTGAAGTGACATATGGCTATTGCAAATTAATTGTGAGCATAGAGAAATATTCGGCACCATGATCACAGGTTCATATAGGGGATAAAATAATGAGCTTGGCCACCAGGAGACCTAGAAATAGTAGGCATTAAGGCAAGCATCAGCACCATGATGCCCCGTGGGCATGTCAATGGAAGTAAAAGTGCAATGTACAATGGGCAATGCCTTTATTAATAGTGTGTGAGTGAAAGATTACCTCCTTCACAGTGCCTAGAGAGTAGAGCCTAAAACACGTGCAGGAGAATAAGCATGACTACAGCAGCATGCAGGGCTTCATGTTGTATCACACTTCTCCATGTTATAGTTACCTGAGCATATACTGTACAGCAAGCATAATGCATAGTACTTCCTCTACCCCCATGCACTAGTTATTGAAGCTGTGAACATGGTGATATATGATACTTTGAGAAGCTTTGAGAAACTGACAAAGATTAAAGAGTCTGCTAGGCTGCCAAATGACATCTTCTCCCTATTAAAGGACCCCCTAGGTAGTTGGTGCAACAATGTTAGATACTATTACATGTGCAAAGAAGCAAATAGACAAAGTCATGACTAGGTTATTTGGGATTACAGAAGTACTGAAATTTTGTAAGCAGGTGAATTGAAGCTCAAAACTCAACATTGGCAATTTTAGCCTCTATTGAGGTAAGCTCAAGATGGAGCCAAACCTAAATTCAGTTTGGTGTTTGACTAAACAAAATTATAATAATGGCTTAGAAAAGGCAGAGAAAAATAGGAAGTATCCTAAAGAAAGCAAAATTGTTAGTTGAGTAGGGAATTAATGACAAAGAAAATTACTCCTAACAGCTGTGACATCAAAGAGATGAAAGATGGAGTATGGTTGACATGAGTACAAATCTGGAGGTGGGGTGGCAAAAACCATCTGTGACTGTAATAAAAGTCATAGTAGCAGGAAGGATGTAATAAATGAGATTGGAGAAACTGGATAAAAGGGGGAAGCCTATTGATTTGATAAAGGTTTTTCATTTGAGTTTAGACCGTTTATCTCAGTCAGATAATGACTCTGAGAAGACATGTATCTATAAATGATATATTAAAGGAAAACGCATACACAGATCTATATGTGGACATAGTACCTTTGCAGCAAATCCAGATTAATAAAATGAAATATGAATATGGAATAGAGTGGCAATATAACAGCATCCAGCAATGAAGTAATCAGTATATATGGGTTTACATATGGTGTCTATAAATTGCAGAAAAAAATATCACATAGAATGAAGAGTTCATAAACAAAGTATTAAAGCAGAACTTTAGAGACAATGGGAAAAGACTTGAAGAGGATTATTTCTTTAATCCAACTGTATAAACTGGTTCCATGGTGTAATGGTTAGCACTCTGGACTTTGAATCCAGTGATCTGAGTTCAAATCTCAGTGGAACCTCTTGTGCTCTCAGTTTCGACAGTGCAATCGTGCAGTGGTAGCATTGTTGGCTCACAGCAAGATGTTCTCTGGTTCAATTCTTGGTTGGAGTGCCTTCTGTGTGAAATTTGCATGTCCTCCCTGCGTTTGTGTGGGCTTCCTCCGGGTGCTCTGGTTTCCTCCCACATTACAAAGACATGCATCTGGGGCATTTCTCTCCAGGCCTCCACTGAAAATTGGCTTTGTTCCAAGTCTGACTTTCCCAGTAAATAAATGTGATATAAATAAATAAGTAGAAAAGATAACCATATATCACTGTCATAGAAGTAGTCCAGTTGAACTTAGATAATATAGGTCTGTATATAGATCTCAGTAGTTCTGATCTTTCTTTGAACAAGGAAGAGGGAGGTTATAATTCCAGATGTTAGGTGAGAGAATGGATATGACAAATGAGAAAGAAACCAGGATGGGGCATAATTTTTCCATCTGTGGGGACATTGAATATCATATTTTGGAAGTCAATAGTGGAGGATCCTGATAAAATGTGCTAAAGTCTTTGATGTTCTTTGCATTCAAGACACAGCGAAAAAGTATGCTACCATACTTTTGTGTAAGTTTCAAGGTATTGCAAAGCCTGGTAAAGCAAAACTCAAAATAAGAGGGATCAGCTGGAGGCTTGTAAACATCATTGCTCAGTAAGATCAACGTAGACTATTCTGACAACAAATTATTGTATTCTTATTGAGGGTAATTGAGAAGGAAGGAAGAACAATAAAACTTGCCAATGTTTATTTATCCCAAAATGGGGAATATGATAGAGATGATGGGGCATGTCAAAAATGTTGGTAGGGTGTCCTGCATATTTGTGGAAGCCTAGATTTGGTACTGTATGGATAGTGGAGAGTTTTAGTGAATTTATTACATTATGGGATGAACTTGAGACAACACCATCAAAAGATTTAAAGATCATTTAATTAATAAAAGGTATAAAAGACTGAAATTTTCCCTGGAGGATACTTGTCTTATTCCTTTGAATGGGAGACACAGGCAGGACAGGAAGGGTAAGTTCACTAGCATAAAGATTTTTTTACTCAATGATTGATTTTTGGTTATAACATGGATATGGTAGTCTTTAACTAGAAGCAGTCTTGCACAGGGAAAGTGGCCATCTATCTTTGGTTCATATCTTTAAAGTACCAGTGTAAAAAGAACAGCAACTTCACCACATGATCAACACCCTCATCAACATCATCATTACATGTATTCATTTATTAATTTATTTTTTTGTTTGTTTGTTTGCAGTTTGTTAACTGGGAAAGTCCACTGAGCCAAACAGAGCCCATTTTCAGTGGATGCCCAGGGAGAAAAGCTCCTCTGTACAACAAAAAGTGCAGTCAGATAAAATGATATACATTGGTAGTATACCATTATCTAATATATTGGATTACAAAGTTAAAAACACACAATTAGCACTTTAGTACCCAGAGAAATACTAGTGAGCAGATTACAACATTTTTAGAGATACGTTATAGCAGAGAGGTTTTTAGATAATACACAGCATAGAAAGTAGGAGGACAGTATATCATTAGAGCTATGTATTCAAGGAGGCTGTGTGCAAGTACAGTTCCAGGTGGAGATAGGTAAGTGTGGAGAGAAGTTTTGAAGTGGCCAAGATCTGAGATTGTTCTGACTGCTAATGGAACAGCATTACAATTCTTGGCTAAAGAGTAAGACAAGAGACAGATGTGTGGCAGGTTTGGATTGTGAGCCTGAAGAAGTTGCTGATTCAAAGATCTAAGGGTCTTATTTGGGAGGTAGAGGGTAAAGATACAACTAAGGGTGGTACAATCAGAAGGTTTAAAGATAAGTTTTTGAACAGTAGTAAGTTGCACATAGTTGAGGTAGTTTGATAATTTCCACCATTTTAGGGATGGAAGAGTGGTACAGTGATGGGAGACTTTTTGGGGATTTGTTGTGAATTTTGCAATTTTATTTTATATTGGAAGGACCGACGATTATTTTGTTAAAGAATATAGTCTGGTCCTCTGATAAAGCAAGAAATGTTGATGTTTCATGTTGATATAATCACAAGAAAAGTATTGTAGATGTGCATTCATAGATGAACCTTTGGATAATTAGCAAAATTTAAAGGACACCCTGCTAAACAAGCAGTTTGATGCTCAGCAGTACCCTGATATTAAACTGAGTCAAAATTTTGAATAGTCCAATAAAATATGCAGATTGAGAAAAAAGAGGTTAAGCACAGCTTTGAGAAGATAGCATAAAATCACATTCTATGGTCAATTGGGAATTAAGTAAAGGGAAATAAAGTTAGTATAGAAAAATGCTCAAAGACAAAAAAAGATACACCATAGAGCAATTTTTTTTTTTTTTTTTTTGGGGGGATAAAACTGAGACAGGCTCTTAAAAGATAACTCTACAATGTTCTAGTCTTTAGTTAGATCTGATTCATCTATTCTGTGTGATAACTGATATTAAATTACAACATCAGTCCTCGTACCACCTTACTCACATAAGTTCACCTTAACCCTCCCCCTGCCCTTAACCACAACCCTGCACATTACACTGCTGAAAATCATTTGATAGTATCCCACATTCATGGATAAATGAGTGCTTAAAAATGTATAAGATCACTGATCGACTACATTACCATGACTATGAAACAGTGACAGACCCCTTTGCAGTTAAGCCATGATAAAGGACAAATTATTATCCCAGGGATAAAAATTAAAAGAGGGATATTCCAGAGTGGCTATCTGTCACTGCTGCTATTCTGCCTTGCCCTTAACCCATTAAGCTGCTTACTTAACAGCTTAGGCCATGGCTATAATTTGGCTCTTAGAAAACAACAAAGTGTAAAGACTTCTCATCTTTGCTTTCTCAATAAATTAAAACTGTATAGCTCATCAGATGAGAAACTGAAAGCACAACTGCAAGTTGACAAAACTTTTTCAGAAGATATAAGTATGTCATTTTGTCTTGATAAATGTGTAAAAGCAACCTTTAAAGCAGGAAAACTGCAGCATCAAGAAAACATCACTTTGGGACAAGAATGTGAAATAAAAGAACTTAACCAAGAGGGAGCGTATAAATATTTGGGAACTGATGAAGGATCAACAAAAAAACATGAACAAGTGGAAATAAAACTTAGTAAGGAATATTTCAGAAGACTTAAATTAATCCTGAAAACAGCACTGACATCTAGGAACAAAATTCAAGCTATAAACCAATTTGCTCTTCCTGTCCTAACTTACAGTTTTGGAGTGATTGACTGGCCCCACAATGTGTTGAATAGATTAGCTATAGTGGATATAAGTGCACAAACCCCTGTTAAAATACCACATTTTTTGATATAAAAAAAATGAGACCACACTAAATCATTTCCAAACTTTTCCCACCTTTAATGTGACCTATAACTGGTACAATTCAATTGAAAAAAAAAACAAATCTGTTAGGGGAAAAGTATAAAAAGTAATAAATGTACAATAAACTGGTTGCATAAGTGTGCACACCCTTAAACTAATACTTTGTTGAAGCACCTTTTGATTTATTACAGCATTCAGCCTTCTTGGGTACACACCTGCCATCAATTAAAGAAACTCTGATTAACCCCAAATAAAGTTCAGCTGTTCTAGTAGAATTTTCCTGACATTTACTCAGTTGCCTGCTACAGCAAAACCATGGTTTTCAGAGAGCTTACAAAGCATCAAATGGATCTCATTGTTGAAAGGTATCAGTCAGGAGAAGGGTACAAAAAAAATTCCACAGCATTGAATATAGCATGGAACACAGTGAAGACAGTCATCAAAAAGTGGATAAAATATGGGACAACAGTGATGTTGCAAAGAACTGGATATCCCTCCAAAACTGATTAAAAGACAAGATAAAAACTGGTCAGGGAGGCTGCCAAGAGACCTACAGCAACACTGAAGGAGCTGCAGAAATTTCTGGCAAGTACTGATTGTGTACTACATGTGGCAACAATCTCCCGTATTCTCCATATGTCTGCACTATGGGGTAGGGTTGCAGGACGGAAGCCTTTTCTTACAAGGAAAAACATCCAGATCTGGCTAAAGTTTGCAAAACAATACATCAAGTCTCCCAAAAACATGTAGGAAAATGGTTATGGTCTGTTGAGACCAAGGTTAAACTTTTTGGCCACAATTCCAAAAGGTACTTTTGGCGCAAAAACAACACTTCACATCACCAAAAGAACACCATCTCCACGGTGAAGCATTGTGGTGGCAGTATCATGCTTTGGGGTTGCTTTTCTTCAGCTGGAACTGGGGCTTTAGTCAAGGTGGAGGGAATTATGAACAGTTCCAAATACCAGTCACTTTTGGCCCAAAACCTTCAGGCATCTTCTAGAAATCTGAAGATGAAGAGGAATTTCACCTTTCAACATGACAATGACCCCAACCATGTATCCAAATCAACAAAAGAATGGCTTCACCAGAAGAAAATTAAAGTTTTGGAATGGCCCAACCAGAGCCCAGACCTAAATTCAATAGAAAATCTGTGGGGTGACCTGAAGAGGGCTGTGCACAGGAGATGTCCTTGCATTCTGACAGATTTGGAGTGCTTTTGCAAGGAAGAGTGGGCAACTATTGCCAAGTCAAGATGTGCCGTGCTGATAAACTCCTACCCAAGAAGACTGAATGTTGTAACTAAATCAAAAGGTGCTTCAGCAAAGTATTAGTTAAAGGGTGTGCACACTTATGCAATCAGCTTATTGTATGTTTTTTATATTTTTCCCCTAACAAATTTGTTTGTTTTTCAATTGAATTGTACAGGTTATAGGTCACATTAAAGGTGGGAAAAGTTTTGAAATGATTTATTGTGGTCTCATTTTTTATATCACAAAAACCTGGCATTTTAACAGGGGTGTGTACACTTTTTACATCCACTGTAGGAAAACAAGAAAGATGCTTCATGCTCACCAAATGATTTATAAAAATCAGTGCATACCAAGATTATATATTCCCCTTTCTGAAGGAGGGATGAGCCTCCTTGAAATTGATTATAAGTATAGATATGCAATTGTGGGACTCCACACATATCTGCTGACCTCACCAGACCCAAATGTAGTGAAAGTTTTTGTAACATGAGGAGAAAAAAAATCTAAGATGACTTATCTGCTTAATTTAGCAGAAGCATATCGGCATCAAGCAGGAATGAAAATCAAACCAGAAGTGGATAAAAATCAGGCAGCGACTGAATGTGCCAAAAAACAAAAAAAAGAATATAAGGGGAAGGACCAGATGAAAAGGTAAGAAATGTAGAAAAAAAGCATAAATATAGTTGCAAGTATAGGAAAATTCTGGAAGAACCTCATGTTGATCAGGAACGAATGCAGGAATGGTTAAGGAGAGGTGAATTCCTCTCAACCTTCTAAACTTGGTTGACTTTTTCGAAACAGTCACCAAAGCCATTGATGAGGGAAAGGCAGTCCATACAGCCTACCTCGATCTGGCGAAGGCCTTCGATACAATACCCCACTCGGGTATCATTGAAAAACTCATCAGCTTAAATGTTAACCCATACATCACAAGATGGGTTGCAAACTGGCTGAGTGACAGAACCCACAGGGTCAGAGTTGCTGGCGCCATGTCAGACTCAAAGCCTGTCACAAGTGGTGTACCACAGGGCTCAGTCCTGGGCCCACTCTTGTTTGGCATCTACTTTTCCGAAGTACAAGCAAACACAGGAGGGTTATGGCTGACAAAGTTTGCAGATGACTGCAAACTGGGCCATAGTAGAAAACACATCTGACACAGATATCCTTCAGAAGGGTCTCACAGAAGCGGATAACTGGTGCCAGAGCCATGGCCTAAAGTTAAATGCCAAAAAATGCATAGTCATACCCTTCGGGAAAAACAAGGTTACCCCTAGCTACCAAATAGGTGGCAATCCACTGAGCACAGAAGAAGTTATCAGGGACCTGGGGACCCAGGTTGATAGTAGTCTGTCATTCGACACCCATGTAGCTAAAGTAGTTAGGAAGACCTTCTACAATGCCCACCTTATCATGAAGGGATTCTCATCTAGATCAAGGGAGGTCATAGTCTCCCTATACTCATCACTCATCAGACCAATGATTGAGTACAATGCCCCATTCGGAATGTATCTGACCCGACACTTGCAGCAGCTGGAGAGGCCACAAAAGTTCCTCACCAAAAGGATAAAGGGTCTCAAACATCTGTCCTATGCTGCCCGACTGAAAGAACTCCAGCTCTATTCAGTCGCCACGCTTGCTCAGAGGTGACCTTTGCCTAACATACAAGGCCATGTCAAGCCCAGATTTGATGAATATGCTGCACCTCAAAAAATCTAGATCCGTCAGAGCCACAAGGGCGGGAGACTTAAACCTCGACACGGCTATTAATAGGACATGCTGGAGGGATAGATTCATCACCCAAAGACTCCCTATGCTGTGGAATAAAATCCCGGTATATGTGAGGCAGAGCACCTCGCTGGCCTTGTTCAAGAGAAATCTTGACCAATGGATGGGAGATCGCAGATATACCCCAGGGATTACCTCAGTCTCACTGCTCGACAGAGGCACAGCAAAATAATGGGTATAGTTCCCCATACTAAAGGGGTGGCGTAAGCCACAAAACTATGGGCTAGGCTTGTAAATGCCCTCGGGCAGATAGCCTAGTATGAACCTATGAACCTATGAACCTATGAATTCAAACCAAGAGATGAAAGGTTAATATTGGCAGCCCAAGATAGTGGGCTATGTACACATTGGTTTACAAAGTCCATTGAACATGTGGGAGAAACAGACAAATATAGATTTTGTAAAACCAAATTGGAAACAGTTGCACACCTTGTTGCTGCGACATACTAATGGCAGAAGGACTGTATACTGACATAATAATGTAGCAAGATTGTTGCAGTGGGGATTGTGCAAACATTATGGTATTAAAGTGGCTGAAAAACACTGGAAACTTAAGCCACAAAGCATCATAGAAAATGATAAAGTTTATATCACTTGGGGCCACCCATTACCAACAGTTCAAAAGATAGATGCTAGAAAACTGGATATAGTAGTTCAAGAAAAGAAGACAAGAGTATCATCGATCATTAAAATTGCCACACCCAGTGACTACAGTGTCTTGCCTACAGAGAGACACAAAGTCATAAAATATCAGGATCGGCAGGCAGAAATGACAGCCATGTGGAAGAAAGATACCTAGATAGTTCCAATAGTAGAAGGAGCAACAGGTCTTATAAAAAAGAATCCACAATCATATTTAGACATGTTATCAATCCATGTAATTCCATACGAATTGCAGAAGGAGTTATTACTGGGCACATTGCGGGTGCTCCGAAGAGCACTTTTGGCTGACATCAAAGACTGAAACAACACTAATTTCATGAATTGTAATTGTACTTTGACTTAGGAATGGGGTCCATTCCCATCATGGTATTACAAACCCAAAAGACATGGAGAAATTAAAAACTGAAAATCCTTCTCCTAACACTGCCACTACCAAGATGACACTTGATCTCAGTTTGCAGCTGTGGTTTACTGATAAACCAGTCTTTAGTGGGACACAAGTATTCAGTGTTTTGGGATTCAGTATTTTTAGCATTCAGTGTTTTGTGCATTCAGATTATTTTTCTATATTTTGAAGTTGTGTTTTGTATTTTCTACATATATAGATATATATTATACATAATATATATATATATATATATATATATATATATATATTTTTTATATATATATATATATATATATATATATATATATATATATATATATATATATATATATATATATATATATATATATATCTATATGATATTTGCTTACTAGGAAAGTCCGACTGTGAATTTTCAGTGAAGGCCTGGGGAGAAACGTTCCACACTGACGTAATACAGTTATAGTTAAATAAAGTTATTACAAAGCATAATACAGAAAAATACATGTTATCCAAGTAAAAATTAATCTTCAACTCATACAGTGTGAACCTATACATACATGCTGCAAATATTTGCAGAGTTATAACAAGTTGAAAAAGAACACTATCAATAGATAACTTACAAGTTGCAGTTCACAGACTATGTATTTGATCTTTGTCTACATAACAGATTTTACTAATTCCTTTTCTCTGAACATTGTCAAGGTATGCTGGTGGTATCTGTGAAAGCACATGCAACTATTCAGATCAACACCTTATTGCATGATGCAGTATAACTATAATGTATTTAGTAATTTGTTTTTGGGGTGCCTTTTATGTGGAGCAAACCATGTGTGTATTTAAATAGAGAATATCTCTATATTGTACTGACAGTTGTTGCAAAAGACAACACAGTGATCTTTTTAAACATGCGATTATGTATCAGTCTGCTTTATTTACATGTATTGGCATTAATTTGGTACCTACTTCTAAGCCATATGGTTATAACACCTAAACATTGTTGAATCACTAAAGGACTTATGGATTATTAATCTGGGTACTCTTTATGTACTTGGACATCATGATTTTATTACCCGGCTTAAACATCTATGTTTTTTGCCTTAACAGTTATAGCCTCTTTCCATTTTTTTGAATTGATTCTTGGTAATTGTAGGTTTCCAGTGTATTTACATTGTATGTTTCTCTATGTAGCTATTTCTTTAATTATTTTTATGCAGTATCTGCTTTTTACTGGTGTTTTTTGAGTCAGCTGATGTCAAAAGGATGATATTCAGATTGCCTTTATTTTCTAAATATAGGTTCATAGGTAGGTTCTAGGCTATCTGCCCGATGGCATTTATAAGCCTAGCCAGAGTGTGTCGGCTTTCGCCACCCCATTGATTAATTAACTGATCCTCTGTCAAGCAGAGCCAATGAAGTGATCCCAGGCGTGCATTTTCTGTTACCCATCCACTCGTCAAGGTTTCTCTTGAAAGTGTTAGTGAGGGGCTCTGCTTGATGTAGTTTGGAATTTTGTTCCAAAGCATGGGGAGTCTCTGTGACAGGAATCTATCCCTCCAGCATGTTCTATTTATTGTTGTGGCAAGGTTTAGCTCATTAGAGTGCATGGCTCACAGTAACTTGGATTTCTTTAGGTGGAGCATGTCCATCAATTCTGAGTTGGACATGGCTTTGTAAGTCAGGCAGAGATCACCTCTGAGTAAGCAATATGCCACTGAGTACAGCCGGAGTTTTTTCAGTCGGGCTGCATAGGACATATGTTTGAGGCCAGTAATCCTCTTGGTGAGGTACTTTTGTGGTCTTTCCAGCTGTTGGAAGTGTCTTGTGAGGTACATCCCAAATGGGGCATTGTACTCTATGATGGGTCTAATGAGTGACGTGTAGAGGGGCACTATAACCTCTTTATTTCTAGATGTGAACCCTTTAGTAATTAGATGGGCCACATAGAAGGAATTCCTAACTACTTTGACAATATGATTGTCAACGGAGAGATTACTATCTACCTGGGTCCCCAGATCTCTTATTACCTCTTCTGTATTAAAGGGGCTACCACCTATGTGGTAATTTGTTGGTGTTTTGTTTTTCCCAAACGGGATGACTATGCATTTTTTGGCATTTAGCTTGAGGCCATGACTTTGACAACAGGTGCCTGTCTCTTTAAGGCCCTTTTGGAGGATGTCCGTGTCAGCCGGAGAGTCAATTATGGCTCCCTGTTTGCAGTCATTAGTGAACTTGGTTAGCCATAGTCCTCCTGTGTTTGCCTGTACTTCTGAGAAGTATATGCTGAACAGTAGGGGTCCCAGGACCGAGCCTTGTGGGACACCACTTGTGACTGGTTTAGAGTCGGACCTGGAGCCCGCTATTCTTACTGTGTGAGTTCTGTCTGTAAGCCAGTTGGCAACCCATCTCGTGATGTAGGGGTTTATGTTCAGGCTGGTGAGTTTTTCTGTAATACCTGAGTGGGGAATGGTGTCGAAAGCCTTGGTGAGGTCAAGGTAGACTGTGTGAACCACCTTTCCCTCGTCTATTGCTTGGTGACTGTCTCGAAGAAGTCAACCAGTTTAGTAGGCATGATCTGCCCTTAACAAAGCTGAACTGGGTTGGGTCAAGTGTTTGGAGGTTCCCAATGTCTTTGTTAATGAGTTCCATGATGATGCGCGCCATAGCCTTGCAAACCAGGCTGGTCAGGCTTATGGGCCAATAGTTACGAGGGTCAGTTGTGGCCCCTCCTTTGTGGAGTGGAATAACCGTTTCTGTCCGCCATTCTATGGGCACATAGTCTGTGGAGAGGCTGAGGTTGAACAGCGTGTTTAGGTGGGGGGTTAGTTTGTTCTGTAGTTCGTGCAAGACACAGCCTAGGACACCATCTGGTCCCATTGACACTGTGTTTTTGGCTTTTGAAAGGGCTGTTTTCACCTGTCCGTCTGTGATTTTTGGGACACTACACTTTTCCGGTATTGTTGTGGGCCCTTTTGGAGGTGAGGGGGGGGGTGAAGTTTTCACTGAATCTATCTACCAGGATGTTGGCAATATCAGTAGGCTCAGTATATTTTGTGCTATTTTGCACTAGTTCAGTGCATATCTGTGAGTTGCCACTTAGATTCTTAACATAGCTAAAGAAGGCTTTTGAATTCTTGGCTATTTTTCTTTCGAAGTTAGCCTTGGATGATTTCATGAGAGACCTTAGTTTCTTACTGATACTGATCAGGGATGTCTTTCCTTCTTGGGATTTGCTTTTTTTCTGAACTAGTTTCCTCCTTCTATTGTATAGCTTCTTTATGGCAGGGGTCCACCAAACTAGTTTCCTTCTCTTAGAGGAGTGAGTCTTGTTAGGGATGGCAATGATCCATGCATCCTTGTAGGTGCTCATAGAGTGCATTTGTAAAGGTTTCTGCATCTTGGGCAGTGTTATCCTTTAGAGTGGGAGCTGTGAAACTTACCACCTCTGTCTTAAGTAAGGTGAAGTTTGCTTTAGAAAAGTTTTTTACTGTGGTTTCCTTAGTTGGGGGTGGTGGTGGGGTGTGGACATCCAAAGTAATTAGTTTATGGTCTGATCTAACCAGTGACGGGTTGACCTCCAGTGTGGAACACCAGTCACCCATGTTGGTGATGACCAGGTCCAATATGTTTTCACCACTGGTAGAGGAGCTTGCCAGCTGATCCAGGGAATTTGAGTTGATGAATTCCAGGAAGCACTGGGCCTGGGAGTTTTTACTCGAGTAGTTTTCCCAGTGAATGGTAGGGTAATTGAAATCGCCCAATATCAGGGTGTTTGATAGGACCTTCATGTTTTTCAGTGTCTCCAGAAAGGTGGAGTGGTGGTCCTGGGTCATAGAGGGTGATCTGTAGCAGGCCACAATTTGTATTGTGGACTTGCCCGATGTTAGTAGCACATGGATGATCTCAGAGGTATCATGCTGCGCCACTAACCTGGAGATGTAGGTATCCTTGATGAATATGGATACACCCCCTCCTTTTGAGGTTCAGTCCATGTTCTGTGGCCAAAACGTGTGGTATGAGTTGTAGCCCAGTAGTGCTGGGGTGCTCTCTGGAGCCTTGAACCAGGTTTCAGTTACTGCACAGATGTTGACGTTCTCCATACTGAGGAGTGCTTCGAGCACGTGCATTTTGAGATTTAAACTCCTGGCATTGAGTAGTATAACCCTCAGTTTTTTGTTAATTGTGCTGTTTACAGAGGTGGGTTTGACTTTTGAGCCTTGCCTAAAAAAGACACTATGGGGCAGCAAGAGCCTTGGCCAGTATTCGAAAGCCTAGGGATGACAGGTGCAAGCCGTCTCTTGCAAAGCAATGCAGCTTGTCGAGCATGTTGTCCCAGGCTGACAGACACTGGATCCCCTTTGAATGACACCAGAAGCTTAGCCAATTGTTGAAATTGATATTTTTTTCTTTATACTGAGGTATCATTCTTGGTGAGGACAGGATGCTACTCAGGGTCAGGGTCATAACAGCCTGGGCTACATGATCAGAGAGCACTTCCATGTCTCTTTTCATGTAGTCCAGGGAGGTAAGTCTCAGGTCATTCACACCAACATGAAGAATGACAGAGTCATATTTGTACTTGTTCTGGAGTGACCTGAGTGCTTGTGTTATGTGGCAGATTATGGCTCCTGACAGGCAGCTAACAGTAACTTTCTGCTTGTCCAGCCTAGTGAGTGGGACGTCAGTGTGCCTGACTATAGAGTCACCTATTTCTAGTGTGTTGGGTATGTTATTTCTCCTTAAGGGCTGTGATTATGCAGCACACTGATTTTGTGTTTTATGTGTTGCCTGGTTTGTGACGGGAGATGCAGGTTGTTTGGGTGTCTGCTTTAGAGGTCTCTGATGCTTTTGCAGGTTTTTATTTAGAGCCTTCGAGTATGATTTTGTGAATTTATGTGTATTTTTTGCCAGTGCTGTTTTAGTAGGTCTGTGTGCGGCTGCAGGTGTGGTGCAAGTGTTAACCTTCTCCTCTTGACTGTCTGTTCCAGTCATGGGTGGTGACAGCTTAACTTCCAGTTTGGCTGTATAATTGCATCTCTCACATATGTTAGTGTTTTTAGGTTGCAAAGAAGAAACTCTTTCAAATGAAACCTGGTTTGATGCTATTTTTCTACTGAATGTTTATTAAATCCTTACTTTGGCTCTATCAGGTTATGTGTTTTGTCTATACACACAGTCAAATACACACACACACACACGCACACACTTTTTATAACTGAAAACTAAGAGTTAATTTACCTTATTGAATATCAAATACAATTGAGGTTTTTGTACAGTTTTATGTCAACAATGCTCTTTGGACTTACAATATGTATTTGCTCTGGTGGCCTTCAAGTTTGTGTCACAAAACCAATAGGGATACTATCTTGTCTGAGACCTAAATCTATACCTTGGAAAAGATGCGCACCACTCATTCCTGACCTATTGGCAATCCTTAAAGTTAGCCCACTTCTGACTAGATAGCTGATAATTCTTTGTAGTCTTGTAAATCTTTAAAACTGATAAGCATTTCACCCATGATGAGGGAGAAGGTCTGATCTGTTATGAATATAAATTAAGATGGCTAAAAGATCATTCCTCTGTTTAGTGATATTGTTTTCATTTGTGTTCATTTTGGTGTACATACATTAGTATCTCTTAATTATTACTAAAAGCTGAATTGTGATATACAAATTTGCTATTTTTACAGTTTGCTGGAGTCTACTGCTAATTTGTCAAGAAAAAAGTTATAATTATTTATGTAACAGACTGACTTTTCAATGTTTTTCATTTTTATTATATTTTATACATGGCTACTATATTACTTTGCATCAATATTATTTGTTTATTATGTTTTATACAAAAACATCTACAGTCTTTTTTACCTTTGCATTTCCTTGGTTTTGTCCCAGACTAAATATAAGATGCAAGATGCTGAATTTTATTTTACATATTTTGAAGAAATGGTTGTTCAGTTTTTCATTGTGTCATGATGAATTAAACACATATGTCCAAATATCCTCAAAGTATCAACAGCTTTGAGTGATGCTCATAGCAGTCATATTGATATAATTTAAATCCATTTGTGCTTCAGGACATGAACATACCACAGGTAGCATGTGTTACTGGAATATAACAGTGCTATGTAGAATATAATTCATTATAAGGAATGGAACTTAACATTATCAGTGTTTCTCAGAAAGCAATACCTACCTTTGGTCTGAAAAGTACAAATCTTAGAAAGTATTTATCTATCCAATAACATCATCATGGATTAATGTCCTGTCTTCTGACCAGTGTGTTTCAGCCAATAATAATATACAATGATGCCTTTATTCCACTGAGGTTAAAATCATCATGTTTCAAGTCAGTGTACTACAGTTTTCTTAAAAAATATGTTACAATGTTGATGATGATAACAGTGATGTGGAACCTAAAATAAACTAGCAGATTCTTACCTAAATCAAAGAAGAAAATAAAGCAACAGGATCATAAAATTATGTATAACACCAATAAATGTTTAAAATTACTATAATGATTATTGTAACTCTTCCCTGAATCCAGAGAAGAGTACAGCTAAGATGCATATACTATGTTGTTAGGCATCAGAATAAGAAATTTATTTCTTCCTGGTGATGGAGCTGAGGGTGCTTTACTATAAGCCTCATAGCAGGATTGTGATAGTGGCAACTGCTTATGCATAGCCAAGGAAGAACTTTCCATACTACCAATTTATGGCTTAAAAGAAACCAAGCAGAGTACTCATACTGACATTTGTATAAGGTTAAATAACTATTAAAATATATTATTTGCCTGCAGAAAAAGCAGGTAAGATGCATTCAAAAGTACTAAACATAGTTCTATACAACTAATTTTGCTAGGATTAAGACAGGAATAAGAAGTTACAAGGTATGTTCACAAAAAAATTGCAAATGGTCTTCATGTGAAGCCTTGCACAGAAAAACAACAAGTGCTTAATATGTGCAGTCATGATGAAAGGAGACAGAAGAAAGATGATCTAAACAGTTAAATGCTTCATGAGAACTAAAAGTCTAAGAAATTACATTATTTCAACCAAATGTATACATATATAAACAAGATGACAAAATTTAAAGCTGCAACTTAGAATGCTTGTTGGGCATAATAGAAGACCTTTTTTCTGTGGATAGCATGGTATGTGACTGTAGAAGCTTCTTTTAAGTCATGGTAGCAACAAATTCAATTAAAGCATTTAAACATTTATGGAACAGATGTAAAGCAACTCATATGTTTGATGGCAAAATGAAAGATAGAAGTTATTGATTTACGAAGCTCTGCAGGTTATCAAAGTTATTCAAATGAATGGATAGACTAAATCCCGCAATCTGAATTATGTTATACGGGTATGTTACTGTTCACCATGGTATTCTTTAAGTTGTATTCCACATTAACTCTTTTTATGTCTGACATGTAGAATGCTCCAAGGCCTTTACAACAGAACTATTTATGCTCATAAAAAACACTGAAAACTGGTGATCCTTCGTGTCATACTTATGGCTATGACACAACATCTGTCTGATGCTTCAGTTTTTACCAGATACTTTATTTCTCTTGTAAACAATGCATGTTACTATCTAGTATGCATACTTTGCTTATTTTCCCCCAGTGTGTGTGTGTGTGTGTGTGTGTGTGTGTGTGTGTGTGTGTGTGTGTGTGTGTGTGTGTGTGTGTGTGTAGGGCAGCTGATCAAACAGCCAGCAATGTCAGTGACCAATATATAGAAATCATTATGTTGAAACACCTAAACACATTTTTTGTATAGTCTGTGGATTACCCCAGAGCAGAGTAAACTGAATGCAAGTATTTTTCCAAGGAGGCAAGCCCACCTGGACCCGCAATTCCCCCTGCTGTTTATGGTATACTCACTCTGAGCTCATACAATCCCCAGCTAAAGAGAATATTCCTCTAGCCAGAGACTGCTGATCTTCCACACCTGTCAACCATCTGTTTTAGTTGACCAAATGGCATCAAAGAAACAGGTGTCAGTGTTACTGGTCATTCTACCAGCTGCCATAAACTGATAAATAGAAAGATAGCTAGATATAGATAGATAGATAGATAGATAGATAGATAGATAGATAGATAGATAGATAGATAGATAGATATAGATAGATAGATAGACAGATAGATAGATAGATAGATAGACAGACAGATAGATAGATAGATAGATAGATAGATAGATAGATAGATAGATAGATAGATAGATAGATAAGTGCTATACAAGTTATTGCTGCATGCATTTTATTGCATGGTGAAATTGTGGTGCTTTCCGCCACTGATACATTTTGTTGATTTACGTAATGGTCAAAGTTCCTTATATCAACCATTCATAAATCATGAATTTTGTCCTTTTTCAACTTTCTCTGACCCTGGAGTTGGTATTTTTAATTTCTGTAGGTGTGTGTGTGTGGGGGGGGGGGGGCACAGCCCCCCTCATAAGAAGATATTTTTTGTTCTACTTTTCATAATCGCACTATTGGTTTATATTTGTTATTACTTTTTTTGTGATGAATTTAGTGGTAATTAATGGTAATCATCACTGAGTTTGTACTATGTTTGGTGTTTTGATCAAACTCACCAGTGCTTATTTGTTATAAACTCATATATATATTCCTCCAAATGTAATCTACGATGTATGCTCTGCAGGTGTTCTGTTGATTCCATTTTGTTAGCAAATCAACTGACTGAAGATGCTAGTGCAGGATTACTATAAATGATGGTGTGGGAAGTATGCCCTTTCCCCACTATTGTGCAATCTTGGAGTCAGTATATATAAGTAGTAGGGGGTAAAAGGACACAGCTTCCACATGGGTAGTGCCCATAAAACATGCTATTTGTTGAGTTACATGTTCAAGTTAACATTTTCAAGCTTGTGTTTGTTGGACTTCTAGCATTTTGAGATCTGATCAGTTTTTGTCAATAAGTGGTACAGTGATGCTTTGCAGACTGATTAGCTTGCATATTATATAGATATGCATATACGTGCACACATAATGATATAACGTCTTCTGACTTACTCTTGTTATCTCTGCTTAATGATACTGTGTTGCAAATTAGCAAGCATGATTTTAAAAATGATGGGCCATTTTTCTCAAGTGCTAAAGGGTGTCAGTAAAATCAAGGTATCACCTGCATCAGAACTTAACTGTCATTTTCTATTACTTATGTTTTTGCAAATCTGCAATCAGCTGTAGCCAGGCATCTCCATTATGCAATGTGGTTCTTTTGTATGTTCAAGGACTTTAAGTACAATCTTTGAATCAGCAAGAATTTTTAAATGCAATTTCTTGAAAATGCATACTAAGTCCAAAACTGCAGCATCTTGGAGTACTCTCTTTTCTCTATGGTACAACAATCTCTGGGTTAGTATAGGTAGGTAGTGGGGGTGTGGAGATATAGCTCCACATACTGGGGATATAAGGAGTAAGCCCCACAGCAAGAAATACTTTCTCGGTATAATAGTGAGTTTTTCACTTCTTCATTAAATTACATGCATCACATTTACTTTTCAGAAGTTTCTGGACTTGTGCTGAAGAATTTTAATAGAGCATCTTATACAACACAGAACAAAATCTATGGAACTTTAATTTGCTAGACTTCTTTCACTGAAAACTGGCAAACTGAAATTAGTATAAATAGTGGGAAGGTAAGCCCCTGACATCCACATGTAGAAATCATTGCCCTTGTATCCTTGTTTACTTTAAATAACAGCTTAGACATCATTACAACTTGAGTAGGTTACATAAAGTTAAGGAATCAAAACCTACACTTAAAAGCTATATTCCTGCTCCACGTTACTCTACATAGCCAGAATATGGTAAATCAGTCTTTCCAAATGTCATTTATCCAATTTATTTCAGCAGAGTAAGTGATTCCCAGGCCAGGTGGGTTTCTCGATGAAAGCAACAAAATCAATACAAAATGTTTTTAACCACAAACAATGGCTCAAATACAGAAAAATGATAATGTACAAACATTAAGTGAAGATGAGCTATGACAATATCATAACATTCTGTACGCAGTAACTTAGTCTGAATGGAATACATGCAAAATAACACATGTGTAAAAGAAAATGTATTTGAAAAGGTATACAGCAGAGGTTAAAGCGCTTTCAACAATAAAATCCAAGAAGATCTTGCAGCATCCATTTCAGATGACTTAAAGAAAGAATGCTAATGCAAAGATGCCAGATAAAAAAAACTGGAGTGTTGTGAGACATACAAGAAAGATGGATGTTGAGTAAAAGGAAGAAAACTTTACTTCTTCTACCATGGAAACTGATAAGACCGCATGTTAAAACTGTGTATATTTCTAGCAAAAACAGCCTCTGTAAAGGTACAGATAAGATTACAGCTATCCAGACAGCAAGCAAGATGATGCCATCTCTGCACATACTCACACACACACAGACACACACACACACACGCACACACACACACACACACACACACACACATATATATATATATATATATATATATATATATATATGTAAAATACACCTTACTCTAACAAAATACCCAGTGTTTCTAATGCTGAACTACTAATATCCTTCCTCAACAAACACTAAACAAATCTGCATCATGGTAATATATATTCCACCTGGACACAATATACCTGTCCTGGAAGATATACTATCCTGGTCCTCCCAAACAATCAAACATGAGACAGTCATCCTAGCAGATGTAAACATAGATTTGCAAACCATTGCATCTGACTCCACTTGAAATAGTATTTACCTGTATGTTTTTTTTTTCCCAGCTAATCAAAAGTCCCACCAAGAATAAAGTACAGTTGTGTACTCTTACCATAAATGTAGATGTTCGAGTATGTTCACTGTTACAGTCATGGTTCTTCCTGCTGGCAGCAGCCCTCGATCGGCCAGAGTCCCAAAGTCGGGTCCGACGTCAGCTGAAGTCACTCCTTCCCTGACGTCAGTGCACCAGGGGTATAAAGACCTCAGCTGACACCATTTTCCCCAGTTTTTCTTGCCCCAGATGTCAGGTGCCCAAAAATAAAGGCCAAAAGCTTAATCAAAAGAATAAGCAAACATAAACCAGAACATTCCCAAATAACATCAGCAAAAATACCTCAGAAAAAAGAAGTGCCAAGGAGACACAGACAGCACTCAAAGAACAACAAAAGAGGGGACAGGAGGGAGGGTAATCCAGACTGTAACAGTGAACATACTTGAACATCTGCATTTATGGTAAGAGTACACAACTGTACTATGTTTTTCGTGGTTCACTGTTACAGTCATTACTGTAGGGTTGAATCCCAAAGCTAAGAAAGGGTGGATGGAGAAGGAACAGAAGGGGCAGCCACAAAACCCTGCAGGACTGCAGAGGCAAAACCTGCCCTAGATTTAGAATAGAGAGGGAGGTTGTAGTGCTTAGAAAAAGTATGCACAGAACTCCAAGTTGCAGCTTCTAAGATCTCCTTGGTAGGAACTCCACTGAGAAAAGCTGCCGAAGTAGCAGTAGCTCTGGTAGAATGTCTTCTAACATTAACAGGAACTGGTTTGCCATGACGAGAGTAACAGAACTTGATGCAGTGGGCAATCCACTTAGAAATAGTTTGCTTAGTGATTGCTCTCCCCTGTGAAGTAGAAGCATAAGCTACAAACAATTGGTCAGATTTCCTGAAAATCCTGGTCCTGTCCAGGTAAAAGTGAAGCTGCCTGTGTATATCTAAAGAATGAAAAATTCTTTCCTCTTCACTTTGAGGATTAGAATAAAAGGTAGGTAAATAAATAGTCTGATTCAAGGCTACTTTCGAAATCACCTTAGGCATAAAGGTGGGATTAGTCCGCAGGGACACCCTGTCCTGATGAAAAATAATAAAGGGTTCCACAGCCATGAGTGCTTGTAATTCTGAAACTCTTCTGGCTGAGGTGATAGCTAAAAGAAAAGCAGTTTTCCATGATAAAAACGTTAAATCTGTGAAAGCTGCAGGTTCAAAAGGAGACAAAGTTAACTTTTCCAAAACAAAGTTGAGATCCCAAGTGGGAACTGGTGCTCTTAAAGGGGGCCTTATATTCTTTTCCCCTCTGAGATATTGTTTAAGTAATGGATGAGAAAAGACTGAGGGATCTGTATTGTAATGTGCAGAAATAGCAGAAGCATGAATTTTGATAGATGAAAAAAATAGGCCCTTATGCAACATCTCTGTTAGGTATTGTAAAATCAGAGGAATGTTTGGAACTGCAGAATCAAAACCCTGGGCCTGATTCCAGGAGCAAAATCTCTTCCATTTACCTGCATAAAATTTCCTGGTGCTGGGCCTTCTAGCTTCAAGGATTACATCCAGTACCTGTTTGGTAAGGGTAGGGCTGTTTAAAGACCCTGGATCCGCCAGGCTGCTAGATTCAGAGTTTTGACATGGCTGTGCAGGATCTGGCCATCTTGTTGAGACAGTAGATGTGGAATTTGTGGCAGAATCCAGGGTGGACCCTGAGCCAGGTTCATCAGGTTGGAATACCACAATTGCCGAGGCCAGTTGGGAGCCAGTAAAATCATTTGTGGTCTGTCCTGTTTGATCTTCAGAAGTACCCGTGGTAGAAGAGGCAAAGAAGGAAAAGCATATACTGAGAGGTATTTCCAACTGAATGAAAGGGCATCCACTTTCCATGCTAGCTTGTGGTAGGTCCTCGTGCAGAATGTTTGAAGTTGATGGTTTTGGGGGGATGCAAAAATATCTATGTCTGGGCACCCCCATGCCTCTGTTATCATCCTGAATATCCGAACATCCAACATCCATTCGTGTGGATCTGAAAGGTTTCTGCTTAGGCTGTCCGCCAGAGTGTTGTCCTTTCCTGGCAGGAATTGAGCTTGTAAGTCCACCTTGCTGGCCAGTGCTGTGTTCCACAGAGTCATGGCCAATCTGCACAGGGGATAAGAGTGAGATCCTCCCTGCTTGTTTATGTACCACATCAATGTAGTGTTGTCCGTCTTTATCAGTAATTGCCCCGGTAGAATAAGATCCTTGAAGGCTGTCAGGGCATGCTGTACAGCTATCATCTCCTTCAAATTTATGTGCATGTGCATTTGGTCCTCTGTCCAGGCACCCTGAAGACATCTCCCTTTCATGTGGGCTCCCCATGCACAGTCCGAAGCATCCGTCATTATGACTTGATTGGCTGGAGTAGGACAGAAAGGCTTCCCCTTGTTCTGGAGACAGGCCTCGGCCCACCAAAGAAACTCCTGCCGGAGACAAGGCAAAATTGTGATCACTGGCAATGCTGAGACCATACACTCTTGAGGTACCACTGTATCTTCCTCATATGCAGTCTTGTATATGGTATTAACAGAATGCAGGATGCCATGTAACCCAAAGCCTGCAGAATTATTCTTGCAGTTAGCTGACTCATTGAAGCCAGGTTTTTGAAAGAAGAAGCCAGTTGTACTTTTTTGTCTGGTGTCAAGTAAGCCATCTGGGTTGTAGTGCTCAGAAGAGCACCCAGGAAAGTAATATGTTGCGTGGGCACCAGGTTTGATTTCTTTAGGTTCACTGTGAACCCTAGGCACCAGAGAAGATGATGCACAAATGCCAGATGCTGAAGTAAAGTCTCCTTGTTGTCTGCTTGAATGAGACAATCGTCCAGATAAGGGTATATTTGAATTCCCTTCTGTCTGCAAAATGCCATTACTGGTGCCAGTCGCTTTGTAAAGACCCTGAGTGCAGTAGATAAGCCAAAGGACAGCACAGAGAACTGGTAATGCTTCGAGCCCGCTTTGAATCTCAGGTACATTCTGCACTTTTGCCTTATGGGAATATGCAGGTAAGCTTCCTTCAAGTCCAAAGTCACCATCCAAGTGTTCTTGCTCAGCATAGGCAGCAGCTGCTGCAGAGTGAGCATCTTGAATTTTGGTATTTCTAGGAAGGTGTTTAATATGGAAAGGTCCAGAATTGGTCTCCATGGGTTTTCCTCTCTGGGAATCAGGAAAAGTCTTGAATAAAACCCTTGCCCCATTTCTGAATTTGGTACCAATCCTATGGCCCTCATATCCACAAGGGACTGAACTTGCTGTTGTACCTCTGCCCATTGATGCTTTGGCAGATCTGGCCATCCATTTGATTTTGGCAAGGTATGGAAATGAAACTTGTAACCCCTTGAAACTATGTCCAGAACCCATTTGTCTTGGGTTATGCGGCTCCAATTGTGATAAAAAAGAGAGATTTTTCCTCCCAAAGGCGCATCCAGGAGGGGAGCCCCTGGAGCTAGTAAGGGAGAGTCATAATGACTGTTTCCTGTAAGGTTGTGACCTATCTTCTCCTCCCTTGGGAGAGTGGGCACTCCACTGCTTATTTCTGAAAGGGGGCTGTGCCTGACCTCTACCTCTGGAATGCCTGTATCTGCCTCTCTGAGGTCTGTCTGAGCTCGGAAAGGACCAAGGTTTAGCTGGCCAGTTCCTGCTAAATCTAGGGGGTTGAACCTGTAGAAAATCCTTAACCATCTGCATAGATTTGGCTTTGTCTTCCATTTTCTTCAATACCTCCTCAGCTTTGGCCCCAAACAAAACATTAACCTTAACCTGCTCCGGCAAACTTTGCTCCTTTAACCAAGCATGCCTTCTAATAACTGCGCCAGTTGCTGCAGTCCTGCAAGAAGCCTCCAAAGAATCAAAACCACAGTGCAGGGTATGTTTACCCACCTGCTCAGTAGCATGCAATCAATCCTGTAATTCCTTATTTTCTGTACCACCAGAAACAGCAAACATCTTTTGTTTTAACACAGACAAAAGGTATTGCTGATATTTCAACATATGAAATTGACAATTCAAAGCTCTAATAGACAATGTAGCAGAAGTATAAACTTTTTTGCCCCATCTTTCCAAGGCTCTGGACTCTCGGTCAGAGGGAATAGGATTCTTAGCAGAGGCCGCTTTAACACCCTTAGGGCCCTGAGAGATAGTTTCTGGATCAGCTGAAGGGTTCTTAAAAAGAAATTTGTGAGAATCTGGAACCCTATAATACCTATCCAGCTTGAGAGGAGCAGGAGGAAAAGAATCAGGAGAGAGAGATGCCTCTGTAAAAACATCATCCACAATGTCCAATACAGGGGGAATAGCCAGGGGCCTATGCTATGGGAGCAGAAGAAAATCCCTAAGCCTTTTCTTGGATTCAGAGTATTCTTGCCCTTCCCAGTGAAAATGCTCTCTCATGTCATGAAAAGTTTCCCCAAATGAATAATCCTCAGGAGGAGAGGCTGAAGGAAGGGATTCTTCAGCATCAGAATCCTCATAAGGAGGGAAGGAATAATCCTGCTCAGAGGAAGAAGCAGAAGAAATTGAAACTTGATCTGAGGAATCATAATCTGGCTCTAGCCTAGGTCTCATGTCAGGAGGGGGATGGGAACCCCTGATCATAGTTAACAAGTCTTCAGCCATTTTAAGCATCTGTCTTTGAGGTCTAGGGCCCTGATCAGAAGGTGCCTGTGCATGCTGCTTTGTCTTTGCCAGAGCCTTAGTCTTTGTCTTTATCTTTGACTGCAAAACTGGAGCCATCTTTACATGAAGCTGTGTAGGCCTAAAAACTCCCTCAAAAGCCGGTGCCTGCACAGTGGCTCCAGACCCATCTGAGGGAGCATTATCTGGAGGTCCAATCCCTGGAAATTCTGAAGGCCCCATCAGCTCCACATGGGAGTCAGTACAGGCAACCGGTTCAAAAGTGGCAGATGACAGGGGCTGCGAAAGCACCTCACTGACGACCGACGAACCGGCAACTGGCTCTGGTTGAATAATGTCGTCCGCTTTGGACCTCGGAGGCCTATCTTTATCCTTGTGCCTCTTATACACTCCGGTAGCCAGATAAGAATCCGACGACATATTGTAATTAAATCTTTTTCCAAAATAATGGAAGGCAAAATCATATCTACGCCTAATAGTGCGTTGATTAAATCTAGCACAAAATCTACAATTAGCTACGTCATGGTCAGAGCCTAGGCAAGGTATACAGTAAGAGTGAAAATCCTTATGAGGTATTTGCTTCCCACAAGAAATACAGTTATTAACTTTTTCTGACATCGGACTGGAGCAAGAAAAAGGTTTCCCCAACGGGGTACTTAGCTTAAAATAAGAAGTCTTCAATACAAAAGTCACCAAAAGTAAACAGGAGTCGGCTGACCGGCACTTGTGAACTGCTTTGCTACGGGCACTGCATGGCAAGAAAGACTGGAGAAAATGGCATCGGCTGAGGTCTTTATACCCCTGGCGTACTGACGTCAGGGAAGGAGCGACTTCAGCCGACATCGGACCCGACTTTGGGACTCTGGACGATTGAGGGCTGCTGCCAGCAGGAAGAACCCTACAGTAATGACTGTAACAGTGAACCACGATGAACATCAAAGATTTCACTCACCAATCTACACTAGACTGGATCCTAGTATCTCATCCAACCAATCTTCCCTCCACAGGCACCCTCTCTGATTCCTTTAGTGACCCTCTACCCACATTTGCCATTAGAGCCAACACCACCAACACAAAAAAAAATTCTCTGAAATCAGTCAGAAACCTATCTAACTTTAGGCAGCAAACATTTAATGATATTCTCCAAAAAATAAACTGGATACCCCTGAAAATTCTTCCTCTTAATGATGCCATGCTTCACTTCAATACCACCTTCTAACATATATTTGATTCCCTAACCCCTGTACATACAAAAAGGATAAAAAAAGATTACATCTCCATAGCTAACCAAAGATTGTAAAAAAAAAAAACTTATGAAACAAAGAGACATAACCTGGGATATGTGGAAACAAAACAAACTGAGGAAATGCTCATCCACTTCAAAAAACTCCACAATGAAGTAACTAAAATAGTGAACAAGATAAGAAAGCTTTTTACTCACACCTTCAACTCCAATACAAAAGCAACCTCAAGAAATTCTGGTATTCAATATCAACCCTACTCAACCCAGGTATAAACAAAGAACACTCCCCAACAACTGATGCCCTAACATCTCTAATAGCTTATAACTTTAAAAAGCATTTTATAAAATCCTTAGTGGACCTACTATCAAATACCTCCAACGCTAGAACCTCCACTCCTACACCATCATCTCGCAATTTAGTTCCAACCATGCCCACAACAGACATAAACTCCATAACACCAACCCAACCTCTTTCTCATTTCAGCCAATACCAACAGCTACCATGCAAAAACTACTACTAAAGCAAAAACTCTGCTCTACATCAGCAGATAATCTTCCACCGCAATAGCTTAAACTAGCCACCACCTCAATCACCTACCCAATTAGTACCCTAATCAATAGATCTTTATCTGAATCTATAGTTCCTGCCATATGGAAAATGTCCCATATCACCCCCATCCACAAAGGAGGAAATTCCACAGTGTTTTCAACCCATATCTGTTCTATCACTGTCTTGCCTAATGAGCAGGATTCAAAATAATTCACTACATACTACAGAAATTATCTAGTAACAAACGTTATTTCTACTTTTGAACAGAAAGTCTACTTTAATAGCGTATTTCAGCTAACAAAATTAGTGGCATAAAACAATAACTAAATGGAATTAATAGTTCAAAACAGCACTCTAGCCATGCAATTCAGCAATTCTTTAAAGCATAAGGGAAAAAAGGTTAATACATCACTGGTTTGCACTTCATCGCAGCCACCTCATCGACAGAGGAGCCCAAAACAGTCTGGTATCTGGCTGGAGATTCCAACCAGGGACAGGCCCAGGCAATGCGTCCATTCCACAGAAAACTCCAAACCAGACCCCTGTGAGACCCCAGCTTAAATAGGCTGCTTGTTTACTCAAAAGTCAAACATGTCCTATAACTAGAATGTTCCCTTCTCACAGGAAAAGTACACACTACGTGACAGCAAACAGGGGTGTTGGTCAGTCACCCACAGATGCTTCAGTAAGCCTGCCAAGTTCCCGTGATCATACTCCCTAAAATATATCAACAACTCTAAAATATGTAAACAACAGAATGTTCTATCAAACTAGCAAAGGTGTGAAGGCAAGATATCAAGCCAAGCCATCACAACAACAACTTGTATTGCCAAGTTATGATGACTCAGCCTAACATCTCGTACTGCCAGGCTTCTTCTGACCTCTTCCCTAAATACTTAGAAAAGTGTAGAAAAGTAAAATGTTAAGCTGAATATTAACCCATTAGTAGCTGAGTGTTAGTAATTAGGCCTACACATAGTCAATTAGCCTACACATAGTCAATAGTCAATTTAGCCGTATTTGTATTATAATCACGTATATCCAAAATTCTGGAAAGATGTATCCACCAACAGATAATGCAATATCCACTGCAAAATAAACTACTTACCCCAACTCAACACAATTTCTGCCCTAGACATAGCATACCCACAGTTTTATGTCCTTTACAAATACTGTGAACAGAGCTAGAGTAGCAGAAAACCATGTATCTGTAAAATTCCTTGACCTCTCTAAAGCCTTTGACACTGTTTCTCACCCCCTACTCCTCAACGCACTCTCTGACCTAGGTTTCTCCAACCCCAAAGTACAATGGTTTCAAAGTTACCTACATGATCAGAAACAAGCTGTAAAATTGTCACATGAACTTTCACCCTTTCTCCATAACCCCACAAGAGTCCCACAAGGCTCCATCCTAGGCCTTCTATTGTTTAACATATTCACAAACAGCCTACATACTTCCTCATCCCTAGGAACCCTCATTCAATATGTGGACGATTCCACAATGATTTGCACCTCTCACACAATTCCTGAACTACTCAATGTGACACAGGGAAATGCTGCCAGCCCAACCATCTGGAATTTTGTAAATAATTATATGTCATTTGTGAATATTGATATGATTTATACATAACTGTGTGTAAAGTACTGAGCTAAAATGTAACCACAGCATGCCATATTGGAATAGAACAGGAATGTACCTGCACTATTGTGAGTGTTTAGATGAATATGTTTAATGGAAACTGGAACACAAGAGGTTAGCTTAAAAAAATGCAGAGAAGATAGTTAAAATTAAATTGTTTCATAACCACATAAGAAAAGAAATTGTATCTCTTAGTTTTAGTGCAGTAGCAGATACAATGTCTAGAGCTACAAGTTTTTTGCATTGTCTTGAAAGAAAAGTAATTACTAGGGTTATGATGTAGAAGTGTTTTATTGTTTTATGACTTCCAGCATCTGCAAACATCTGAGAAATATGTATTTTTCACAGGGAGATGCTAAAATTCTGTTAGTTTCTGACAAAGGGGGTTTAGCTTGGGAACTGAACTCAGGTGACAAAAAGTGGTATCATCCAAGCTAACACAGTGGTAATATTTGATATTAATTTAAGAACTCTCTCAGAGAGAGACTGGTCATTTTGTATTTTGTCTTTGACCAGAAAACACCCATTCATCACCACCTCTGCACCTGCCTTGCTGTAAGTAAGATTTAAGGCATAATAACTCTTTTAGATTCAGATAGGAATATAGTAAAGTGTAGCTTAGATGTTTTATTTATTTATTTATTTGAGACTGTCCTGCAATGTTGTTTTAAGTATTTCCTATGATTTTGAACTCTGATGTAACTGATCACTTACTATTTTCTTGTTCTTTTTATTATTATTATTATTATTATTATTATTATTATTATTATTATTATTAAATATATTTAAACCTCTTTAATTGTAGCTGGTCTGTTTAGAGATATTTAAGCTCTTAGGGTACTTGCATATCTATTTGGTGACACTGTACAGGCCACTCCTAAATAGCCTTGGTCTTAGTCAGACCACCATTTGTATTAATAATAACATTACACAGTAGGATTGGATACCCTTTGTTAAGGGCCTTAAAGTAGCTGATAAGAGTTGGCTGGTGGCAGTCAGAACTACCTTATAGTCTGAGCAGATGGTGGCATAGCTAGTAAACCTGTGCCATCCCTCCCCAGGTGTGTGTGTGTGTGTGTGTGTGTGTGTGTGTGTGTGTGTGTGTGTGTGTGTGTGTGTGTGTGTGTGTGTGTGATCTAAAAGAGTGCATGTGTCAGTTACTTGAGCAGAGACACGAAGCACTGATTGGACAGAGAGGGTATTGGGGATTTTGGTTTGGCCACTCAGCTGAGATCTCAGCCATATAGCTGTGCCAGTGGGGAGTCTTATTGGGGATTTGGAAAAACATGGAGAAACCAGCCCCAGACTGCGTGCTCTTAATGGAAATTTCACTTTACTGTGTGTGTACTTGTTATCCTCCCAGTGTGTACATTCCCTACTGTTGCCAGTGGTAAGGATTGAGGTTCCCTGATTACTGGGCCAGTGCAGGGGTGTCATACTCACCAACACACAAAACTCTTTGACTGATGTAGAAAAGTGGCTTACAAATTCTCAACTTTTCCTTAACCCTAAGAAAACCAAACTTGTACTCTTTCACCCTAAAATCTCACCCTGTCATGCACCAATTCAAAGTCTGTTCAGCTGATAACACTATTATTGAAAGAGTACAGCACACAAAACTGCTTTGAGTCATTATTTACAATAAACTAAATTTCAACCTGTACAGCCAACAGAATATAAAGAAAACTCACCAGAAACCAAGAACCAAGAACTCACCAGAAACTAAGACTCCTCTATAGCAATTAACACTTTCTAAGCACCTCAAACAAACCTACACCAGCCAAAACTTTCCTGCTCCCCTTCTTATTCTATGGTGCAACATTTCTAACCAACCTCCAAACTTCTACTAAGTCCAAATTGGAACAGTGTTGTAACACAGTGGCAAAATTTGCCACAAAATCTAAATACCACACACATCACTGTCAGGAGCGGCCTTAAGTCAGCTGGTGCCCTAGGCAAAAAGGCTCTACAGTGCCCCCCCACAACACCTGGTGCCCCCATCCTGGCCTACTTACACCAAATAAATACTGGAAAAGTGTCCCTGCCAGAGTGGCACCCTAGGCAGCCGCCTAGTTGGCCTATGCCTAAGGCCGGCTAAGATCACTGTAAATCATTGCATAGACTTGACTGGCTTGAACTCCACAACCAACTTGCCTACATCCAGCTATCTACTATGCAAAACTTAATTTTTAAGCCTACTGCCTGCCCAGCACTAGACAAGCTAGTCAAACCCTACCAACCTAACAGAACCTTAAGATCATTGGACAAAAAACAGGTATCAATCTCTAAGCCCTTAAAAAGAACAGAGGAGTGTCTGTACTCAAAATTATAGCATTCTCTCCTCCCTAGCTACTAGATCAGCCCCAAACCTACCACTCTTCAAAGCATCTTTAAAACAATATCTATATAACACATAGCTTTGCACCTGCACAACTCCAAGTTAATCTCACATCTACCTCATATTCCAGGTTCCAAGCTCAGCTCCCAGCCTCTTCTCTTCCTATTATCATTCATCTGTACTGTTAAATTGTAATGTTATTAGTTGTTACTGGAACCTATAAGAAATTTACTGCAAGATACTTGAGTGCCATGATTTCATTTCTAGTGTTAAATAATGTTTGTTTTTACTCCAACTTAAGAGAATTTTATTATGAAATATTTGAGTGCAATGATTATGTTTGCAAAGTTAGATATGTCTGCGTTTGGAGCTTTTCACGTTTAAAATAACAAGCAGCCCTTGAGGAATGCACGTTAAAGGCATATATCACACAAGTATCTTCCATGAATTAGTAATATTCATAAATTCAGTATCTTTCAGGAAAATAACTGTAAAAGAACAACACACATGTTATGAGGAAAGGGATAAAGTAAGAAGTGAGTTATTGGTTTAGTAACCTTTTTTCACAGAAAATTGACATTCATGCCTTTCTGAAACTGCGGTAAATTAACAAACTAAAGGGTAATTCAAGCCGGCATAGTGAAATCATACAACTGCCTCGGAAAGTAAGAAAAAAGTAAATGCAAGTTAATTTACTTGTAACAGTCATGCAGTTGGGCTCAAAGCATTCATATCTGATATTGTAGTTTAAGACATTCCTCCTTATTTAGGGTCTGTAAGTAAATGTGTTTTGTTTCTTGTGACCTTATTTCAATGTTAATAGGTTACAGCAATTTGTCTCAGTCTTTAAAATTAAACAGTTCCTCTTTGGTGACCCAGGGAGAACAAACTGTGTGAATAGTCCAGGTCTGTTAAATGTTCCTAGCAAATAACAGTGGGTGACAATGGTGAAACTTAACTAAATATTTTGGCTAAAGATATTTTGGTTTTACAAATATCTCACCAGTTAAAACAAATATCAAAGTTCATAATATTTGTAGAGAGTGTGTGTGTGTGTGTGTGTGTGTGTGTGTGTGTGTGTGTGTGTGTGTGTGTGTGTGTGTGTGTGTGTGTGTCTGTGTGTGTGTGTGTCTGTGTGTGTGTGTGTGTGTGTGTGTGTCAGAGCTGGCAGGTGTATTTGCATTGTGTGTGCACTCACAAGAGTGGGTGGGGGGTGCCTGTGCCTGCATGTCTGCTGACACACATGCAGTATGTGTATACAGGTCTGTATATCTGTGAACAAGCTTAAGTAATTTTAAGTCCAGATTCAAATAAGCATTATATATAATTGTTATTGCATTGTCATCTGTTAAATAACATTCACTTCTGATATTTCTAAACCAAACTGAATTAATGCAAATAATGCTTAACTTTTGTATTCATACAGTAGTATCTGCTTTTCCTTTGGCAATTTTCATACAGGTTTCTTATAAATAATATAGTAAGACTGTTAGGTTTGTAATTACAGAACTAATTACAGCAGTCAGAGATTTAATGAATTTCCTTACAACAGTAAGGCACATTCTTTAGGAGTACTGAGCTCAACCAACAGTGGTCACAAATGTATTTAAACAGTATGTGAAATATGAGGCTTTCTGTTATATTACTGAGTGACAACTCATCACACCCATTTCTGAAATATGATTTTATAATAATAATAATAGGTTCCTATGGAACATTAAGGGGTAATGTAGTCTTATATTACATTTTTTTCTATAAAAAGCAACATACTTACATTATTCTAGTGTATTCTTAGTTTTTCTTGTGATTTGCAGTCAGTTCTCTTTATGATACACTAATGCAGCTGTGTCATTTATTTTCACTCATTCTTCGTTTTATGGATGCAACTGTCATAAACTGTACTGCAGGAAAATATCACTCATAATACTTGACAAAGTGTTCTACCACAAGATTGCTGAGGTACAAAACAAGATTGCATTAAAGCATGAGGCTTCTGCAAACAAAACTGTATTAAAACATGAGAATTCTGATTTTCTAAATATGGAATTTAGAATCTTCAATCATACATAGGATGGAATTAACGGTGAGCTGCAAGTATTATGAAAATGTCATGAAAGATAAGACTGTATGCAACTTTTCAGTTTGAAATGTACACACATCCTTCTCATCATTTTTCCAGTTGGTCTAACTATAGAGCTGTCATTGGAAGTTCTGCCTAACAACTGTGTTTCTTCCAGGGTGCATAGATACCTATATGTAAAGAGATATGTAAAAATCTTGCATCCATGTTGTTTTGATCATCAAAATTAACAAAATGTTTTAAACTATATAACTAGCATTAGAAAGCCACAATCCCATATTTTCTAATTAGATCTGTATTTCATGGCATTGTGCTTATGAGTAAAGATTTGACTGCATAGCAAAGGACTTGCTGTTAGGCAAATTTCTGTACATTATTAATTCATTCCATATCTTTTTTATATACTAGCTTGGTGGGCACTCTATTAATTCAGATTGTCTAGAAGAGAAACTCTTTCTTTAGGGAAGGCTAATAAGTCAAGCTGATGCTGTAAAGTCAAAATATCCAAAGAACACTAACCATCCACTTTTGTACCCAGTAAATCCAGCTCAAGGACAATGGGAGGGGGGGGCAAAGGTTCTCCCAGCAATCACTGAGTCTCACTCACTTAGCATTGCTCACATGCACATATATGTCCAATTTAACATGCCACCACACTTGAATGAAAGTCTTGAAATATAGGAGGAAAACCAGAAGCCTTTAATAAAAACATTCAAATACAGGGCACACAAACTTTACACAAATAGCCAAATAGTTTTACTATGACTATGCCTTCTTTTTAATAGTGTAGGTTCTAAACAATCAACCTGTCTCCAAAATCTTTATTACTAATTTTACAGTTACACTGAGGACAATGTGGAATTATATAAAAATGTAATAGGTAACAGACAATGGAATAAAGTAAAATGCACTATTCTGAGATATTGTAAGGAATATAATGTACTGGTTAAGACCTGTCTGCAACGTTCAGAAACTGATTGCTTCTAGTGTTTAAAAATATACAGTTTGACAATCTGTAGATGTTAGCTATTTTCTGCATTCTGTAGCAGATTTCAACATAGAAATGCAGGACAGTCAATCAGTCAGAGAATAGATCACCAAATAAATGCAGTTATATTCAAGTAAAAGCAAATTAGAACAGAATAAGATTTATTGTTAGATGTATAATGTTTTTATTATCCCATGGTAAACAACTATTACTGTGACATCTATGTTACTATACTGTATGACAATCATACATTTTACAATGAATTTTATTCTGTTCTGATTTGCTTTTAATTTAATATAACTGCATTTATCAGGTGATTTATTGTCTGACTGATTGATCACATTGTATTTGTACGCTGAAATTTGCTACAGACTACAGAAAACATATTCCTACCTACTGCAGACTGTCAAATTGTATATCATAACAATTGCATCATTAAAATTCTAGGTCACATGACACTGAATTAGAAAGTAAGTGGCTTACTGCTCAGCCTACAGTAAATATAAATACAAGTTTACTGTACTTAGTAAGCATAGTTCCACAGAGATAACTAAGGTCAAAGCTGTTTATTTTATAAACAGACAGCCCACTTTACATAACTTGAGTATACTTACAACAAAACAAGATGGTAACAAAATGATTTACCATGATCTTTAACAGCATATGTTTAAACAAGCTATAGCCATACTGACTAGTAAGATGTGTGGTTCCTGGTGACAACATCTCTTGCATTTTATTTCATTTTAGTCTTTAAATATTATTATTATTATTATTATTATTATTATTAAATATATACATGCACATTTAGTCAGTAAAATAATATCCCAAGAAAGTTTTATGTGAAGCATATCACATTATACTTTATATTGTCTGTATTTTTTAATTAAATTTGAGATTTTAATTGTATGTCCACCTTTTCTGAATAACTGGGTGCACAAAAATTCAGCCTTTGATTTAGTGTCCATTGATACTGATAGTGTTGATAACTGTACATTCATTGGTAATTTATCTTGTGCTGGTATAAATTTACAGCAAAGCATTTCTTTCCCAGCAGTGACATGTACTATTAATCTTCTTCAGACACATTTCAATAGGTGTCGCCATCTGTGCCCAGCATCTAAACACTCTCACATCACCAGAGACTTGAAGGCACTTTCACTGCAAGTTATGATGAACAGACTGTAATAGCGAATCAAAGGATTTTCCTCCCTAAATTGTTGGTTTTAGAAACACGAAGAAAATAATAGTACTGTCTCTGGATGAATGTAAAAGTACAGTTTATTTATAATTAAATTCAGGATATGCATACATATGCTGAGAAAACGTTTCACGTCTTTTCATTTCTCCCGTTACTTAGCTATATTAAGCACCCCCTTAAGGATATGATCCCATTGGTTTGAAAAAAACGAAAACGTGTTCCTGCTGTTGTTGTTATTATGATTATTATTATTATTATTATTATTACAATAAGGATAAACTGGAAAAGAAACACACGCATTTACGAAACTTTGGTACAGTATTGTAAAGCTTATATAACCAATTGTATGCACAGAGACCACAGTAACGTGACAGAAAACCCACAATGGAGGATTATATCTATTCCACTGAAGTGTAATATTAAATACAAAATGTCATAGTCATAGTCTGAGAATGACAGAGAGATGCACAATTGATCCCCTTACTGTTGTGGGGCTGCTGCTGTGACGTGTTGCGTTGTTCGCTTCTAGCAGATCATTAATCTGAAGGAGTTTTAAAGAGTAACTCTCACTTCCACCACAAAGACGGCTAAAACACGTATATAATTATGAGATTTAGTCAGCAAGTTTAATGCCCTCACGCCTTATCCGATGGAATGAGTCAGTAGACATTGCTTTTTATTAAAGTACCTGTTTAACGCCTAGCTCTGAAGGTACGGTGCACACAGTTTATATATACTGCTGCTTTACTGTGCTTACAGTTTGAGGGACCTCGACGTTTTCCGGGTTGAGGGTGCAATGGCAGAGACAAGGAGAAGGTCTGGCATTCAGCCTAAAGAGAAATCATTGAAACAAATTAATTCTGTGCCGTTTAAATTGACACGGTAATCCATCATCGGCAAAGGCAAGCTCTTAAAGTAATCGGGAATCTGTAGTGTTCATTCACTGGCCCTGGAGGCAGACAGACAGACACTTAACTAACCAAAACCTACCATCAACAAAAGACTCTTGGACTACTTTTTTAATCCTGTCACATTAACAGAGAATGCTGCTGAATATCTAGCTTCCCTTCTGCTACTTTTCCTATTTAAGCTTCTGTTTGCTATCAAAGCAGAAAGGCACGCACACACACGCACAAACAAGCACACACACGCACGCACGCACGCACGCACGCACGCGCGCACACACACACCGCGTGCGCTCTGGTTTAAATACTTTTAAAGGAGATTATAAAAAACTATGTTTATGTAGACGTTAATCCATACATTTAGCAGTATTCAGAAACGCGATTGGTGTCTCGGGTATAAATAATTAAGTTAGACTGTATGACGTGTAGATGAAGCAAGTATGACATAATGCGGTACCCGTACCCTTTTTTTTTTTGGGGGGGGGTAAAGGATGCGCTGGGTACATGTTTGGTGTTCAGCCTTTACAAGATGGTGTCAACTCCAAAAGTAACTTGTAAAAGAGCTCACAATTTATTAGAAAACCTAAAGCAGCTTTCGGTTAGATTCTGAAATAATTAACCAAAAGTCTAATTCAAAGCTAGTGAAATGGTAAGAAACAATTGAAGAGTAGGAAATTCGACAGATAAGTACAGCTGATGTAGTATATTCACAAGACCTGCCCTCGCTACCCCAGCTCTAAATGTGTAGCTTGTATTAACATACCATATTATTTGCTGCACTTACAGGGGTAGCTACTAAGTGCAAGTGCAGGAATTATTATAAGCTAGTATGTATAAGCAACAATATCGTGCTTGTACTGGAATGAGAATGTAGGTCAAGATGTTCTTTACAGTTTCCCAAAACGATTGTCTTTGCAGGTAGATTGATTCTGGAGCTTACTGATCTCACCCTAGAAATGTAAATAATTAGACTCGACAAGTGGGATAGGTGGTCGGTGTGTGTGTGTGTGTGTGTGGGGGGGGGGGGTGATCATTTGATCCTTGAAAACAAATATCTCCGTAACTCCGTTTCGTGGCTTTGGTTAGCTGCCACAGCCTGTGAAATGTGGCTGTCAGTTTGTATGTGTAGTAATAAAATATGCAAGAGCTGAGTCTGCCAAACTGTCGATAGCAGTGCAATTTGATAAGTTATAATATCACTCGGGAGGCGGCAGCGAACCTGCACCGGTGGTGTTTCCGTGAGTAGAAGGGGAACCAAGAAGTGTTGCTTTGAAGTGGGCAAAGTGTGGCAATGGCGAATTCTTATTGTGCATTTCAAAATCGACTGACGGAATGCCTCCAAGAAAAGCTGGTATTTATTTTAAAATAAAAGTTAAGAAACAGAAAGGCTTCTAGTATGAGTGCCCGAAGATGAAACCACAGACGACTCTAATCCTCGAAAAAAAATTGCCCCCCCCCCAAAAAAAAAATATATATATTTTTCAATTATTTTGCAGAGGGGGGAGCCCCTGCCCCCAAACGTACATATACCAACTCCACAGTGGCACAATTCAAAGAATGGAGAAATTACCCCGAAAAAAGGGCATCACTGCCGGCGCATCCCCTGAGACAATAATTTTCTATAGAGATGACACTCCTATCCTCTGCTGGAGGGAATTAACGCTCCAGGAAATCAAACTTCGTCCACAAGCAGGGTAGAGGCAAAAAAAAGAATGTTTAAAGGAAACAAACTGCCGCCATGAGAACTCAGCTGAAGATAGGTTAAGGTTTGTTAGTATTAAACTACGGTTAGAGTAACGATAATTATAGTAGTTACTGCACTACATTAATTACACGACTCAACGCTTCGCTCAAACTACGAATTTTCAGTGAAAATGGAATATATATAAATATACGCACATATATGTGTGTGTGTGTGTGTGTGTGTATATATATATATATATATATATATTATTTTTTTAACAAAAGATTTCAATCTTTATGTGTGCCCCCCCCCCCCTCCCTCCGTCCCAGGGGGTAGGGGATGGCATTTTAACTTCCCATTGTATGTAGGCGAAGTCTTGTCAGGCAAAACTAAATTTGGGAATTTGGAAAAGGGTGCTCGTGCAAAATGTTGGTACAAGTCCTTACAACGCCGTACAAGTTTGTTTGCGTCTTTCGGCTTTTCCCGGTTAGGGGTTGCCAGAGTGGAACTCGGGTCCGCTAATGATTGGCAGTAGATTTTTACGTACTGGCTTGCCGGGCCTAACGCACAACCTTAAGCGAAGGAACGCCCATTCACGCATGTTGCCACACAGAAGACGCTCTAACTGAGAACCGAACGGGCAACGTCTAACTGTGAGGCGACAACGCTACCGCAGCACAATGCCGTGCAAGTAAGGCATATATTCGCCATGCTTTAATATTTTAAGACTTGCTCTACAGATAAATACATAAACAGATATAAAAATGCTTGGGGGAGAGGGCGGCAAGTGTAATTTCAACAATTGTTTTATCACATGAGCGATACTTGATACGTAGGATTACAACACAATCAAGCAAAAGTTGCTGGTTGGGTTGATCTGAGCCCGTGGGATACACAGGGGGTTGCAATTATACTAATTGACAATTTGCTTATACTGAGGGTCGATTTGACCTGGTGAAAACAAAATTCCCTGCACTTCAAAAAAAGTAGTGGTTAACTACTGGGGAAAAAAACAGCTCACATAAAAGAACAGGAAGGGAGAGTGTATTGGTAAGCCCTGATAAAAACCCGCGAACACATAAAATACACTCGTGCGCAAGCACGCGAGGGCAAGTGCACGCGCACACGCACACACACACACACACACACACACACACACACACACACACACACACACACACACAATGAAAGCCAAACGTTCGAAAATGATTACATTATGCTACTTTTCCTTTACTGATACCAGAATAGTTAGTCAGAAAGGAAAAGTGTCACACAGTGTTAAGATACTTTTCATACTGATGTTCCTTCTAATGTAAATATGTAATGGCAGTGATAAAAAAATACGTAACTTAGTGCTCATTAAACGCCTAAACGTTTCAAATTAGTTTTGACTTCACTCTTTTAAATCGGACTATTTTGTAATAAACGGACTTGAATGTCCATGAACTGTTGTATTCCCAAACAGAAGTAAATTCTAATTCATAAAGCAATATCCCCATATTACGATATATGATGACTACGGTAGCTTATTTATCGATATATAGCTATAATGAATGTGTAAAGAAAATGTTGCAATTGTTTAGCATGCACAGTGAAAAATTAATGAAGTTGGTTGGATTATGAATTAGGGCTCACATTCACTATGGTGGAGATGGCAGATACCTCCCGACTATACCTGATTCCCAGGGACGTCCTTGATTTAGACACAAATTTTAATCCTGCCCAGCTTAAAACTGATTACCTTTAGAAAAAAAGTTACTGACTTACACTTAAGAAGCAATGACAATAATTAATAAAGTATTACCTGTCTTCATACGTGTCAACTTCTTAGCACAAGAAATCTGGACAAAGCCAAAAGTATTGGGGGGCAAAGGCCCCAAAATAAGAACACATTTTAAATATCGCTCTTGTAAACTTAGGAAGTTGCTAGAGTAAAAGGTGCTATGTTAGCATGCATTTTCTGAAGAATATGAAGTCTGAAACTCAAATGGGTATACCCTCATATGTATGTCATTAATTACTGACTTCAATTTTCAATTATTTGCCAAAAATCTGCAAATTTTATGATGAACAGATCAAAAATATGAGGCAAAGCTCTGGAGATTCTGCGAAAATCTGGACAGTTGAGAGGCACGAACGTCAGAAAAAAAAAAAATATATATATATATATATATATATATATATATATATATATATATATATGCATATATATAGATAGATATATATCCACACTCCCTTAGTTTGTCAACGCCTTAAGTTAATAGTACTAGTATTTTAAAAGTCTCCCTGATTGTCGGTGATTATTTCTGGATTGTCCTTGATTCTGTTGAGTTTTGTCCCTGATTGGTTGAAAGCTATGTCACACGACGGGTGACAAGGGACTTTTGCAGCTGTAACTAAGGGGTCATTATATAGCTATTAAGTAACTATGAAGAGATGCATCATGGTAGCATTGCTTGTCATTCTTTACATCTATTCAGACACGTCTGGCGACTCCTCATGTCTGGGTACATCAGTTTATCATAAATCAAGAAAATGTTCTAAACGCTACTTGTAGTAGTGGACATGATGATATTTTTGATGGTCATGAAGGCGTTGAGATTAAAAAGTATTTAATTTTTGGTAGGTCAGGTGGTGTTTATTCTTGAAACATAAATGAGCTTGCTAGCCTACTTACAAAGCACATGAATGATGTAGTAATTTGGGCTATTCTATGTCTGTAGAATAATTTAAGCCAGATACCAGTTCAACATATTTGCTGAGCTAATTTTCTGCTGGCAGAATGTTGCGTTCTACTCTTGCTGAGCAGTTTCTACCACCCATCAAGAGCGAAAGGAAAGGCAGTGTAACGTCAGAAATGACGTAACTTGGTGTGCCATGGCGTATGCCAGTATATCCAGTTACAGAATTAACACTTCGAACCGTAGACTATTCCTTCTTGTTCTTAAACACCACATCTTCTGGAAATAGTTGTTAGTCATCTGTATATGATACTTTCTAGTCCATTCTATGATAGTATATAATAAGGATATATTTTTTGTTTTTGTTAGAGGTGTGTTTGCACGTTGTCCATTACATCACTTTCCTCGTGGCTATGAGTGACCATTATATTACATTCCTCATGGCTATGACATAAATGAGCCTATACTAGTAAAGATATGAATGCTCAACCAGTGACTCAGGGTAACGCTGCTCAGTCGCATACTTGACAGTCATAAGCCGCACTATCTGTCATGTGTACCTCAAGTTTAAATGTAACCTTTATGACCTGCTATAAGTAATTGCTGAAACACTGGCATGGATACTGTTCAAGTCCTACTGTATACTGTATAGATATAGTGATAAAATTGTTGCCCTCAAATGCACACTGGAACCATAGATTCCACTGCTTTGTCGATGTATTTAGAGGTCTGTTTTGATAATGCATTTAGATATAATTGGGTGCACAATATATTACTCAATAGTATCTTTACAAACAGGACTCTTTGTAATCAGTTATGTAGGTGATCCAATAACTGCTTTTGCCTTATTAAATAAGACAGGCAAATCATCTGACATGTCTTCCTTTTGTGATCTCCATACTGCAATGTTATGAGTGGCAATGTTCTCAGGCCTGCTTCTATGCTGAAATGGTATCAGTTGTGCATCCATGTGATGCATGTCTGTTAAGTGGTTAGATGTGGTTAGATGTTGTAAATACTTTACGCAGAAAGAGAAATACAGCTTATTGCCCAACAAGTCTATAGCCCTGCTAGTCATGGTGTCCTCTCCTGCATTTGTACTCCAGGCTATTGTCTAAAACTGTCAATGATTCAAGTGAAGCATTTTTAGCTGGTTACCAGAAATAGTGCAAATAAATATGCATTTGTTCTTAGTTAATTCTATGTATGCAATAAACCTGTATTTATTATTTCACGTACTTTTGCTAATTATACAGCTGTAAATCACAACTATGATAATACATACATCAGATACAGGACACAGTGTATGGCATGTGCTGAAAAATAAATATAAAGCACCTTAAATTAAATGGATCATGAAATAGTGCACATGACACTTGTCAGACATATTTTGTCTCCTGCATACTCAAGCTAACTGTGACTAACATCATTTTCTGAGATTTAGGTGCAAGCTGTTAAACAATCACTGTCAGCTCATTCACACAGTACATGTACTTGTGTTTTATTTGTTCAAGTTTATGTGAATGTAAAGCACATTTTTCTTTACATCTGCTCAAAACCGTGGCTGTAATAAGAATAATAAAAGCCTTATATGCATTCACCTAAATTGTTATGCAGACTTGCCACACCATATACTTCCATATAATTAAATGACAATAGTTTACCAGGACAGTAAGTTTATTAGCAAAAAATACATATTTTTTCACTAGCCATGCTCACTGGAATTGTATTGTGCATTTTTTAAGTAAAGTATTCAGTACTTTGTTACATGATGTATGTCCTTTGCAGGGTTGTTGCACAATAATTTATGCTAACTAAATGAAGTTAGAATTAGCATCCAAGCTGCAAACAATGAGCTGGTGTGTGTATGTTTACAACACATAATCAGTACCTTTAGTTATAAGAAAATGCAACCTTTTCAGAAATATTTCATTGGGCCTTAACACACTGTTAAGGCTTTCTATTTGTTGGCTTATTTTTTTAAATTACATATCTCTTTATCTGCGTATTTGTGTTTGTCTGACTATGTATGTATGCATGCCTTTATGTATCTCTCTATCTATCTATCTATCTATATATCTATCTATATTCTATATATCTAGCTGCCATATTACCCATTTTAAACAAATAGTAATGAGCACATGAAGTCTGTCAAGCACTACACAAGCAGGACATTCTATATTACATCTCTAAGTATGCAGCTGTTTGTTTTTGCAACTTTATACTAATGTTTTCCGTATGTTCACCATCATAAATAAGGTTATTCAACATATGGTTCAGAATTTCTATGAATCATGCAAGAGGTTCTCCAGTTCGATCCTCGGCTGGGGTGCCTTCTGTGCAGAGTCTGCATGTCCTCCCTGTGCTCCGGTTTCCTCCCACATCCCAAAGACATGCTGTAGGTGGATTGGATACTCTAAATTGGCCCTAGGTATGAATGTGTGTGTGTGTGTGTGTGTGTGTGTGTGTGTGTGTGTGTGTGTGTGTGTGTGTGTGTGTGTGTGTGTGTGTGTGTGTGTGAGTGTTTGTGTGTGTGTGTGTGCCTTCCATGGAAGGTTGGGTACCGGGCTGGCAACTTGACACTGTAAAACTCTATTGCCAATCATGAGCGGACAAGTGATCCGCTGTGGCGACCCTTACCCAGGAAAAGCCAAAAGAAGAAGAAGTGTACAGAATCTGCCAGCTATTTTCATCCACAGTTTCAATGGTATCAATGATATCAGCTGAAGATGTTTAAGACTGTGTAAACTATGCTTTAAATATAAAATATTTTAATTTATCATTATGCATAAACACTTAAATATATGTGATATTATTTTGTTTTACTCAGAATTTAAAAAAAATGTTAGGTAATGCTATTCCATTTGCTTCTTTTAAATGTTTGCCCTAACTCATTTGCCTTATTGTAGAGGAAAGACTGACAACTATTCTGCTAACCTTACCACAAGTGTAACTTGAGACAATGTGCCTGGCATTAAAGTAATGCTTGCACTCAGTTGAAATTTCACAATGTGATAGTCATGTAAAACATGTGAACCCCTTATAGTCTGAGGATCTAATGGTTAAACATTTTGCTACAAAAGACCTCCGGAGTTTAAAAATCATATGATTAAAAAGAACAATGAAAACTGCATGCTGTATTTATACAAGCATAGTAGAATCCATGTTACATGCACAGTGCATTGTAATACTTGCACACAGCTCTACCCTTCCAGTCTGCCATCCATGTTTTTTACTTGTGTGAGTGCAAGCATTACAATGTCAGTGCTTCAGTAAAATATGCACCTGCACTGTTCTACCTCCTTTCCAGGTCTGCCTCCCTGCTACACTATGATTTAATTTTCAAATTTTAACCATATAGTCATTGGCCTGATTAATACCAGTGTGCATATTCTCTTTGATGCAGTTTATAACAATCCTGTAGTTGTTGTTTGTGGTTCTAAAGGGGGTCTGTTGAAGTATTAATAATCTTCTATGATATCAAAATAATAACAGCTTTTAGAAGTCTGTTTTTGATGTGCAGATTCCCAGTTTATAAACACACATACAAACACACACACACACACACACACACACACACACACACATATATATATATATATATATGTGTGTGTGTGTGTGTGTGTGTGTGTGTGTGTGTGTGTGTGTGTGTGTGTGTGTATGGCATGCTGTTTATTAAAGGAATTATCATGCCGCATCCCAACAAAAAGTTCATTATGTTAAGAAATTGAGCAACCTTTACCTAATACCTGGAATTGCTTATCTAACAGCCTGTTGGTTAGCACATTAAACAGCACCACACTATTGGTTTTGCCTCATCTTTCTGTATGACCACCATGGTTTTGAAATTTGTATTTTGGTTATTTAGCTAGGCTGCATCCTATATAATCTGGCATATGTTTCACTTTTAAAGCATTTCAGTTTGTAAACATATGTTGAGACATTTTCAGAAATATTAACTTCCCAAAGGCTAGTAATTTAAAACTGTATGATAGTTTTCTTGGTTATGTATTCTAATAATATAGTCAATAGGTGTAACTTAAAGGGTTCATAATGTCATCTCAGTGTTGATTTTTTTAGGCATTTTAGCTCTTGATTGCATATATTTTGGTTTCTTATGTGACTGAAAGCCAAGATTTTGTTACACTATTTCCGATTACCGTAGAGGTGGTGATAGTAGTAGCTACACCTGCAGCTACATAAAACTGTGATGACCTTAAGCCAGTGCTAATCATCCACATTCAAGTAACACACTTGAGGAGATACATTGTGTGTGTGTGTGTGTGTGTGTGTGTGTGTGTGAAACAATATAGTTTGCTACACTTTTAAACTTTTACATACATATGCATGAAGGTTTGCTGTATCAAAATAATTATTTTCAATATATGACTCATCAGTTACGATGATGGTAGTACCATAAAATATCTTGCTACCTACTAAACAGTTGTATGAACTCAAAGGAGAAGCTAGCCCAGAAGTTATGTATTGCTATGATGTAAAAGTTATGTACTAATGGCAAGTTAATACAGTCCATCATGTGCTTCTACAATATACACTTTCTGCCTTAATTTTAAGGATATAACTCTAATAATGTCTTGCTAATTGTTATCCTTATAAGTAATATTGTCTCCTTTTCTGAACAGCAACATTGCAGTGATCATTGTGTTTTCACCACTGTACTAATTGTTTAAGCAACATATGTTCTGAAAGTACTTTATATTTTGTAATGGTAATTTTCCAGTCCACAGATTTATGTTTATGCTCACATTTTTGTTTGCAGTTTTTAGAGTTGCTTTTCATAAAAGAAAAACAAAAACAATAATTATCATTAGGTTTTAGGGTATGGCCTTTGGAGAGCTTTTTTGTTATTGCTTGTTAAACATTATTTTTTCCCTACTTAATTAAACCTGTGAAATTGCAGATTGATTTGTTATGCCTGTAGCCCTTCTCAAAGATAACAAGCCAGACATTGGGAAAAAATGAAAAACATGGAGAAAGCATTATGTCGAAGCTGAGATCAGGAATTTAAATAAACAACCATGTTGTGATCCTTATATAAATGAAGAGGAGATAACAACTTACTTGATAGTGCCTCATCAAATTTGATAATTGCAAAAAAAATTAAGCTATTTTGTTTTATAACTTCTCTTTCATTTGATAAACTTAAGTGAGTTTATTTAAAGGCTGCTTGATAAGGGAAATTACTCATATAATCCCAGTCAGAGGACTTTCCCAAACTAAATGTTAATTCCCCACGTTGCTCTTCCCACAACTCCAACAAGTCAATAAGTTCAATGACCTCTTTGAAAAATAATTTTAAATGTGACCATTGTGTTGAGCTACCACTTTCAGTGAAATGAAGAAATACTTGCCTGGCCATCTTAAATTGCTCTCCTGTCTTAGAGACTATCTTTCCTTGCTTTTCTGTGCATTTTCTGCTATTTGTGTATCTCTGATATCCACTGAAGTCAGAGAAAACCATTCCCTGTACACATCACCTACATGTCTCTTTCTAATGACCTCCATTGGTAACCCGTTATTTATTTTGTACCCTGCATGTGCAGGGAGTCAAAGCAGCTCTTCATCATATGAAATGTTTGCAAAAAATGTCAAAACAATTACCAGCTAGTAACCTGTAGCAATCTTATTGTTAAAGGAAAGACTCTTATGTCTTCTTACCTATGTGTTTGCATGTATCTTACATAACTAATCTCAAATCTTCCAGGATTTTGTAAACATCAGGCTTTATCTATTCACTGTGTCTCAAAACTTCTTACAGTCTCTGTACTTCACATTCTAAAACAAACAATAAATTTCCTAGAATGACTGACTCAAACTTCCTTTTTCAACAGTTGACATTTTATGTAGCCATACACAGCCATCCTCTGTCTAACTCCACTCAAACTTTTATTCTTCTATTCTTTAGCTTAAGATAACACTCAAGAAAAGCAGATGACATGATTTATTAAACTGCATCCACATACACCCACATTCTTTTTTGGAAACAATACATTATGCTTAATCAAATAAAACTGTGAGCCATTCATTGTAACTTTACCAAATGACAAGTAGAATATGGAAGTGAAAGCTACTCCACAAGCTGGAGCAATTTGAGAGGGATCAACATTATGACTACAAAATACCTGCAGAAAAGAGAAAGGAGATACCTTCCCACAATGCACTTTATCTCTCATCATCTTAGTTGTCCATATAGAGTTAATGTTCTGCTGTCATCTAATCAAATCACAAAACTCTAAGCATCAGTCTATGGAGCAGCAAGTGTAAGGAAGATGAAATATGCAGTGTTGGTGAAAAGAGATTGTAATGGTTTGCCCACACTCAGAACAAATCCAACAACCCCTTCAGTTCTGCACCAGTCACCATCAAGAGGGTATGAGATCCTCCCATTCTCAAGGTCATTACAATTAACTAAAACAGAGGCTGGTTGGTTACAGCTTCTGCAGAGCTTTCACAGAGGTCAAAGAAAGAGGTATGACCAAGCATACTCTTTGTATTCAACCAAGTTCATCTGTCTTGAATATCTGTGAGAAACATTATGGATTAGTGTAGTTAGGATAGGTCTATGGCTGTGACAACTATCTATCTGTACCATATCATTTACAAAACTTGCTTGTAGTTAAGTTTCCTTATTAAAAATAATGTGTATATATAGTTATGTCAGAGGTGATAGTTGAAAGAGGTGTGTCCATATTAAGGGTATGGGACAACATTTAAACTACTGTGAAGTGATGTAGCAACACTGTGGGAGTATTAGTACAGAGCTGAAAATTCTAACTGCACTCATGGATTATTTGGTTGATTTCTCTTAAAAACATTTAATTATATGCGCTATTTGCAAAGATATGATGATAAATTCACAGCAGAAGCTATGAGAAGATTATATTTTGCATGTACAATAGATTTAAATGTGAGAAAAGTCTTTTAGTTGATTTTCTGACATTTTTCTTGTAAGATTCTTTTAAACTACACTGGACTGTAGAAAAGTTATGTACTGGTATAGCAATTACTGTACTTGAGGGATGCTGATGATATTACTGGGGCATTTTGTGGAATTATTCTGCATTTATTGTACCTATGCAATTAGGTCATGTGTTTAAAAAATATTCCAACAAAAACAATGTAAAAAAACACATAATGACATAATGTACTTTTAAGATGCAAAAATAGCATTTCCTGAAGGTCAACATTGGGAAGCATGTCTTGTTGGTAATTGTCTGGTGTCTGACACGGTGAGCTGCATTAATCCAAAGGTATGAGCTAGAATGAATATGAAAGAAGAAGTAAAACAACGTCTTGGTAGTGATGAAGATGGACATGACTTCCACGATTAAGGGCAACATTATCATGCTTTCTCAATTACAATGGCATTCTGACAGCAGTTATAATGCTAAAGAATGTAACTAAAACTGAAGTTGCTTCTGATGTAATACTGCTTAATACATATACACAAATGAATTAACTATATATATATATATATATATATATATATATATATATATATATATATATATATGTATATAAACAGTAAAACGTTTACAAAAACTAGCAATCAAAGAAAGGAAACGAGAATCAGAACTGTTTTGCTGTTTTCTAAATACAAGCAAAAGGGCTGTAACAGATGTATGTGATAGAAAGGATGCGTTTTAAAGAATGCAGTCCTTGGACGAAGAGAGTCTGTCATTTGGAATTGTTTGCAAACATGCAGCTTTTTAAGGTACAGTATGACTGCTTCCTGTTGTAAGTTGTATGGCCATTTATCCGTAAGGGTTTGAGGCTAGAAGTCTTGTTTACCAGGAAGTCGCTGACAGATATATATATATATATATATATATATATATATATATATATATATATATATATATATATATATATATATTAAAATGTGGTATTACTGCACACTCTTTAAGTATCCAGATGTTTACATCACTTTAGTAATAGTCATCCAAAATGCAGTGGGGCCCAGGAAGAAACAAACCACAAAGTTAATTATTTTCAATTCTCCTTCATTATAAAGTGCAATACTCATTTCATTAAAGTTTGAGAATCTGTTCCATTGCAATAAGGTCGTGCTTCACGTGAAGCAGTTTTCATGCCATACTCACGGGTATAACTTTAATGAAAAAATGGTCATTTCAAATTTAAACTCTTACTATTACAGTGACTGTTACAGAACTCATACCTATGTAGTTGAATTCTTTGAATATATAACACTTGGGGTATTGCCTTTATGTAACGTAGTGCTTATTTCAGAAAGACTGCGAGATATGTGTACTGGTCGCCTCAGAAGCATAAACATATACATCATTTTGAGTCTTAAAAAATCCATGTTCAACACAATTTCACATTGCAAGGGTCTGTCTCACAATTACTGTTAAGAATTTTTAACTGATACCCATTCAAATTATGCTGAATCATACTAATGCAACAAACATTTGAATAAATATTAAGTAACTGATTTAACTGTGAGTTTCCTAGTGAGCACTGTTAGCATGTGTTCCACATGTTGACCATTTATCCACATTATAAGAGGCAATGCTCCACATTTTGGAAACAGAATGTTGAAAGCTACTCTCAGCAGTAACCAAAGGAAATGTGACCCACATGCCATGCACTTTGAAATCGTCTTCAGTCATCAGAGCTGGTTATTGTCATCTACAATAGTCAATATTCTTGTGCAAATGAGTAACAGTGTGCATTGGGAGTATCTAATGTGTTCGCAAAAGTGGTAATAATAACTGATTATCATCAGCTGTAACTTAAACTTTAAAACGTTGCCAGCGGTAGCCGGGTAGGAAACACATCCTACAGGTGATTTGGGATGTGTTGCTGGTAGCATTTGCTCCATTTTCACGATGATGAGCAACTCATTCGTGAGATGCTCTTAGTTGTCTCAGCTGTGTGCGGACCATTTTCCCCGAAATTGTTTTCTCAGGTAAGTTTTAAAACTTACTGAAGTGTGTTGTATCGGTTATTCGAGTATTTATCGGGTTTTGCAGCTGTGGAAGAACAAAAGTTTCATCAAAAAATCATACATGCATTTCAGTTAAACGCTTAATGCAGGATTGCGGAAGGATTTAGTGACAGTTAACCGTTGTGGGTTATATTAACTACAATGGAAATTCCAAACAAGTGATGGGCTACTTTAAGATATAAGGGATATAAAAATGCCAATGCTTTCGTGCAAAGTGCATCAGCGTACCCCATCCAAGCCTCCAAGCTATTCCTAAAAACTCTAAACAGACAGCTTTACCTGAGTTATGCAGCTGTTAGGCATGTGATTATTACTATATTATTTCACGTCTTTCATTTTATCATTACGCATTTTCCCCCATTTGTTTCAGTTTAAATCGTTCATTTTGTAGTCTTAAATTAATTTCCATACTGTTAAGCAGGGTAAATAAAACGTGCCTAAGATGGTGTTGTTGCTATGGAAACCGAGGGATGCAACACAGTTGTGCAGCAATAATGCCATCATATACTCACTCAGTCGTGCTATACAAGTGAACAAAACTGTCACTACCAAGACATAACACAGTTCAGCACTGCACGCATGCGCAGCAGCATAGCCTTAATGCCAAAATGCCAGTTGACCACAGTCATGAAATGACAAATTGTCTTTACCACACAGAGAAGTATCGGTTCAGTGTTTAATTATTATTATTATTATTATTATTATTATTATTATCATCATCATCAATGTTGCTGCTAACATTCTTATTATATTAAGGTTTGTTTGGTGAAGGCTTCATAATTTCATTGTCGTTTGTACTGACAAATATACAATATTTTATTCTGCATTGAAAAACATTTTACTTGTGCTGTTTTATCTTAGTTTCATCTTGACAGTTTGTGATACAAATTATGCAAAAATGCAGAGTTTTTGATTTGTTGTAACTCCTTATATTACTGACCCCATCGTCTTTGTAGAACAGAATTAAAATGAGTTGTTCGGATAGCTGATATATATTATCTAATAATTGCGCGCACACACACAAACACTCGTCGTAATAAAGAAAACTCTTCTGAATACAGGTTCTCTGATCAGCAATCACATTTTCAGTTATGATGATTTGGGGATTAATTTATTTCTGCCTAAAGTTACATTTATATTAATAAAGAAGCCCTAGCAATCTGATAAGAACGCCTTTTTTGCAAATATCAAAGATTACTGGAGTTATCTGCACAGTAAACAAAGTGACCGTAACATTCCTATATGAAAAACAAAACAAACATTCTGTCACTGTGCTGCTGGTCTTGATACCTTAAGTTTTACTAATTACATTGCAGTCGGCGTTGAGGAAAGCGTAATGTGTACTGTCACAAATAAACATTATATGTTTAAGGCAAACGTCATGTTTTACTTTGTCACTCAGAAAAGCTTAACGTTGTGCTCTTTGCGGAACAGTAAGAAGCAAATAAGATGATGTTGACATGAAAGGCAGCGCCAAAAAGTGCAGATGTTGAGCCCAGACTAACACCCCAGACTTGGAGACACTATGCACCCTGTGTACAAGGAGCACACACCATATGAAGTCACATCTTACAAGACAACTCTGCGCCTGTAAGTCTGTTAAATATTTGGAATTCCTAAATGTCACTCGAGGCGCATAAAAAACATGCACCCTGGTGTGTGTGTGTGTGGGGGGGGGGGGGGGGTACCGGCCACTGCTAACTCAAAGAAAGTTCTGACTCATTACGAAGCACATAACAGAAGTCAAAGTTAATTAAGGTCATTGCATTTTCAGGTATTTATTTGTAAGGTGACAACTACTTTTTAAACGTGCGTTCGAGTGTGTGTGTGTGTGTGTGTGTGTGTGTGTGTGTGTGTGTGTGTGTGTGTGCGTGTGTGTCATACATCTCAACTGCTTGCTTCCAGAAGCATGAGCAAATTGAGAAATAATCAGGGACAGTCAGGAATACTTTTCAAAGCACCGGCACTGTTAACTTCAGAAGTCAACATAATAAGAGAATGTGAATTAAAGTGTATTTTATTAATGAAAAAAGTTTATAATTCGTATTACTATTAATATTTATTAAGTGCAGTCCAAAAAAATGTTCCTAAAACTGACATTTTAAGAGGCATTAATAGGGACGGGGCAAAATTTTCAGCCAAAATGAGGAACGTCCCTGAAAATCATGGTCAGGAAATGCGTGGTGTGTGTGTGTGTGTGTGTGTGTGTGTGTGTGTGTGTGTGAGAGAGAGAGAGAGAGAGAGAGAGAGAGAGAATTAGGGGGGAGGGAGAGTTTTAAAGTCAACTCGGGTAGAAAATGTTCCTTTGGGGGGAGCACAGCACCCACATGTCTATTGAAGGGCGCTGATCCGAAAAGGCCGAGGGAACAAATAGAAATCGATTTAAAGTGACGCTCATGTCTGTCCTATTCATGCCGTTCAGAAACCAATTCCTTCTTAAGCAATGTCTATCATAGTAGGAATTCCTTGAATCCCAACCACTACAGAAAGAGATTAATTTCTAATACAATGAGCAATACATTATGTTTAAACTGCAATGATTACTTGAACTGCTGAAACAGTAATGGTAATTTCAAATGGGATGGGGCTCTTCTGAGTCTTTGTGTACCGTGAAGGAAAGCTTTAAAACTCGGATCTCAGTTTGGTGTGTGGGTGTGTCTGCGATTTGTGGAGATTTACATATGGAGTATATAGTGTGGACGACAAATTACATTAATCCAAGACTTTAGAAATATACGCATTGTCTTTTTAAATGTTCAGTACATGTGTACACTTGTCTTTTTTTCAGTTACAAAAAAGTGGAAACTAATGAAATGAGAACACATGTTTTAGGTGATGTCAAAAAAAGAAAGAAAAAAAGTGTTGCTTTCTTACCAGTTTCAGAAGTGCGGCAAATAATCTTGAAACTCTCTTGAAATATTTGCATTTGGCTTCTCATTGTGCTCCTTAGATCATACTAATAAATAATATTTTTTCTAGACAAATTTATGAAGTTCTTACATTACATTCTGCTTTCATACAAAGCAACATACTAGACACCTGGTACCCATGTTCACTATCTCCACATTTAGGCCTCTTTTTGAAGAAAATTGTGTACTTTAAACGTAGATCATATATCGCATGTCTTGTATGCATTACAGATATGAGTATGGAAAAAGACACTCTTTTAACGCCGTTCTTACGTTGACTAGTCTTCATTTCATACCTGTTATATGTTTAAGTCTATACATGATTCTAGTGTCGCTCTACAAATGCACTTTATCCATAGAAAATGTTCTGGTCGCCATAAAACTATGAGATCTTCATCGAAAATGCTGTCTGGAAGAAAACTCCATGTATTTTTTTAAGGCTGGAACAAGGGCGACAAGCCCCCTCATCCCCACCCACTCGCGCTCAAGCAATGCTCCCAGCATGCACACACTCGCAAGCGCACATGCCCCCACACACACACACACACACAAACACAAACACACACACAGTTTGTTAAATGCAACTAACTCCAAGGTCGCTGAACTTTAGAGAAAGTTGTATTGATAGACAACAGCAGTGTGGTTCATATTCTCCTTTGCCACTTTCACCTGAGCATTGGAACACGTTTTCTTCCAGTAATTGCACATGTTCTGGGAGAAACTTGTATTTTACAAGAAACAACTATTCCACGAACAAGTAAATTGTATGCTTGACGAACGTCCTTAAATAAAATGCTATGGTCATTTGATGTTCACATACGCAATGTCGTGTGATTTTAATGCAGCTGAATATATGTATTTTTATACTATATTTTGCAACATGAAACTATGATTGAAATAGGATACCTTATCGACTCTTGTGAATCTCCTGATAAAGTACAACACTGCCAAAAGCAGGAATTACAATAGTATGCTGGGTTGTTTGAAAATAAGAAATCGGCAAAAACATGCTAAAAAGAGCAATGGAACATTTATTTAAAGACTTCACAGTTTGTTGATGCTTGTTTCCAAGTTCTTGAGTACTAGGTATGTGGTGCTTTTTTCCTGCCCAGACGTGAGGTGGAGAGAGGAAAATTGCTTGCCCAGGGTTTGTGGATTTTCTTAAAGGCGCGGCTAAAATTCCTTTGCAGCAGCAGCTATCATAACAGCTCCTTGGAAGCCCCGTTCTTTAATTTGATAGTGGTCAGAGTTTGACTGCAGCAGAAACTCGCAGTCTTTCAATTTACTTTGGTCAAGAACATTAAATTTTCGCATTTGCTTCAACACCTACAGTTTGCCTTTGTATCGGTCTGCACACACTCTTGCATAAACACTGTTACGCGAGTCTCTGTAATTGTGAAATACCCACACTGCACTTGCGACAACACGCTTGTTTCACCTGCCTCTGTAAACGCTGGTTTAATCGTTCTCCAGCTCCAAGGCTCACTAAACTGCACAACTCACTGTGGCTGAAGATGCAAGCCATTTGGGATACCGAAGAGAGAAAATATATGCTTGGTACGTAAGTGATATGTGTGTGTGTGTGTGTGTGTGTGTGTGTGTGTGTGTGTGTGTGTGTGTGTGTGTGTGTATGTGTGTGTGTGATATATAAAGATAGACAGATAACGCGTCTGTCTTGTCATGTCTGTCTGTCTCACATTTTAATGTGTGCGCCTCCAGTTTGCAAAGCTCGTTTATACACAGCCCTGAGAGAGTGATCCAGTTTGTAGAATTTGAAGTAATTGATTCCATATTTAACATAATGTGATGCTTGATTTTATCTTATAAGGCAAAGAAAGTGTATATGTACGTGTTTCCTTTCTGTTTTAATAATTGAAATGCTTGTTTACAAAATGTACCAAATGGTCATAGACAAATGCTGCCAGTTTAACACGAGGTAGAAAACTTGCCTGTGACACGGTGCTAGATCCAACATCTATTACCGTTTGTGTGTGTTCGCGCACGCTTACACACACACACACACACACACACACACACACACACACATACGTTCTTTCCATAATTTCCATTTTATTAATGTTTTTTGCTTGACCTGAATCTGTGACTGGAAACACACAACTCTTGACAACGAATGATTAAGTTATTGCAGCTGGTAAGCATGCATACTTACCTTTAGTACTGAGAGGACGTTTTATCCAAGGATGGTGCACTGTAATCTTTATTTGCTGAATAGGAAAGAACGTACCAGAGTTGAAACAAAAAGTGTTCTGGGAATCACAGCCCTTAAAGTAGTTGATTCCAGGTCATAAATAATACAAAACCAAAGCAGCCCCTAGGTCCAATGGGATTCGTCTTTGAAACGTCATAGTTCTGTCTAATTCTGGAAGCATAACCGGGCTAATTAACCAAAAATCCTTGAGAGTTAATTATATTTAAACATACAAAAGTTTCCTTCTAAAGAAAATCCGCGAGCCTTGAGCCAGTCGTTTTCCTTTAAGAATGTCATTTTCCACAGTGAGGGTTGACTGATGCCGATCAGCGTCTTACACTAGGGGGCAGCCGGGCACTATTCTAGCTTGCCCAGACAATGGCAAATTTCTGCTCAGAACGGCATATGCTATGATTTACAACTTCATTTTTTTCAAAAGACCCACCATGACATCCCCCGGTAATGCTGAAACCACCATAAGCCATGGGTTTAACGCTACACCGACTACAAGGACACAAAAGAAGCCATTTCCTCCGGTCACTGTCCTTGATTGGAATAAAACAGATACATTAAAATGTTCTTGCACTCATTAAGGTTGTTCAGTATGAAAATAAAGTGTGCATGTGTGTGAGGGAGGTTGGTCCGAAGTGCGTTAAACTAAAAAACAGCTTTCTGTGAATGAAAGAAACCTGATTTAGGTAACACGACCGCGCGTGTTCACACACACATACACAGGCAAGCATATATAGCTCTTACAATATTGAAGTCTGTGCCCCTATATATTTGTCTCAGAAAACGCAAGCATTCCATGCTAATTTTCAAAATTTACATACGTTATTTGCACGCTTGTCTTATCGCATACACAACGCATTATTCTTGTTATAATGTGTGTGTCTGTGTACTGCCAGAAATGACTAACAAAATAACATAATCAATATTAGGGATAACGTACCAACTCTTGTCATATGCACCATGGCCTGGGAAGATGCTTCAGTTTTCTAAATTGGAGAATGTGTGTACATTCTCACTGACATTTCATTGCCATTTTCTGTTATGTGGATAAACTCTTCTGGCATTTCATTCCTTTAATATTCTGATTTCCAGAGGCAGTTTATAGTGCAAAATATCATAACCTACAATATATATAGAATAAAAAAATATAAACACTTGTTACATAACACAGTTATCAGTTTATTTATTGACTGAATGATTCATTTAGTAAAATATTGATTTTAATTATAAGTTGTGGTGATACCAGTACTGTTAACTCAAAAGGTAGCTCTTCATCCCTGCATGTACATGTTCTGCATTTGTAGACTAGTTTTAACAAATTCACTGTATCTTAATTATAAAATAAGAATTTATTGCAGTGTTTACCAAGATAAAAGTGTCTCTCACTTTACGTTTAATGCGGGTTGGCCAGTAAATGTATCAAAAGGCTAAGTTCTAAAATTACGATTGTTAATTAGGGTATATTTAACTTTGAAAGGCAGACACATATAAAATGATTATTACATAACTTTGTTTTGCTTAAGATATGCCTTTCCTCCTGTTTGGAGTGTGTGTGTGTGTGTGTGTGTGTGTGTGTGTGTGTGTGTGTGTGTGTGTTGCACATAAGATAAGCTCGTGTGCAACATTGTACCTGTATATCTTTTAGTTTTCAGATGCCATGATTACTATGACTAACCGTAATTTTAGCGTGTCTGTATGTTTAGTAGACTTTATAAAAATAGAGCACTTTTAGGTGAAAATAATTTGTTTCTTTCACTTGCTTATACTGGGGAATGGACAATGTTTCGCTGCTTTTAGATGATCAAAAAACAAAAAGAAGCAAACAAATAAAAAAGAGGCTTAAACAGAAAGTCATATAGGCACAAATGGTGTCACGATGTCTAATGTTGAATATATGTTCTAATCTCTGTATGTAAAATCCATGGCTTCGATTTTTGGTACTTTTTTACCGTCAGACAGATAAAGGAAGCAGTTACACCTTTCATACTATTGACTATTCAATAGATGTTCTCTTACCTAAGTATTTGTGTCTTATAGCATTAATTCATTTATACCTAGAAGTATAAAATCATGCTTAAGCACCATGTTCGTATTTTCCGTCCATGTAGTTATCTGTATGCACAGTATTTATATATTTTAAAAGTGTATAGCTACAAGGGTACACACAAACTCTTCCAAAGGTTTTATTTTGTTGTTAGTGTGAGTGCTGGTGATGTTCATTACGAGTCAATAGAGTATTAAGTTCTAGGCTGTGTGTACCAAGAAGTTATGCATTTATAGAAGATGTATTGGACTTCTAAACCATTCAATTAAGTTTAAGATTTCTTGCTCTTTTCAGACTAGTAGAAAATACCTACGTGTGTATTACGTTTCTTAACTGTTGTGCTGGTTTTTGTATGCGCTGCTCAAAATAACAATCCAGGGAGCACTAAAATATTTAGTGTCCTACTCATGAATCCAATGAGTGTTTCTATTAAGCGAGCAATAAGTTTACTCTATATTTATATAAAGTATCTGGTTACAATTACTATTGCACCTGATTATGTTATTGGTGATCAAGATTGCCTAATAAATATCAGCCTAGAATTAAACTTAAATTATATGAGATGTATTTGCACCTGAACACTCATTCAAGATATCCTCTATAATAATATATCTACGCTACAATCCAAAGATTACAGATGCCAGACAGCACTTTCACAGAAAGGTTGTAAGGTATGGCCGGCTGCAAACACAACTGCCTACTCTGTACAGTATTTAACCAACAGGGTTGATTTCACTATATACAATAGTTGCCTGTCGGAATCCAGTAATCCAATAGCTAAAACAGACATTTTTTCACGATTAAGACTGTAAAAACTAAGGCAGATTCTAATCCATAAGCTTTGTTGTATTACTTTTTTTGCCTCGATGATTCAGTTCAGAGTATTAAATCTGATCAAAGCTAGAAGTTGAAATGTTTAACTACTATCATGATTTGATTATTTCATATTTGGATCAATGGTAGGTTTACTGTCCCGCACAAGACGAAATAAAGTATAGCTGGGACAGAAAGCATTCCCAATGGAACAAAACATCATCCTGTCTGCTTGCAAAGGGTAAAGTCTATATGGAAAATTGCTATTATTTAACAGGTGTTACTTGTATTATTACTATTGTAAATTTTGTCTATCCTCTTCTGCATCCCAGTAGTCAAAATCATCACTATTTCGCTCTTAGAAGCTCTACGCTGCCTTGGTTGACAGCAAAAATGGTTCTCTAGGACCAGGAGGTTTCCTTAGACACTGGAAACATTACCACAAGCTTCGCGGTCCAATAGGGTTGAAGGGGCGGGCTGGGAGCTTTGACCAGTCACACACAGCCACTTTCCTTTTAAGGCAGAGCGTTGCCATGGTAACGTGTGCTAAGTTGCAGCAGTCGTGTCAAAGTTCACTATATAGAGAGCTCAGTGAGCTGATCAGAGAGAAACCACTCTGCCAGCCCGCTCCTGCAAATCGCATTCACTTCCTAACCCCCCTTTTTAGCATATTTGATCACTTTGATTCTCTGTTCTTTCCCTTTTATTATCCACGTCGCATGAAGGAGGTTCTATAGGTTGTGATCTTCTTTTTTTTTTTCATTATCTGTGCTGCCGGAGAGTTGCCGCTTTATATGCATCTGAGCCTGTCCAACCGCAAGAAGAAGGAGCAGCAAGAATTTAACAGTTGATGGTTTCCCCGGACTTCTGAACTACAGGAGATCGGCCGCTCCCTGCTCTCCAAGAAGTCTGCCGTTGTCATTGTAATCTTTAACCTTTTACTCCTTCTTACATTTGATGGGTTTCCTGAATGGCTGACTGTGAGCTGCCCTGGACCTGGCCCCCAGACACTCGTCTTTTCTTCAAGTATTCTACAGCATACCAGGTTTAGAATTCGTAAAAGCTTTTTTTTCTTCTGCTTGCCGAACATTCGACTGCTCCTGATTTACTTTGATATTTTTGTTTTGTCGTTTGTCTGTTTGTTTGTTTGTTTGAAAAAAATCTGCTGGCCGAACCAAAACAAAGAAGAAAGGGGAGTACGAAGTTCGTAAACGCTGTCCAATAGATATGGCAATGGTAGTTGGTGCGTGGCGAGACCCTCACGACGATGTGGCTGCGGCTCAGGGAACTCAGCCTTCGCAAGCCCCACCAGGACCACAGACCGGGGCCCCTCACACACCCCAGACGCCAGGACAAGGCGGTCCCCCTACAACTCCTGCCCAGTCTAACCAGACAAACCAGCCCAACCAGCAAAGCCAAGCGGACAAGCAACAGCACATTGAATGTGTGGTGTGTGGGGACAAGTCTAGTGGTAAACATTACGGCCAGTTTACCTGCGAGGGCTGCAAGAGTTTCTTCAAAAGAAGTGTTAGAAGGAATTTGACTTACACTTGTCGTGCCAATAGGAACTGTCCCATAGACCAACACCACCGCAATCAGTGTCAGTACTGCCGCCTCAAAAAATGCCTCAAGGTTGGCATGAGACGGGAAGGTATTTGGATTTCTTTGTTTACTTTTTTAGTGGCTAAGGTTAATGCAGTTTAAACCATCACTATTTAGAAATACAATTATTTTTGGCAGGAAAACTGTCCTAACATGTTTCACGTGTAATAAAATTTGAAGTTCATGTGTGAAGCTTGAGCATTATTGGTGGCTTGCGAAACTATTTTCAAGTCTATCGTAGATGCAGTGTGTGTGTGGTTTGTGAGTACAGACGTAATTTATTTTCCAACACTTTCTGGTCAGCACTTTGCTGCAATGTAGCAACGGTAAAGTACTTCGTTTTTATCTTGCAAAGAAATTGTCAGTATGCAGATTAACATAGCAGTCCCAGTCAGAGATAGCCAACTGTCATTCGAGAGCCAACATAAAGGCCTCCGGCTTTCAAGTCGGCCTCCGTGTTGTGACATTAAAAGTAAAATCCGATCTGCTGCTGCAAGCTCAAGTAAGCAAGCCTGCTTATTGTACAGTGTTGTTTTGTAAGTAGGTTAAGGTTTAACTGCAGCTCACACGATTTTCTTCGAGCTTTCAAAGCAAACATGCATGTATTATTACTGCAGCTCAAAAGGTTGATGGGTCAATTTTTAATGGAACAGTAATACGAAAAAAAGGTGTGCATAACAACATGTTACTTGTTTCTATAGATAGTGTACATTTAATAATCACATCCTAGTTAAAATAAAATATTTTTTGTCCACTAGACATATGAACAGATAAATGTATGTAATAAGAAGAGATACAGTTTGTTGCCAACATCTCTACAGCAATGCTGTGTTTAGAAATAAATACTTAAAGATATGTAGCTTTACCGGTTTACTAATCTAAAATGTACCTGCGTGATGAAACTGGAATGTAGTTTGGAGTGCTTCTTTCACATATGTGGGCAGTTAGTTCTCAGACAAGTGAATTCTGAAAACGTTTAATGTAATTGTATTTTACTCTGGAAATTAATATTACTATGATGCTGGGCAACTAGGGAGTTACTCATGTATAATGCCATTTGTACTGTCTTTTGAAAGTTTAAGCTACACAAAAATGTTATTCGTGCTTCTATTTTCAGATATTAATATTTATAGTATCTTCTCTATTTACTGCAGCCGTCCAGAGGGGCAGGATGCCACCCACACAGCCAACACACGGCCAGTTTGCGTTGACAAACGGGGATCCTCTCAACTGCCATTCCTATCTGTCTGGATATATCTCACTACTTCTGAGAGCTGAACCTTACCCGACTTCTCGCTTTGGCAGCCAGTGTATGCAGCCCAACAATATAATGGGGATCGAAAACATTTGTGAACTAGCTGCAAGGATGCTTTTCAGTGCAGTGGAGTGGGCCCGGAATATTCCATTCTTTCCAGACCTGCAGATCACAGACCAGGTGGCACTCCTGCGGCTGACCTGGAGCGAATTATTTGTGCTCAATGCTGCTCAGTGTTCCATGCCCCTCCATGTAGCCCCTCTCCTGGCTGCTGCTGGCCTCCATGCTTCACCCATGTCAGCGGATCGAGTGGTGGCATTCATGGACCACATACGTATATTTCAAGAACAAGTAGAGAAGTTGAAGGCACTGCACGTCGACTCTGCAGAGTACAGCTGCTTAAAGGCTATAGTATTGTTTACTTCAGGTAAGCAAACAAAATTAGCTCCCAAACACAACGAAAACCGTAAATGTTGAATTGTTTAGCAAAGTCTTTTAATATTAAAATAATATTTTTTGTAAATTCTGCTGAAGTTATATATGCTTTGGTGAATAATATAGCTTGTATTTACAAGATATGAAATGTAATGTGTGTGTGTAGCAGAGAGAGAGGAAGAACAAACGAACGAAAGAAATACAAATATATTTGCTAATGCCGTATTGTATTAATGGAAGTGTGTGACTATCAGGTCCAGAATGGCAACGTGACCTCAAATTGAATCAGCAATGCTCTACTTTCCTGCCAGAGAACACATGTGCGTCAGGATCTATGCAAAATGCATGGGCTAAAAAGTTTAGAAAATAATGGTATGAGTAACTTCTGCAGGTTTTATAGTTTCGTAAATAAAACATTGTAGTAGTTGCCTGTTTTCTAATGTATTCTATACAGATATAAAAGTCATATGTACCAGTATAAATAGGAGATACTACTATGCAGCTTCCCTATTTGCAAAAAAAAAAAAAAAAAAAAACACTTATTTACATAGCATGCACACGTGTTTAAGGAATGCGTAAGAGAAATATGTGCAAATTGAATGTTAATCCTTTGGTATTTGCATTAAAATACAACTAAGATACTTCTTTGAACAATAACCCCCCTCTCGATTTGCGGAAGGCATGTCGCAGCTAATAAAAACAAGTTTGCTTAATATATTTTTTACTGTGTCATGACTGGTGGAACCTTTTCTGTTAAGGTTCCACTAAAACAAGCTTTACAAATACGTATCACTCTACATTTTAAGAAATAAATAGAATAGGTTCGTCTTACCTCTATCGCACCATACTGTGCTACATACGTCTACTATTACTACTAATAAAAAAAAACTTAATGCCACCAGACATGCATTTTGATACAGTAATCACTGTAACTGTAAGATGCACGTTATTTTAGAGGCATTCTAAATAAGCAATGTTTAAAACTTATTTAAAGAAAAGAAGCATCCCATCTATTTTACCAGGTGCGTGCATTATTTATGTCAGTTATGTCACTTTCATCAACCACTAATAGTTGACACAGAATGCTGCAGTCACAACTAATACTCTGAAGGGGGGGGGGGGTGAGGACGCTTAGTAACAATGCAAATATATGAATGATTGCCGAACATATATCATGCCCTGTCAGACGTATGGTCTATATTTTAGCTTGGTGTGTGTGTATGGGAGGGGACCAGTATGTACACTTCTCCATATATACCTGCTTATGTTTGGGAGGGGTATGTTCCAAAGAACAACACAATTGTCATTTTTGTCAGATCTAGTTTGTGTCAGTGTGATATGTGCAGCAGATCCACTTTCTGGCACCTTTCCAGGACTTAGGGCATGACCTGTACTTCTTTTGACATCAAATTATATTACATCACATATCCAGGCTCACTATGTCCCTACAGCTTAGGTGTATGTATATTTAGAAGGGATGTCGGGAATAGAACGTAAGTAATCACAAAGCCATGTTTGAATGAAAATGTCTGTTTTGCCGAGGTATTTCAATTATTCTTGCTATATAGCATTTGGCAGGAATAGTCTGTTGATTATTTAATTGTTAAGACTGAAGTCAGCCTACGGTTGAAGAAGTCTTAAATCTTTTAACTTTCGATAGCTCAGTGCAGCATTTCCACTTTAAGTGTAGCTGCATTTTATTTTGACAGTTACATATAACAACTGACTGCTTCTGTTTTAAGTGAGCTGTGCTAGCATACCGTATTGGAATGTAAACCTTTGAATGGCATGTGAACAGAAGACTATAATGGCATTTGACAACCTGTTTTCATACATCAGATAAGAGTGTCAAATAATATTTTTTTTCTTACTGCATGTTTTAGGGCATTGCAATATGGGCATAATATGTAAGACACAGTAGGGAAGGTCAATTCATGTCGACTATGCTCTCTTAACCACTGGGTATCATGTCTACAGCGGTGTATTTTTACTTGAAAACCGAAGTACTGAGCAGGGGGTTCAAAGGCCTTATTGTAAGTGGTAAACAGATAGCATGGATTCGGAATTTAGAAGGAAATGAGAAGAAAACACACACACACACACACACACACACACACACACACACACACACACTAAAACATACCAAAAATACCACTACAGGCTACATTCAAGTCTTTTGGAAATATACATCTGTAAACGCCTCTAAAAAAGGCGGCTACAGGCTTTCTTGTACAGTTAGACTACATTTTCCAGCCTGACTTGCAAAGTTTGAAAACCACTGGGTTGCCTTCGAATGTCTTAGTGTAAGCAAAGGAAACACATAATCGATTAACGGTAAGGAAATGGGAGAGAAAAAGAGATGGTGGAAGAAATAAGGAGTTGACATAAAACCCAACTCTAATAAGTATGTTGAAAATCACACACGCAGGCTCATACACACTTCTCTCTCTCTCTTTCTTTCTCTCTCCTTCTGTATACACACACACACACACACACACACACACACACACACACACAGAAACAACACCCAGTGGGCATTAATAATACAGAGTCAACTTGTTTGCTGACAATGATCACTGCCCATTGTGACACATTCAAGCATCTTTTCTAACAGCCATATTTTTATCTACTTTTCATCTAGATGCCTGCGGCCTCTCTGATGTAGCCCATGTGGAAAGTTTGCAGGAAAAATCGCAATGTGCTTTGGAAGAGTATGTAAGGAGTCAATACCCCAACCAACCTACGCGCTTTGGAAAGCTATTACTTCGTCTCCCCTCCCTTCGCACGGTCTCCTCTTCTGTCATAGAACAATTATTTTTCGTACGTTTGGTAGGTAAAACTCCAATAGAAACCCTCATAAGGGATATGTTACTTTCTGGAAGCAGCTTTAACTGGCCGTATATGTCAATCCAATAAACACAAAACAAAATGAATAACAAAATGAGGGTAAAGAAAGGAAGCAAAGACGCTGAGGTCTTGGTTGTTAATTTCCTTCTGCTAAAGGAGGACGCAACTCTGTTACAAGTTTACTTTTGGAAGAGTGAAAGGGAGCTTTTTAAAGGACTGAATTTAAGAAGTAAGACTTTCAAAGAACTTTTACAGAATGCATTAGAAACTCATGTGTCGTTCTGAACAACTTGCTACTTATTATTATTATTATTATTATTATTAATATTTTTTGTAAAAAGGAAATCTAGTCTTTTTATTTTATTTTTTTTTTATTTTTTATTTTTGAAAGCTTTTGAAAATATCGATAAAAGTGCATTTAATGGAAATGTGGAAAATAGCAGTCAGAAAAGTAAGTTTCCCCAAAACATTATAAAGTGTCCTGTGTCTATGTATCTATAGTTGTTTTTTTGTACTTTTCTGGTTCCAAACCAGTTTATTCTGTGATTCTATAATAATTTTTGATATAAAGTTGATTCATTAAATAAAATGTGTATCATGTAAAATATATGTTCTACAAGAATTAAAACTGAATCCACTAAAAGCTGATAGTAAAAATGAACAGAAAAAGAAAGAAACTTTCACAGAAGGCAGTAGTGGAAGTGCACTTACAGGTGATGACCAATGATTTTTATTGGAGGGTGGGTGGTAGATAGATATTAAACAACAGACCTCTAACAAGCCAGATACAGTTTACCCATTAACTGCTCTTATGGAAAACAAATCACTGAAAATGAGAAAGACACCCTAGTCATTGTGGTTGCACACAACTGAATCTCAGATAAGTCACATTAACAAAATATGGCATATGTGTAATTATACATTTCTTTTTAATTAGTTCTTGTTGCAGCGCTAGGAAGATCCTATAGTTGCTGTGTATTCCATCCCACATGTATATTATTATTATTACTATTATTTTTATATTTGCCCTTACAAATGCCAATTAAATCAGCATGACAAATATCAGTGTTTGGCACTTATAGATAAAGTGACTGATTCAGTATCTTAGAGTTTACAGTCTTGTGTTAAAAACTGAAGTTTTTTTTTCTTTATTTTTTAAGTGCAACATTTCTGTATACTGTAAAAAGTTATAAATGAGTTGTTTGGTCAAGTTATTGTGTGTTATATTCCAAGGAATATTGGAAGTATTCTGAAATTAAAATAATATTTGATATCTGAATCTCACTTGGTTGTCAAAATGTCTCTTAATTGAAGGCTAATTCAAAATACTGCCAGAGTTTGCAGTGATGTTAGTTTATCATTCACTGGCTTGTTTAGTTATCAAGGCAATGTGATAAAATAATTCAACATTCAACAGTTTAGTAGCTTAATTTGGGGGAGGGGCTGGTATCCATTGTACTTCATTTACTTAAGAGGCCTTATAGCAATTCCCTAAGTCTCTATATTCAAATAGTACATGTGATGAAGGGGGGGGGGGTTGCAATTCTCAGCCATGCCCACGTTTGTAGCACAATACATGTCAATGCTTTTCAAAGAGGCACTTAGCTCTTCGAATGTTCACGCAAAATTATTGCAGTACGGTTAAAATTTTGAAACATGCTAAGTTTCATTTTTTTTCTTTAGAAGCCTTTTATGAATGATGTATCCTGCAAGGCTGATATTTTTTATAATTCATTGATCTATCTACATAGATAGATATGTATGTATGTATATATATATATATATATATATATATATATATATATATATATATATATATATATATTACATATTACATATTACAATTATATAAATAAGTATGTGGTTGTTGTGTAAGCTGTGAAACGCATTGCCAGAAATCGGTTGTGTATACAAATGGAATGCATATAAAATATATTTCTTTTCATTGTGGGTTCATACTGTGCATTTCTTAGCATAACACTTGTCTTTAATATAATCTAACAATAATAATTAGTATAACCACGTTTTAACAGGGTGAACTGGTTTGGAAAGGCTAGCCATTTTTTTCTCGCATTAACTATAAGTTCTATTGTTAAACTGTAACAGATGCATTGAGTGTGAAAGCTTGCAACTCTGTCTTGTTTGAGGTTTTCTGCCTGACATGCAATGCATCACGGTGTGGTCCCACAGAAAGGGATCGTTTTGTTAAAAAGCCCAAACAGCGGATTTATGCTGCCTCAATAAATTTACCCAACCCGGAAATCGTTATACGGTTCCCTTTCGGAATTTGGTATTATTTTTTTTATTATTTATTTATTTTAGTTTATATTTCTCCCCCGTTAAACAGGATTGTGAACATTTATAAAATAAAATAGTATCTTGTTTGCACTAACTTATTGCAAACATGTTTGTAAATTGCTACTGGTATTACATTATAATTTATGACTTTGTCCACGTTTTATTACTTCCTACCGTTTTCATCTTGCACTTCATATATTTATAATCTGTGTATCAGAAGGTGGACTCATAAAAAACGAAGCTCTAGATATGTGTGTGTGTGTTTAAGATGGGTCGGTTTCGGAACTTGCTATTTGCAGGGGCTTCGTAGGCATCCCGTTGGCATTTAGCTGAAAACGCTGATGCAAAGTTTTTCATTTCATAGTGGGTTTGAACAAAGGATCTCCCCTACGACTCTCTTTAACAAAGACTGCGGGTTTGTATCTGTCTAAAATTGACGAGTCTGTAAACGCTGTTTAAACATGGCGGCTAGCTCCTATTCTGCATCCAGATCTTAGCTTGTCTGCATCCGATAGTACTAATATTTCGGTATTGCAAATTTGTCTACATTTTTTACTGCAAGGAAAGATGCGAGATTAAATGAGGCTGAAGCTAAATTCAGATAGGCAGTTGTAGAGTCGATTATTTCCAATTAACTCTTTTGTTTCTGTCATATAACAGATAAATACTCAGACCTACTTCCAACAGTAAAACATGTTGTAATTACGCACTAGTGCAAACAAGCCACCAATCACGTGGTAACATTTTTCAAGTGTTAATCCTATCAGAGTATCTGTGGAAAAAATCTGACACGTGTGTGTGTGTGTGTGTGTGTGTGTGTGTGTGTGTCTGTGTTTGCCGTACGCACGCCGCTGTTCCAATTACAGTATTAACAGCCGTATAAAAAAGAAATGGGGAAAGCTGTTAAATTCACAGCTTTACAGATCTTCCATTTAGAGATATTTTATTCATTGAGAGATAAACTGAACGAATGTACGCCTTTAAGATGGCTTTTGAATTGTTGTCCGGTGAGCTAAATCAATATGGCGCCCGTAAATGCAAGTGAGAGCAAGCTAGCTCTGTAAAGCCTTACAGTGGTATAGTAACGGACGTGGGCGGAAACAGGGGAGACGGATTCATTTCCATCTGAATCCAAGAATCAGTTTCTCTCTCTCACACACACACACACACACACACATCTACATTACCAGTTTTGCATCTTAAACAAGCGTTCGGTTGTTGGAGAATATTTGGAGTCCCTTTAAATCGCTGAGAGACAGATTTGGAAATGCAGAATAATAAACTGGAAACAATATTACACGTCGAAAGTGTCCATGTAATCGTTATACACTTAAGTTGCAGAACGTTTCTAACTAAATGTATCCAAACAGGACAAAAAGTGTGTGTGTGTGTGTGTGTGTGTGTGTGTGTGTGTGTGTGTGTGTGTGTTTATGGGAGCGCCCGCGCACATGAATGCTATGTCTTGCAAATACACAGCTTCTTGCTTTCCCTTTTAAGGCCTTTGTTTTCTACAAGTTACAATATAGAAAGCATCAATATTAAATGTAGCCACCACTCGTTTACTACATCTAAGTTAGCCTTTTCTGTCTTGAAAACAAACATCAGAACTATGGGTGTACTAAGAAATTTCTGTTGTGTATTCAAAGTTTATGATAGACTCATAAATGTGTTACCTCAAGAGTAAGAAACATTGTGAAAACAATGAGGAACAAAAGTTTTAAATCGGGTACCCTTTTAAACATTGTAGTTAGTTAGGAAATTGATAGACTAAGATATTTAATGTTAGTAAGGCATTTTTAAAGAGTAAAACCTCTATGAGTAATGTTTAGCACGTCTTTGTTAATGTAAACAATGACTGTTATAGTGTAAAATAGCATTTTTTAGAAAGACTGGAACATTTGAGGCAAATTCAGGGATCAAATCTAAACTGCTCTGGTTTCTCAGGTCGTTCCCGATTTCGCCTTATGCTTTTGACCTGCTCCTCATAAAATTTTTGATTCTCTGGTTAATTACTAAGACTTGCAGTGAGATAATGCCAATAGAGCTTCATGCTTCTTACTGCTCCGAAAATGCATATTGATGCAAAACATGTCGGTCTGTTAACGTTTTTTAAGTGAATTAGATTAATATTTAAAACTGTCCCTGGTCCCCCTTTTTTGTCTTTGTCTTGAATTTGATTTGTGAGCAAATAAGCTGAGATGAATGTTAGGGACGTCCTTGAAAATAAAGGACAGTTGAGAAGTATGGTCTTCATTTAGACGTATCTCACATTTAAAACGAACGTGCATCTCTTCAAATGCTGGAAAAATGTTAACTTAAAAGTTGTATTGATTTCGGCTACCCTGATGTCATAAAGAGGCAATTTTGGAGAAGTATTTCTAGCTTTGTGCAATAATGTATGCTGCAACGATTAATTTTGATAGTTATAAATATTCTAGTTTCTATAAACCACAATATTTCGGAGTAATACTTGAAATATGTCCTAGGTTGCGCGCAGTGTGGATGCCTAGGAACACTTGATATGAAGCAGTGTGCAGTGATCTTCTTACAATAGATACAAAACTAAAACTATACAATATAACACGCATTCATGTTTAAAAGATGTAATAACCCCATGGAAATCGGTCAGATTACAAACTTTCCCACTGTTGTTACGTACTTAGAAAACATATGTAATAAGAATTGCGCTGCAGTGTTTTAATTAAGCTTGGAATATCATTGCAGTAATATGTGTAACAAGTTCGCATCTAGTAAGAGACACTGCACTTCATCGATTGTGCAGAGTAGTTTAATAGTTAAAAGGTATTGATTACAGTGTCTTTTCACAAGTCTTAAAGTATTCTTTATTCTAGTTAGGTGTCTTGGATCTGCTGAATGTGTGAAAAGGGAAAGTAACCCCTTCTGGAGCAACATAGCAGCATATGTTATTGAACAGTTTCCTTTGTATATATGAACAAACTTATTTTACACTAAGCACTGCAATCATTTCTCACTCTGAGAATAAGCTAAACACTGTGTCTGTGTGTGTGTGTGTGTGTGTGTGTGTGTACTTGAGGGACAGGCGATAAAGAAAGAAGGGGTGGGTGATGTGGAACTAAGGAATAAATGGTTCTGTCAGTTCTTGGAGTATGTGTAGGTTAAAGAGCTTGAATAGTATTGAAAGGACAGTAACAACTGTTGGCACACCATGGGTAAAAAGGTGGGCAGAACCTGAATACAACAGAAATATTATTTTCGAGGTGAGGATAGCTATCAAGGTATAAGAACCAATTTGTGGACTTACATCTAACCGCAGACTGTTGCAATTCTGTTGTCAAATGGTGTCACCCCAGGCACTGAGCAAGCTACGGGATAATAGTTGCACTTATAATATAAACAATATAGTCCGTAGAGAAGAGATGTCCATACTCACTTTTGCACAAAATGCTTCCTTAACAGCGACTGCAGTAATAAGACTAAATAGTCTTGGTATTTATTTTAATCGATGTTGAAAACCTTTGATAGGCATTTTGGTTAATTGTTATAAAATAATGCAATGCAGCTTTCGTAGCTTTCATCACAGTATTGCCCCTTTCCCTTTTTAAACGCGGCATTGAATGGGGATTCATATCATAAATACAAATATCATGGTAATGCTGCCCACTGATATTAAGTAACATACTGTCAAGAGAAAAGGTTTATCTTGGGATATAATTCATTTAATGATCACATCTGTATCAGTTTGATCAAACTTAGATTGGGATGATGTTGGTTGACGGAGCGTGTGATAAGGTCGAACTAAACTTTTTTTTTTTCTTAGGCCTGGACAACGACCTAATGAGGATGCCTTTAAGACAATGCCTAATTTTCCTACATGTTTTAGGAAATGGTTTAAATAGGTTAAGTGGTTGTATTGCACATAAATAAATACATAAAATAAATAAAAATAAAAAATATGTTTACCCATTTTTTCTTATGTTTGGTCAAGGGCAAATGCACCATTAAATTTGTTTGAGTATCAAACCGTCCTAATCCAAATAATTTGATATCTGTCACTTATTTGCAGCAGGAAAACAAAGATCTTCTACAAGGATTGGTTTTGCCTATGCAGTGCAGAACAGCAGTACACATTTGTCTTATTTAGTTTTTTTACTGCATTTTGTTAAGAAAATAACGAGAACTGAAGCCTCACTACAAAACAAAATGCTGTTTTCTGATGGATAATATGCATGTATAGTTAGAAAACGCCGATAATTTATGCACATAAAGGGAGGCTATAATAATGTGTATTTACACGCAAACAACTGGAGGCAGGTCAGTTTTTCAGACGTGAGCTTGTCGCAAATCTAAATGTCAAGAGTTATAGGAAGGGTGGGGAAAATGACAGCGGGGGTAAAGTTAGAAAGGAATTGGTTAACCACAGTAAATGGTTATAAGATGTGTTAGCTTCAGAATAAGACTAATGGAGAAAAATAATCAAGCTGTTGAAGTGCCATGCGTATGTTTTCTTTATAAACATGAATGCTACTTGTTGTTTTTTTCAAAGGATATTGTAACGTTTCACCAATTCAAGGGAGCAAAATCGATGAGCTAAAATACAGCATTCTTAAATTGCTAAGAGGTGCTGACTGAGCAGCATAAAATGTATTGAGTGTACTTTAATTTTATTAGATAATGAAGTATGTGTGTTATATGTTGATCTAATTCATATGTGTGCGTGTTTGTGTGTTACCTTGCAGTATGTCTATTTTTCGCTTTCCTTTTGCAGAAATGAATTTAAGAGAGTGGAGAAAA
>NC_056739.1:1831606476-1831683976 GCF_019279795.1 Protopterus annectens
ACCAGTGCGGCCACTAACCGCAGTCAATCAGTTGTCTGCATTACAGCTTTCATCTTTACAGGTTTTGACGTACTGGAGAATTTTGGGCTAGCTTTTTTTCCCTCTAATTTCTGTCTCTGATGCTTAGCTGCATTGTTTTCACGCTCGGTGCCGCCCTACATACTTGTGAGCGCGCATTTGCGGGGACTCGTGCACGAGCACGTACTTGTCTCAAATATTACCACATTCCGACTTGTTCTCTAAAAGGCACGCAATTCTCTTGTGTATTGTGTTTTATTAATCATCACTTGAGTTATGTAGATTCTGATCAAATGTACCGTGTACATATAATGTATCAGCGTTTGCTGTTGTGTTTGACAAATGCCCATTTCTTGATACAACTTCTTAACGTTTCCTCTGCCATGTTCTTACCGGGCAACACACGAGATCTCCTAGCGCTGCTTTGTTAATCTGTATGAATGTCGAATATTGTGGTCGATATGCATTTGAGTATGGTTGTGTTTGAAAATGGTGGTCTAAGTAAACTTACTGAGCCGGTCAAGAAAAAAAATGAGAAAGAGAGAGACAAAAGAAGACACAAACCAACAAACAATAAGGTCACTATTGTAATACTTCGAAAATTAATCGAATGTCCAGTGTGAAAATAAAAGCTGAAGTTACTGTAAATACTACTGTTGACGAGAGACTGTATAATTTTTATATTAATTAAAAGGCTTTGACTCTTTATTAGACGGATTTCATTTGCGTACAATTAAAAAATGCAGAACAAAATAATCCATAATTTTAAAGTACTACAGATTGGGCACCGATTAGAATGCTTATTTGTGGCACTCATAATAATTTACAGTTGATATCTCAAACAGCCTTACCGCAATAAGTTTAAATTCTGTTTTAAGGAGCAATATTGTGGAGGCATCACTATACTGGAAACGGGGCTGAGCTGGTGACTAGATTCTGCAGATCTTTTACCTGTTGATGTCTCACTTTGACAGGCAAAGTTAGCTGTTAAGTTGATTTCTCTCTCTTTTATATATTTTATTTTACTTTATTTATTTATTTACTTATTGCTTAAGGGAAACGTCTGATATTGTTAAGAAGCCATGCGTATAACAAAGGTTTCGTTTTACGTCTTTTGTTCACCCAGCATTTGCTAAATTCATTTAGAATGCTTGCCCATAACATTGATAACATCTTCATATAAAGCGATTAAAAGTTGCTGGTTATTACTATATAAACATTTTCTGCTGTGCATGTAAGCTCCCCTCATGCTCACCCTGATTTTATTTAATGTAACAAAGTCTTTTCAATGGCTACTATAAACATTTGATTTTAGTATTAAAATATTACTTTGTTTTTTTTTTAAATAAAGGTACATTTCTTTCTTTCCAGGCTTCTGTATCGGGGTATAGTTGCTAAATTAAATTTTATACTCACAAGCTCTTATCGCTGCCCCCATCCCATCTGATATTTAAAAATCAGACACCTCTCTTAAACTGCCTCCTCCAAAACGCTTAATGTGTGTAATATTTTCAGCTTCTCAATCAAAATCATTTAAGAGATATTGTTTTGAATTTGCAATCCCCTCTGTAAGCAGGCTATATACACAATGTTAGAGGCGTTAACTTAGATGGTTATAGACAGAATATGGCCTGGCAAAGCCCCACGATTTTAACTTATACTAAAAAAATGTACTCTGTAGAGAGTACAAAGAGACTAGACCCTTGTTTTTTTTTTTTTCTTACTTCTTAGGTGTTTGGTTCCCGTAGTAAAAAGAATTTTACTTGTAGTAGCTTATGCACTGCTTACTACACGAAGCAGTTAGTAATATACCTCTCATAGGGACTTCATTATGAGGGATGTTCCTCATTTTTGCTCTTAAAATTTACATGCTCCACGTTGATTCATATTGAAATTATCTATCACATACTTATTTTTATATGTTTAATTACCCTTAATAAATAAATAATATTGAATAATAACACTTCATCAAAAGACAGTTTATGAGTGTAAAATACTAGAGTTAGATTAACCGTGTTGTCATTTTCCCAGATGAAGCTGTTCTACACTTTGCCAACTTGCTCCACATTAAAAGATGTAGCTTTCCGTATTTTGGAAATGGAAGGTTGAGGGCTATGGTTAGCAAAACTGAAAAAAGATTAAAATCAGTTAACGTCCTGTGTGGTTTAAACTTTAAAACAAAAGGGACACAGGTACTACGCTGGCCTTAGCAGTGAACGGTTTGTTTTTCTCGGGTTTATTTGTTTCATATAATAATGGTAAAGAATACTCACCGTTCTTTAATACTGGTCAAGGACACATTTCTTTTGATTTTCATGGATGCCCCTGGTTATACTTCAAAATATCGTTTTTCTTTTATTAATTTTTGCCTGCCGTTCTTTTTAAATTTTATAGACATACAAATGTTAGTGTTTTGACAACTTCCGAGCTTTCTAAGCAAAAACCACAGGTATTAAAAATGTCCTTGATTTTGACCTTTTGTCAATAAAAATGTTTGGCTTACCTTTGTGTAACGATACCACACGTTGGGAGCTAAACTTAAAGGTTACATTTTACTGTTGATGTGATCATTATTCTAAAGAATAAGTTGTTAAACAAAATGAATTGTGCGTACTTTTGGAATATGATGCGAGATGACACTAGCAAAACTGCTAACAGTGTGGCAGCTGCTATGTCAGCCACATAACAAGACGCCCTTTATTGTCTTAGTTTAAGCTTAGACATTTTATTGGAAAAATCTGTTCGGGCACAGGCACCGGTGTTTATTTAAGAGGACAACTACCTCTCTACTTGCATGCAGGCTTAAACCACATCTGACGGCCTTGTCAGGTAGGAATTCCCTTCCTCAATGAAATAAACAAACGTAGTCATTCACCTCATTAGCATTCTCAAAGCAGCCAGCTGCATAGCCATGCCTTGGTAGCCCTTGCCTTTTCTTAGGTACAATGAAATACTTGTAAGCACGCTTTCCTAGTTCCCGAGTATTACTCTTTTCTTACTGATGTCCATATGCTGATATTTCACAAGGCAGCTCTCTTTTGTTACCACATTTCTTTCAATACTTTTCCAGTGCGTTTCTCAGTGTGTTCATTATGATTTTATTTTTCAACCCACCGCCAGTTATATAAGCGCTACTTACCCTTTCCATCAAGTGTGTTCAACATTAAGCTTCCTCCATATATAACCCATCCTCAGACGAGTCCTGTACACTTCGCACTCTATATTTTACATTGCATATATCTTCACTTACAGGAAACTATCCTATTTTGCTCTGTCCTCATTTTATGTCACCCTGTTTGCTGCCAGAGTGCGGTTACTTCTTTACCTGTGCAACCGCCTATTCATACGATGCAAAGAGGGGCGATTGACCCCTGGCTTTGTTTACAATTCTGTACATTTTCATTATTTCTTCATAGGTTCATAGGTTCATAGGTTATTTTCAATCAGGTTTTCTATGCTGATTATAGATTTTTTTACAAAAATCTAATATTAGTCACAAGAGAATGTAACTCTTCGATCTAAGTGATATGTTCATTTTACAACTTAAACATTTCAGTAGCACAGTACTTTCTAAGGAAGGAAGGAAGGAAGAACCATGGACCAGGACAGAGGGGCATACAGCTTAGTTGCTGTCTTCTTCAAAGCTATTTTAATTGCTACAACCACGTGTTGTTCAATATGCCAACTTAGAAGCAAAAGAGTAATACGAAAAAGGTGCAGGGGAAATGAAAACGTTTGCATACTTCACTGTCTAATCCTTATGCTTGGCAAATATGTTCGAGTTCCGTTCTTTATTTAGTTGCGTTTTAAATTACTAATCACATGCTTAGACCCATTAGTGAAACAGTATCATACCGGCTAAAAATTAACTCCTAACTACAAAATAAAAAGAAACAAAACAGGCAGACAAAATCCACCCTAAGCGCTTGGCAAAGCAATACCGGCATGCCATTCTGAGTGGCATGCCCCCCCCCCCCCCCCACACACACACAAACATATAGTACGCGTTCCTTTATATCGCCGTACAAGAAAGTCCAAGATTCTTACAATGGGATGACATGCACTCCATTTTCATTCGTTTGTTGACTGGATCCCAACAATTTCAATCGCAGTCCATGCCACCTTGCCTATAATTTGAAATAATGTAATAACAGCAGTGTGTGAAATGAAACACAACACAGACAGTATATTACTGAAGAATGACAAAGACGAGAAAGTGTTTGTGTCGGCTGTGTAGTACGATGGAAGCAATGCGACCACTAAAAAAGGATACAGGTGACGATTGTATCCATGGAATTATCAACACCTTATTATTTTAAGTGTAACAGTCTGCATGTTGTTTAATTTCTGGCTATGTGAGGCGCATAAAGAGCATTTAAGTTAAAACACCGACATTGCTTCTGCTGATCATGACGGATTTCTGACTCTGTTATCTTGTATATACTCACTTATTTCTAGTTTTTTTTTCTGCAACAAGATCCTTACCGAAAAGTGGTCCTAATGGTCTAAACTAGTTCACTTTCCTGTTAAAACAAACAAGTAAAATAAAACAAATTTATGTGGGGCTAGTGTCAAGTGGATGGCTTAAAGAATACGTTGAAAGAAAAAGAAAGTAGCAGGGTGATGAGGAGTTTGCAGACGTGGAAGAAGAAAATGAGGAGGCATGTGTGTGTTTCATTGTTCTCCCTCCCTCTCTCTCTCCCTCCATCTACTCTACTACGTTTTTCAGCCTCTGTCCATACCGCTGTCTCGGTTTCAGTACTAAAACCTCAGTGGATCTACACCCAAGTGCTTTCTTCTTTTGTTTCATTTAATGTTGTTAACTCACCCATATGGCAAATGTTTCCAAGAGGTTCTTGTTTGAAATGTGCGTGTGTGTGCGTGTGTGAGAGCGAGAGAGTGAGTGATCTAGAGACCGGTGTTTCTCTCACTCAATCTAATCACTTTTGGCTTTCTATGTCCTTACCTCTATTCTGATATCGGTTGCACAAATGAAACTTCACCGTGCCCCTGCCTAAGTACCTTCATATTTTATTTCACCGAAAGCTAATTTAACTCATTCTTAACTCAGCCACGCGGCAAAGGTTTTGAAAGAACGCTTACCCGAAGCGCGCGCGTGCGCGGCCACAGCAACTACAAATCTGTGGTGAACTGTTTCATCCTTAATTTTTTAACAAATTGGAGGGGAAAGTATAAAATACAGTGGCTATTCTTCAGGACATCTCTGTTTGATATGGACTTGCAGGGTTTATGCTGTAAATTGTAATGTTCCTTATTTTATTTTGCATTTTTCTTATAAAAAAATAATAAAATAAGTTCACATGTTAGTCGCTTGCCCATGGTAGTTTTATCATTAAAATGTTATAAAATATTACATTTCCCTTATATCAGCTATTTCTCACCTGTGAGCACACACTGATTTGATTAATGTTCCACACTCATATTTTCATTAGCTTCTGTGCAAAAATGTTCACGTTGTTTTTAATAGATAATATTCCTTAAAGCCACAGTATGCTTTCCTGTTACAATATATTGACTTTCCATTTCATACTTTCTTATCGAAGCTTGCTGTAATTCCATTGTACCTAATTCCAGTTTTACCTAACACTGAAATATGGCACCATCATTTGAGCAATCTGTTAGCAATCTGTTCTTTACATGGACTCTCTTTGTACGCACTGATACTGTGACATTTCAAGTTACTCCTTTCAAACAAAAGTTGTCACCTGACTGACTACATTTGCCGCATTTCTTGAAGTTTCTGTTTCAGTTTTACTGTTTTAACTTAAAATATAAGGGGGTGGTGATGAACTCAGCTGTGTTGCCAAATATTAAGCTTGTGTCAAATATGTAAAGTATTTTGTCCAAATAAGAAATCTCAATAACTGTTTGAGTGTCTTTATTTTTGTATAACCGACTGGTGGAGGTCGTCCAGTACATTGCAACAGCCATTCTGCAAGCGAGATTACAAGGAAAACAATCTCAAGTCTTTCGGTGTACCGATTCATGTTAAAAGAGACAGAAATAAAACATTAAACATACCAATGCTGCTCTGTACAGATACAGGATAGAAGGGACAGGATTAATCCAGTTAGACGCGCATATACGTTATTATTGTTTTTTCCAAAACTTTTGTTATTAAGAAACACGATTTTTGTTGTTTGTATTTAAGGCGTATTAATTTATTTCAATATTTATTTATTTGTTTATTTATTTATTTATTTTGCACTTTGGCCCTGGGAAACATAATTTCCAGAACAATGTGAAGAGCAGTGGACATTAGTAAGAGGAGTTCTTGAATATTCTGAGTGGCAACCGTTAAGCAATTTCACATGTTTCTGTTATCAGTGTTTAAAGTACCTAATTGGGACAGTCACGTTGTGTATGAGGTCAATTAAATCTACAAGGCTGAGCTACAAATTGTAAAATAAATCATTCCCAACACGCTTATCACATTTCTTTTCTTTTTTTCTTTTTTTTTGTTAAACAATGCCACTACCCATCTGCCTTTTTTTACAAACATTTAAATTACGCAGTGATTTGAATTTCTTCCTCAGATTTCTGTTGCGGAATACTTCGAAGTGAGTACATGTCAATGTCAAAGAACATCCCGACCATTCAGGCTAACATGAAACTTCAATAATGTGTTGGGTTCAAACGGACTGCTGAAAATAAAATTATTTCAGTGACAGTAATGGTATTTCAAATTATGACAGCTATTAGTTAAGTGAGAACGTGGAACAAAAAGTTATCTTTTGCAAACAGTCCTGGGTAATCGATTTATTTGCAGGCGTCAAACGTTCTGTACTTGGGTTTTATCAATACATGGGTCGTTGGAAGTTTGCACATAATGAATTCTTCATAATACTCAACTTTTTTTGTTTTTAATATCGTATTCTGACGTTGACAGTAAAGGGGGTGGGAGGCACATGTATGTCAACAGCAACTTAAATAGAAGAGTTTGGGGTGGGAAGCCACTGGTGACTGACAAGATGTTTTGATCTGCAATTACAAGATAGAAATGCGTTGTCCTACAACTTTCTATTTAAACATATATACATGGATTTTTTGCATACAAAGCAGACTGTTTTATTCTTAAGAAGTTTTCATTTTATTGGTAAACTTCTCACTTACTTACAGTAATGCACGAACGAATGAATGCACAACAAAGAACCTGGAAACTTAATGCATTCTGTCGAAACCCTCACGTGTTTTTGAACAGACGCCGCGCGCGCAGGCACACTTACAGTGTGTGTGTGTGTGTGTGTGTGTGTGTGTGTGTGTGTGTGTGTGTGCGCGTGCACGCGTGTACAAATATCAGCAAAAGTCACGCAGCAAATGCATATAACACCAGGAGTTTTTCGTTCTATCTATCCATCTCCATACCTCTCAACTGTAAAGATTTTTTGCTTCTATGTTTGATCTGTGGTTTTCTGACAAGTAACTGGGATAATCTGAGGACTGACGTCACTAAATAACAATCCACATTTGAGTTTCAACTCCTTCGGAAAAGGAATGTTAAAACAAATCCTGTTACTCTAGCAACTTTCTAAATTTATAAGAGCAATATTTAGTCCCTACTTATGGGCCTTTGTACCCCCATTTATTGTCAGGCTTTGTCCAGATTTCTTGCACTAGCAGGTTGAGATGTGTGCATCTATCTATCTATCTATCTATCTATCTATCTATCTATCTATCTATCCCCATGTGTGACGCTGAGTTGAGCTCCATTCTTCAGGCCACCGGTGTATATTCTGGAAAGTCAACCATACATCTGAAACAGCAACAACTAAGCCACACCGATGGAAACACTGTGTGTGTGTGTGCGCGCGCGCGCGCAAAACGCAGGTGGATGGGGATGTTTATGTTTTTATTCAGATGTAATATGCCATTAAACATGGACAAATTTAGCAGTTTGTAATTTTCAGTAAAACTTTGCATTTGTTGCAGTATATTTAAGTCCATCCAGAAAAGCTACACACCCCTTGTTATTAATATATATGTTTTATCTGTAAGGCAGCATAAATTACATTGATGCAGTTTACATACGACAACAGGGAGTTGCGCCCGTATTTGATGCCCACGGCAGGATAATGCTCCTATCTGCGTCTTTGCTTAAATGTTCTGAATAACTTAAGTTAATGCACATCATGTTAATTGCTCAGACACTTGTCCAGTGTTTTTCGTCTCTGTTAGAAAGTGATAAGAAACAGAAGAAAAAGCAGTATGCCCAGCATAAATGGAGATCCTCTTTTCAAATGGCTGGTAATAAGGAGAGTAATGGAGATTAAAAGAAGCCAGTTTTCTGCTTCTTTTGCTATTATGTCATGAGTGTTTTCCCTCTCTCTTTATAGATAGATAAACAGATAGGCAAACGTGAGAGAGTCCGAGGTGCTTGTTAACACCCCCCCGCTCTCTCTCTCTCTCTCTCTCTCTCTCTCTATATATATATATATATTACGGGACACGAACTGTACAAACAAGCTTTGATTGTTGTATATTAAACTATGACACTATGCACTTATTTTAAGCTGTATTAAGCGCATTAACACAAAGATGCATGTAGTGTCCCTGCGCTGAAGTGTACAGAGAAACTCTTATTGCAAGATCTCAAACTTATGATACACATTTTGTAAACATCTATGCGTTTTATTTGTGTCTTATTTTAAGTATGGATATGGGTAGGGTCTAAAACGGTTGAAATATTGTGTAGTGCAGGGAGAATACAACAGAAACATGATCATTTGCAGACACTGACATCATGTAGATAATCATTTAAGCATGTGCCACATTATAATTCTCATAATGTATAAAAAAACATGCATGATGATTACAAGAACACTTTGTTCTTTGTGCATACTAACGATCTTTTGGGGCAATTGTAGCAGCTGTGTTACATGTCAAAGGATGTTTGAACACACAGACACACAAACGCATTTTTTTTCTGTTACGTAATTTCACCAATGACTTTTGCAGTACACACAACAAGACGCAATGCTAATTTAATAAACATTATTGCAAGAATATACCATACCAATGTCTCACACAACTCCGCCAGTTCCTGGCACATGCAATATATTTCTTCCCCTTCGTCAAAAGTGTCAAACAACAGCCACTTGTTAAGGATTTTGTGACTGAATGCGAAAACTACATCCTGTTTTAGTACTACATCAAAATAAAATAAATAATAAATAAAAATGCTAATATGCAATCAAATTTTAGCAAATAAAAGATAAACGCTGTAGAATGAATACTGGGGAAATGGAGAGGTTATGGTGTATGTGCTTGACTTTTAGTGAAACGGTGCTGAAAGAAAGGTGAAGTTCAAATATAAACTTATCTAGATAGCTGGAACTAACCTTGTAGAAAGCGACTTAGCTGTATCATGCTTGTTAACAGGGAAACATGCTTTATCTGTATTTTTTCTTTATCAGAAGAAGCAGACACACAATTTGCTCTTCTGTAAGCTTACTTGCGAAATTAAAATATAATTCTCTTCAACACTATAATGCATATTTTGACATTTTAAGGAAGTGAGACCACATTGGAGGAGGGGTACAGGTAATTTCTGTACAGTTCCTATATTTATCACATGCTTAATTTTTATGACGTGCATTATATTTAACGTGCTTAATAACATGTTTTCCTAGTATAGTGGGGCTTACTGTCCTTAGATCAAATACAATTTCAATGTGGTACGATTTACAGTAATGTAAATGTATTTATGAAACCACTTATTGACAACTGAAATATATACATAATGGTCGGTGTGAGACTAACAACTGCATCTGTTTGGAGTGAAATGGGACTGCAAGTTTCTTAAGTGAAGGGTGACAAAATGCAGCCATTGAGGATGAGGAGCTTTTACTCTTAGCATTCAGTTGCGCTTGTTAGAAAAGTCCGTAATTTACTTCAGTCTCCCTTTGTCCTTTCTGAACTTTGTCATATTGTACTTGAGAACGTTGAACTTCAGCACAAAAACGACCCACGATGAAGTTACATACGCGTTTTTAGAATTATGCCTTAATTTGTTTTATTTTTAGCGAACGCTTGCTTCTGCTGCTTTTTTCTTTCCTTTTGAATTTACTTGAGTGCTTTGCCTGTTTACTTTGCCGAATATTATATTTTCATGAAGGGGTTTTGAACTGGTGCCTTTGTCTCTAACTACTTAAGCTTGATGCTTATTTATGATTACAAAGCTGCCCGGCTGACGTATTTGTTGGCTGTCCCTATGGCTTCATGATTTGCACTGTTATTACACCATACGGGCTCTGTAATCCAACTCACTCGGCAACTTTTGCAATCATAAATAACCACAAACATCCTAATTTAGCTTTGTGTAAACGTCCTTCCGAAACGAGGCACCCAGGTGTGAAGTGTGCTTAAAAGGGGAAAGTAAAGAAAATGGCTTAATGATATGAACATCTGATAAGAAATAGCAGAACCTTTACATAACGTCTCTAATAATAGTGATTATTTTTCAGTGCTGTGTGGTTTTCAACAATAAATATTTGTGTCATAATTCATACTCACGTCTTATGCTAAAAGTGTCCTAGAATACTTTAATTGATACTTCAGTTTAGTACGAATGACAATTGGACTTAGAACACATAACAGCTAGAGGTGGTTGCTTGAGTTGACGGGTGGATGGGGTTTAAGAGGTGGTCACTGTGGTTTAAACAGTGTCCCTTGATACATCTTTGTAGGATTCAACGTGAAAGCACGTTTGTTAAGGACCTCCCCATTATGAACTTCGGTTCATAGCGCTCTTATTTATTAGGGCATTCGGCATCTAATTTCGTTTGTCAGTTATCTGTAATGAACAAAACGCTCCTAGACAATAACCTGCATGCATGGCAGGGCTGACCCTAACTTTCCAAGATATATGGACAGATTTAAATATCTTAGGTCTACAATCTAACGTGAATGGCTGAAGATTTACTAAAATAGAGGATTGCCCTCACCTATAAGTTAAGGGCGACTTGCCGTTTCTTGCTCTGCGTTTGTTTAAATGAAGTCTTCAGTACCTTAAATTTTTCATAACGCTGCGCATTAACGTTCTGGTCTTTTAAGATATATATATATATATATATATATATATATATATATATATATATATATATATATATATATATATATATATATATATATATATATCAGGTCAGGTATGATGGCTAAGGGAATCTAAAGACATGCTTCTGGAGCATTTCTCCCCGGGCCTCTGCTGAAAACAGGATCTGTGGAACCTAGTCGGACATTCCCGGTCAACAAATGTTAAATAAAAAAAAAATATATATATATATATATATATATATATGTATATATATATATATATATATATATATATATATATATACACACACACACACACACACACACACACACACACATATATATACACACACACACACACACACACACACACACACGTGTGTATATATATATATATATATATATATATATATATATATATATATATACACACACACACACACACATATATATATATATATATATATATATATATATATATATATATATATATATAAAAGAAACAAAAAAGGCATAATTCTGAGATGAGTAAATGAATATCTATAATAACGATGTTACAGTGTATTGCTTGCATAGGAGGCTGCTTCTGTATAGCTAGACAGACAGTCAGAGATATATATCCGTGTGCATCTATCTATCTAGCTCTCGCAGCTCATTGCGGTATACAAGTGTTTTCATATTTGATGCGTGTGAGTCATGAATCAACATTTTATGCATTGACCGAGTTAAATAGTTTACTTATCTGCCTAATTAAATACCGATCGGTGTCAGCCTTGAATGTTTAGTCAGTACTTGCAAACTTGCGGGACAGCGGAGTTTTCAGATGCATATAAAATCGTCACCTCCCTAATTCTATACGTGAGGAGCCCCACTAATAGCAATGCATTGAATGCTGTTCTTGCAACTCCTGTTACTGTAAATACACACCTTGCAACAACATACGTCGGTAAATCGTGTTTATACATCTTGCATACTTAACAGTTGTTTTGGCACGTGTTTGCATGAAGAGTGATGCTGTAACCGTTTACCGGTCTGGGTTGTGGCTGTAAAGTGACTGTGAACAAGCACACCACCTAAATTAAAAAGTAAGCAAACGAGGTAGGGAAGAAGGAAGGAAGGCAGGAAGGGAAGGAGTCAGGTAAGAAATAGTCTCACAATTATTAAGTCGTGTAATGCAGTTCAAACGTAATTTAAATATCGGTCCAGACTGATGTAATAAAATTGCAAAGCGATGAAATTGCAAAGCGATGAACATAGGTGGCTGGCAATATTTTAACTGCTACATCCTAACAGAAAAGCCTACTGAAATAATTTGATTTCCCTATGCTTGGAACGCCACTCTAATCTACCAATTATACTAAACACCCAGAAGAGCTATCTTATTCTGTGTTGTGTCCAGGAAGGACAACACGTTGTGCAATGTCGTCTGAATGGCACTATGACTTCAGCTGTCATCTTTAGGTTTAAGCATCCTTGATTCACAGATTTGCTATATAAAGTCAGTCTTATGTAAGACTACTTCAGTCATCAACTTCTTACGTTCACTGCCAGGTATGATGGCTAAGGGATAGGCTGTTGATTTCAGCATTTGATCCCCGGAAGTGTATCCAATTTCCTTAAACCCCGTAAGAGAAATACAGTATTTTTTTAGCAGGACATTTTCTTCTTGGTGCCCTTTGCCAGCCAATGCTAAACAATATGAATTTTGAAACCTTACCTAATCTCACTTAAGACGTCACTGGCTCCACACGCAGGTATCCCTACACACAGTCAAGCAACACAGACGCGCACAGATAGAAAGCCCCCCCCCCACCCAACACACATGCACTGCAGCAAATGAAGCTTAACATACATGTCTAAGTGACCCAAAGTACTGTTTAATGCTATTCTATCAACAAGCTACCAAGCATTTCTATTGTATACTTCAGCAAATGCCAAAAGGACGATAAAAAGGGAAAGTCCATTGTAATGAATAGCACTCAGACTTAGGAAACCAGTAACTTTCCACCGCACACAGCTACAGACAAGCACATTGTATACTGTGCGCTTATGACTTGCGGTGCTGTGTTTCTTGGTTATATGTCAGATAAACTTACATTGTACTTACCAAACTGTTGTCAGAAACCCTAATGTAATTAACCCCACTTCTTAACCGTGAAAACTATAACTTGGACTTGCTTACAAGTGCAGCATCAGCATCTACTTAAAAGTATGATCAAGGCATATGTGATGTGGCTTATTTTTATGTGTACCTTAGCAGTGGCTGAAAAGGGTCAGGCTGAAAACAGTCTAGTACTCAGACAAAACACACACACGCACACACACAAATCAACTTAACAATATTTGTAATACACGGTATTATACCATTTCCTCAATCTATTACAGGAAAACGTAAAGTTTAAACTAAGATATGTCGAACAACATTAACTATTAAATATCTTCTGACGTCTTAGTTAGTGGTTCTGTATAAGAAAATCTGCAACATTATACAATACTGGTATTGCATAACAAAATTGGCAACATTATAAAATATTGTGGTGTTACTGGCTTTAAAAGTGCATTAAGAATGGTATTCCTATATATTATACATACACAAGCGTGTGTGTGTATAAATATATATATATATATATAGAGAGAGAGAGAGAGCGACAGCTAGATATGTGAAGATTATTTCATACGCGCGCGTTTGTGTGTGTGAAGACCATATATATACACACACACACACACACACACACACACACACACACATATATATATATATATATATTATATATATATATATATATGTATAGGTAAATATAGATGGATAGACTGCATGTATGTATTTTAGACTGTTGAATAATCTTCATCCGTTTACTAACCCTAACATAAGCATAAACAAATTGCTCACAGTATCTACTTCCTTCTATGCATAGTTTTACTTGGTGGCTTCCCACGCAGTGCAATACTCTCCTTACTTATGCTTATTAGAATATTTGTCCATGTTTATTTATTTATTTTGTTCAAGCGCAGACAATAATGATGCAATTTTTAAAATATGCAGCCAGGTGGCGCTATACGGTACATATATTCAAGATCTGCTGCCAAGAAATTCAAAAAAATCAGTGCAATACAACTACCTGCCCGGCGTTTACTATGGGCGCAAATAATTAGCCTTACATTTAAGAACTTAAAAATTTGGTGTGTGTGTGTGGGGGGGGGGTAGGGTTGCCACCTTTTCAAATGACCAAAGTGGGACATTTTTGGTACAAATATCAGATTATACAGGCTGACACATACCCACGGTCAGTACAAAGCTTAGAACTTATCTTTTTTGCCTAAATAAAAGCTTATTCTTGTAGCAGTTTAGTTGTTTATTCTGTTTCTTATAACATTTAGGTATTTTAGATGCAGAATAACTGTTTTATGCAACTATTACATAAAATATAGGAAATCATTTTGTCCCAAAATCTCATGACATTTGCCATTTTTACAGTTTTATGTCAGGACACAACTGCCCAAAGAGGGACTGTCCCTCGCAAAGTGGGACAGGTGGTAATCCTGGGGGGGGTAGTATGAAAAGCAGTCATCGGTAAACGTGCTTATTAAAGTGAGTTTGCATACTTGCCTTGGCTTTCAAGGATGAATGCTTTGCTCTTCTGAAGCTCCCATATCATTCCAAATCAGCATTAAGTGCGCGAATATTTTCAGTTTAGGACTTCATTCAAACTCGCCAGTAACGTTAATAGAATGCTTGGTAGTAATGCAAATGAAACTATTTTAAAAATAAAAGAAAGAGATGCTGTGATGCATTATGTGACATTTTGATTATGGGTTATACATGTTCTTCCTTCCTTTCATTCCTCTATCCATCTCTTTTTCAGTCGATGCATATTTTTTTTACTAAGTGCTACTGCAGATCACATTTGTTCCATAGTGTGTTACTTTAGCAGTGTCACGCTTACAAATCAGTCGGGGGACCTTGCATTATTACTTTATGAAATTATCAGGGGCTATATCCCAAATGTGCACATGCGCGATAAAACGGATGATTTACAGGAGAAACGATCAAACCAGATAATGAAGCCACAAAAGATTTTGGCACGGTAATTACCGCCTCTAGTAATCTAAAGTTCATCTGAATATGTCAGCTTATAGATTCTGAACGTATTACTAAAGAACTAGACAAAATGAAGTTAACACACTCAAATGAATTAGAGTTTGTTCGGTTCGATTTTTATGGCTTTCCTCGAGAGGCTTTTAAACTGTATTAGAATGGGAAAGGGAGTTTCTTGGAATACTTTTCTCTAATTGTGGGGCGTTAAGGACACTGCTAAGTTAATGTACACAGTTATTCTGTTTAAGTTTCATGAGTGGTCTGAGGTTAGCTGGAGTGCTTTGAACAAATAAACATATTTTATTACACAAATCTTAATACCTTGCTTGTTTATATATTCATTTCCAATAAAACAACCTGATTAAAAAAATCTGCTAGTCTTACCACTCTATTTTGTTTTGATGAAAGCTAGTTTTCAAATAATTAAATAAAGACAGAAGGCATAAGCGAAATGCTACAAGAGACTGGACATTTCCTTCAAAGTCAACTGGAAATTCTTTAATAATAATAATAATAACAATAATAATAATAATAATAATAATAAAACAGAAGGGGAGAATGCAACGAAAGACTGCGGTTTTCTCAAGTTAGAAAGTATTGTTTTAGCATGCATTACAGTATTATAATGCCTGCAGTTTACATATTCATTAAAAGATGCAATAAGATTATCATTGCTGGATGCTTTAATGCAATTCAGTAATACACTAGACCTTTTCGGTTAGAATTGATGGATCTTGCCCCAGCACATGGACTTTTTTTGAACGATGTATTATTATTTTTTTTTTTAATTAGGAAAAAAATGTTCATGGAGTACATCATTTTCAGTCAGATATAGACTTATGATACAGTTGCTTAACATTTATTTTACTAATCAAACTAATTAAAGATTATTAGACTGTTCTTACACTGTTTGTGATCTGCATGTATTTCATTCACTCTAAAAAGCGGGCCCGCCTCAGGGATCAGTCTGCGCTAATGTTGGTGACAATTTCTGATTACTTTCAAAAGAGGTGACGAGAATGTAATATTTATGGAATTTATCATATTTAGCAAAGGATACTTCGATACATTGTAATAGAGAATTGTTATGCTGGGTATTTGTGTAATATTATATTGTATAGCTATGGTTGTAATCATTTTACAGCAGTGTTCTGGAATTTCACCAACTGTCCATTTTTGGGTGGTTGCTGCATGATTATTTTTTAATACAAGTTTTATAGAAAAATACTTTATATATAGCCTGCCCAACATCCCAGTATACGTTCTGTTTGCGTATTTGTATTATTTCTTTGATTATTTGATGGTTATTGGTCTAATATGCCTTGTTTATACCTGATGGATATGACTAAATGTTATGCAGACACAGACGCACACATATATATGGGCGCACTATAGTTTCTGGTAGTGGCTTTTCATCGAAGAATGAAAGAAAGAAAAACGGTGCAACTGATCGAAAATCAGATGATCCAAAGTTACCAGCTTTTTACCGCGAGACCGCGGAATACTTGGAATTGGGGCATATGCCCCTTTCTCACTGTTGTGCTGTTTCGTAATTGGTATGTATAATTAGCAGGGGTTGTTGGGTACAGGCAAAACATGTTTTTATATATATATTTGGATCCTCTGTGTGGATATATGTTTTTTTTTATTCTGACCATTTTTAGATCATTTGTTGATTGATAACACACAAACTCTCTCTCTCTCTCTCTCTCTCACACACACACACACACACACACACACACACACGCACACACACACACACACACACACTGACTGGAGGCAACATGGCTAAGGCACCGTAGAAGTTCTCATATTCTTTCTTTCGCTCTTTCTTTTGATAAGTGCTGCAAATATCTTTAACTTCCACCGGAATTATCACCAGCTCAGATAGATGGGACATTTTTATGCCTCACCCGTATGAGTAGTCTATCTTTCTTTCTATCTATCTATTTATCTATCTATCATGAAAGGGACAATATCATTCGAAATACCCGTGAATGGTAGACTCTCAGATTGTGCTTGCAGTCAATTTCTATTAATTGTAATATTGGCATGGGCAGTTTATTAATTTAGCATTTGTTTAGTGCACAAAATCAAGTCGACACAGGAGGTGGTTACCGTGATAGAAAGGGGCTCACTTGTTCTGACGTGGTCTAATTAAATATTAAACTGCTTCTGTTAAGTGCAGTTCCAAATACGGACTTGCAGCTGTTAGACCAAAACTCCTTTTCCACGTTTCTTGTTGGGGGGGGGGGGGGGGGTTCGCGCATTGGATGAAGCGTAACTTTCCATGGGTGGCAAAAAAAGCACTCTAGTTAAGTAACTTAGAATCATATATCTCTTGAGTGAAGTTTTCTGGAGACCGAAGAAATAAAGATATTGGATGGCTAAACGTCATGTGTCATACACGGTATGAAATTGGGTTTGCATGGTCCCTAAATCCTGATATTCATAATAAGAATGTAACAAGTGTTACACTGTTCTGTTAAGTTCTCATGAAGATGTCTGCATCCCTCCCAGGCATGATAAGCTCTATAATGAACTTGTAAATAGCAAAAACTTTATTTCCTTCCCGTGTGCAAGAGTGTAGCCAGGCATACTCTTTGTACTCTACTGGGTGCATTTTTTTTCTGAGAATCACATTATTTTGGCTTTTTTTCATTCATATTATGTCTACAACTGTCTAAATAAATGCCTCCAATAACAGGCGCAATATTGCAAATCTAAAATCAGTATCTTCAATAGTTTTTTGGGAAACAACTGAAAGTGATGTTGATATTTACTAAGTACGTGGGAGCAGTATTTTGAAATGTACCCATTTTTAAGTGATAGGTGTGTGTGTGTGTTTGTGTGTGTGTGTGTGTGTGTGGGGGGGGGGGGTAACACTAAGAGCTTGTTGAAAACAAAATGGAATTTGCTTGCTGCACTTCTGACTGTTTCGGGGAGATGGCAGAGTGAGGTCGCCCCATTTCTCAGTGCAATATTATGGGACAGATTTTTTGTCCCATATCTGTTGGTCAGGTGTTTTCTTTAGATCTTGATTATGGTCTTTAGCAAAAGTGAGCAATGTCTTGTTTCTCCGGAATAAACTTTTGGTGGGGATTGCTCAGATATTGGAATTTTGATTTCTGCAATGAGCTGCCTCTGCTCTGGATTTACTGCTATTGGGCAATGACCCACAAATCGACACATCTTGCCTTCTTCCCAGTTCCTTCCTCCACCACGTTTCTTCTCCCATGTGCCCCCTTCTGATCTTAGGGGAAAATGTGTTAAGTATTCAAGGTCTCTGCATCAGCACACCTATCTCTTGTTGGCTGCCAAAGGGAAACTCCTTTTAAACTTTTAAGTGTCTGTATTAGAACTAGTTGAGATAAACTGACAACTTTTTTAAGGCTTTCATTATATGTAGTGTCTGTCTATCTGTCTAACTACTTTTCAATATCTATCTATACCTGCCATGTTCTTTTTGCTAATATAAATTGGTTAAATCGGGCCGAATTAAAAAAAATATATATATAATCATAAGTGCTGCAGTTGTCTGCTCTTTATCTATCCCAGTAGTCTTTCTAGGGTATGACCTCACATTTTCCTGCATTTGTCGAGCAGGCGCTATTATCCATAAATGGCTTACTCTTAATTTCCCTATTGTCCCTCCTACTGCCAGACAAGCGAATTGTGCGCCCTTTCCTCCAGCCAACACCATACATACACTTTATTACGTCAGCCCCCAAAGCATCCCCATACATTCCAAATAATACTTGCCACAGTGGTGAGGAAGCGTTTACCTACATAAGACCTCCTTCTAGAATTCTCCCACATTATTGCAAGATTACTATCGCAGTGTCTCTATGATGCACTCTATAATTATTATGACGCAATAATTAAGCACTCACTTCTTTACTTTTGTTTTCTTACACACGCATACTTCCACGAAAACTGCATTTCTCAGAAACTCCATAATTAACTGTTAATGACAGTTTGCTGGTTTGTGTAAAGATATTTATTTATTTACCTATTTATATTTGTTTACAGGGGCAAGTGCGCTGATCAGTACTGACAAATTTCAGGCTGAGCGCGGATGGAATACAAAACATTTCACAAACAAAATACAGAAATGTAAACAATAACAGAATAGTTCGGACTAATTACACAGAAAGTAAACTGTATACACACAGTCTAGGGAACAAGAGCAGTTGTTGTGTCTTTCGGCTTTTCCCGGTTAGGAGTCACCACAGCGGAACCCCGGTCCGCTAATGATTGACACTTAATTTTTACGTGTCGAGTTGCCGGCCCTGACACACAGCCTTCAACAAAGTCACGCCCATTCACGCATGTCTCCGCACAGAAGACGCTCTAGCTGAGAATCGAACAGGACAATGTCTTATTGGGAGACGACAACGCTATCGCAACAGGGAACAACAACAGTACAATGTATAATCAGCAGAGTCTAATACGCAATGCACTTAGCTGTGAGACACTCTTCTGTAAATCTTTAAAGAGGAGCGGAGAATTGGAAAGGACACACTTTAGGTGTATGTCCTCTGTTTAAGCAAGATTAATTGCTTGGATAAAGAAGTGTTTTTGAGCTGCTCTCATATATATGTTGATTTTCTTTAGGTCAATGAGGAGATCTTGCCAAAGAGTAGGTGCCCTAGAAGGGAAAGTATGCGCAGTGCGTTTGGTTCTGGGGGAAAGTAGATAAATGAGTAAATATTCTGAGGTAATCGAGTAAAGCCCCTGGGTGTAAGTGCCCCTTTTCAGAAGCAAACCTGACTATTCTGGTTAACTGATTTGCTGAGAGTGACACAGTAGGTACTAGGCTTGGGAATTCAAACCCTCAGCTGAGGAAGCGGCGCGTTAACGGAGGATCCGGCTAAGTGCTTATTCCACCACTGCCCTGCAATACATTTCTGTGGTGGGGACACTGCACTCCCAGTTTCCCTAACATTCCAATTTACCTGATGAACTGCGAACAAGTCTATGTTTAGAACTGTCCATTCTTAGAATTCTACCTTAGATATTTCTTTGCCAGTAATTAGCAGCGCAAAACTTTAATTCGATTTCTAAATGGTTAAAGTACATTTTAACGTCAAATATTTTCAAGTTAGATATGAAGTGTAGGTACACACACACACACACACACACACACACACACACACACACACACACACAGCTGTTTGCTGATTTTTTGATTTATTGACAAGTGATCTTTATTTCTATTCACTCTCCCGTTAGTTCTTATTTGTCACGTTCTTTTTTCAATCGATTTGTCAGAGTTTGGGTGGATGCATTTACTCCGAGGAATAAACACACGTCCGTGTTTTGGAAAGTTTGGTCTTCCTGCACTTTATAGCTTTCCAGGACATGATAATATGTTACCTTGTTGCAGAGGATAATTAGAGTGGAGTGGGGCCCTAACATAATGTTACTGCTATACTAACAGACTGGCTGCACAGAGCGTTTGAACTTTACAACAACTCAAAAAACATTTATACCTTAAGAAAACTAAAGAGTTCCCACCTTTTTTATAATACGGTCTACTTCGATCTTATTTTCTCATTTTGTGTTTATAAAGACCACACCTCTCGATTTGCTGGATCGACTAAACATTACACGGGTCTATATAAACATCTTTAATGTCGGTAAACGATTTCTAATTACGAATACTTTAACAATTTTATTGACAATAAACAAAGCTTTATATCATTGAGCACTACGGACTTATTTCAAACTGCTATGCTGTCAATGTGTACTATAGATAACTTGTTGGAAGAAAACGCACTTTAAAACAAAGGACTTCCGTTATTTCTCCACAAGTTTTGTTAAGTCAGAACACATAATTGTTTGAGAGGTCATAACCACTTAATAAAGCTTAGCTTTGCCTACTGTAGTAATTTATTAATAGATTTTAGTGTAGTTCTTGTACAGGCAGAAAGGAAACAGACAGAACATTATTATGAATAACTCCTACAACTCACAATACAACGATAGAAAACAAAAGTCGAAGATAATAATTGAAATGTGTGTGTGTGCGCGTGTGTCTCTGTGTGTGTATACGTGCGTGCGTGTGTGTATCTGTGATAAGGGATGGATTTCTGCAGTTTATCTGCAGATAAAAGCAAGATAATGGAGCAAAGGCAACACACAACCAGTTCACCTTTTTCTTTTGAAACTTTTCGAATTAAATGCGTACACAAATATGTGCATACATACATATATGGAACACATACACTAAAACCTATACATGCCTCCTTAATACGCAGCTGCTGAAAGGCTCTTTCAAATGTTAGGCTCATTGAGTCTGCTATTACTATTTATCTTAAGTACTGCTGTATGCTTTCTGTGGCTTTAAGTGTTTTGTTATAATAAATAAAGTTGTTTAAAAATCTATGCAGGGACTCTGCGTACATATGTAGATTGTATGTGGGACCAGAAGATGGCATGGCTTCAAGACACCAGAAGAAGTTGTCACTCTCCATGGCAGTGTACCACGATATCCTGCTACAATGACTTTCCAATTACCTAGAAAAAGAGATGACTTTAAATCCAATTTTTCTTGCATCCTTCCTTTAAACTGTCACCCATAAAGTATTTCACTGTGTAATCTTATTTAGCTGATTTTTTTAACAATCAGGTTATTAAAATTTTGAGGAATAATAGAGCTACTATTAACATCGTAAGTATATGAACAAGCTTATGTAGCTAGCAGTAAGTGAATGCAGGAAACACATTTTAATTAAATGTCATCTTTCATACACGCTTTTTTGCACGTAGTCCTCCACTGTTTCTTATTACTTATAGTGCATACAATACCTGTTGTGGCTCGACATTGTTTTTCATTTCCGGTAGTACCTTGTATTCCTGCAACCATTTTTACTGCACCTGTCTCCTGATTGCTGAAGTATTTACCTTTTCTACCTCAGGGGACAGCACATCCCAACATTTACTTTACAGGATTACGAGAAGACTGGTTTGCTTTAGTCTTGCTCTGGGTTTGTGGTTGAAATGGGTTTTCTGAGCCAGTTCACCTTTTCTTTGTAGCCAGAACACACACATTCAGACTAAAAGTGTTCGCTTCTCCTGTTGCATGCTTTTCTGTCAAGGTCCAACTTCTTTCACCGATTCTTTTTATAAAAACTGATAACTGCAGTTAATAAGTTACTGCAGCTCGACTACCTTTAGTATGTAACTGAGCGTGCGTGTGTGCGTGCGCGCACGCCCGCGTGTGTATGTGTGAGATACCTCTCAACGTCTTAGAGCAAGAAATCTGGACAAAGCCACAAATAAGGCCAAACATTTGGATAATTTTTAAATATTGTTCTTAAAAATTTAGAAAGTTGATATATTAACAGATTTTGCATTCGCATGAATTTTCTGAAGGGCATGAAGTGTGAAACTTAAGTGTCTGTCATTATTTTCTGACTTCAGTCTTCAATGAATTACAAGGAAAAAGCAAAACAAAATATAACAAAACAAAAATCAGTGTAATGAGAAACAGACCAAAAACGTGAGACAAGAATCTGGACAGTTGAGAGATATGTTTGTGTACTCTTCCCCCCATCAGACATTTCATGTAGGTGATATGCAACCCTCCACCTCAGGCCTTATTTCCATAATTTAGTCATCTTAGGGGATGTACACACATATTGCTCTTCTTTATATTCAGAATAAATATTTTAAGTAATTTTTGTTCCTTTAGGACAAACCTTCCCATCTTGGCCAATTGTGCATTAAAGGGCAAAACATAAAAATAACAAATTGGCGGGGTGAGATATTGAACTTATTTTTCTTTTTAACAGATTGGAGTTTGCTTCTGTTTTTGTTTCAGTTGTGTCTTTTACCACAATGTGTGGACTTCTAATGGGTTATAGAAACGTAATAAAATGCACAGAAAAATACCTAACCTGAAGATGTCGGAAATGGACATGGTTCAGATTTAATGACGAAGAAGAAGAAAAAGCATGCATGTGCTAAAGAAAGTTAGCTGGAGACAGACAGACAGAAAGACAGAGAGTGGAGGTAGTCAGAGTAAGAAGGAATGAGCGAAACAGGAGAGAGAGAGAGAGAGAGAGAGAGATTAAGGGAATGTTATGTGGGTCAGGGTTGTAACCAGATAATTTAATTTTATACTTTTGTGTACTGTTATTGCTGCCCCCAATCCATCTGGCAGCTAAAATGTGACACGTTACCCCCAGCACTTAGCAAATGTTTGCGTCACTTTCACTCTAAAAAAATATTTGTTTTTCAATCTATGTAACTCTTACTGCCGGCATTAATTTGGACCATTTTCGACGTAGTATGATCTAATAAAACCCATGGTTTCTCTAATTAATGTGTAGAATAATTGTACTCAGTAGAGCACAAAGAGTATGCCTAGCTACAGCTCTGATGTGGGCATAACTAGGCTTTCTACCTAACAGAACTGTTTCCCTACTGCCTCTCAGGAGTGCTGCAGTCAGTTGAAGAGTATTTAGTAATTATTTAATTTACTTCCAGCTCTTCTCAATGAATGTTTTCTTAGTATTTTATTCAATAGTGACAATTTCAGCAGTTTGTCTATTACATATTTTGTTTATGATGTCAAATAAGTGACTTGATCACACTGAAGACAAAAGTTACTAAATGGATGAGAAGTAGTAAATCAGAGAGCAAAGGCAGTGCTTTGAATTTGAAGTCAGTATAGTGGCATTGGAATTGATAATAAAGGCAATAGATGCCCTTATTGCTTAAAAAATCTACGTGATGCATCTATTTTTTTTCTTATAACTGGAAACTGCATACGAAAATGCTTCAGCTTTATAATCCTAGAACTGAGCATCACCATAATGAAGGAATGCATCATTCAGTTAGTCGTTCGATCAATTGATCAATCAGTCATCACTTCTCAACTGTACAGATTTTGACAGAATGTCCAGATTTTTTTGTCTCATATTTTTGGTCCGTTTTTCATAAAGTTGTGGTTTTCTGCCATATTTGTGGCAAATCGTTAAAGACTAAAGTTAGAAAATAATGACAGACATTTGAGTTTCAGACTTCATACCCTTCAGAAAATGTATGTTAATGCAAAACCTGTTATTCTATCACCTTTCTAAGTTTGTAAGGGCAATGGTTAAAAATGTCCCTATTTTTGGGCCATTGTCCCACTTTCATTTATGATTTTATCCAGATTTCTTGCTCTAAGAGGTTGAGAGGTAGTCTATCCGCAAAGATCTCTGATTATCTACTAAAATACCTACCTGTCAGTCTCACACATTGTATTACACCTGCAGTTTACTTGCACGAAATGACCAAATATTTTCAAAATGACAAGACATCATTATCTGGTCTGCTGTTGTAAAGGAAACCTTTGTGTAAATAAGCCATTGCACAGTAAGAAATACTTTAAGCAGTCTGGAAGGAATATATCAAAGAACATAGAATTAATAGTCACAGAGTGGTTAGCGCATGTGTGTATTTCATATTTTAATGAGTTTGCACAGGGTTTTAGAATATACACACCCAGTAAAGAATTCCTTTAAAACTAATTATTATCACATTGAGGGATGTATGCAAACATTTATACTCTCCTTTATTCAGTACTACAGCACTTTTCTTTTGAACTGAGAGTATGAGGCATATGGTGAAAAGTCCTTGTAACCCAGCTATGAAGTAATTTGATAACAGTAAGATCTCAGACTTAACACTTGAAAAACATTCTAAAAGAGGGAACAAAATCACACACCATAAAAAAGTGCTAAAAGAATAGAATAATGTGCTTTAAACAGTGCTACTAAACAAATAAACAATATCATATATTAGTGATATTTTAGCGGTTTGCAGTATGTGTAAACATTTGGTACTTATTAAGACCACAAGTTGAATTGTATGGTGCAAGGTTAAATCTGAAGCTAAAATTGCATCACAATTCTTAAATCATAATAGCGGATGCGTATTCCCGATGGTTCAATCACATATTTTACTCTTTTGGAATTATGTCGTTAAAAAGCTTTTGAATTTTAGTAATGCTGATTCTTGTATTTATACTAACCCTTTCATTTACAAAAAGGATACAGTCAGTATATTTCTCAGACCACTAAACACTGTTCCATTTAGAAAATTCTTAATTATGTGCCTTGTTTTCATCTAAGAAATGAGAGGGCCGCATCATCTTCATTTTAGAAATTATCCAAGGCTTGATATACTTCTGAGAAACATGCAGCAACCTGAGCCTAAATTATACAAAACCAGTAAGAAGAAAATTCATTGCATGCATAGATTTGGATATAGGCACAGGTATGCTCAGCTTGTCATAACCCGCTTGTCTGTCTGCCTGCCTACATATCTACTTGTCTCTCTGTCTTTATTTCCAGCACACTTGCAATTGTGTTTTTAATTGCTTATTTGGCAAGAGTTGCATAGCACCGGGGTGATGTGCTCACCATAGGTTTTCTAACATACACAATAGCACTGTTAAGCAGAGTGAGAGAAGTCCATCTCTGACATTGAACTCTGAACTGTATGTTTTACTGTAAGCATGGACTGCTTACCTTCATGGTGGAGCTTTGCAAGCACATGACCCTATTCCTCTTGAAGCAAAGTATTATGGCATGCTTTGACTATCACCAGGTTACCCCAGGTATGTGGTATCACAGTGATTTAGTATGAGATATATCACATATTAAACCGCTGCACATACAGCATATGTGTGAATGCTGTTGTATACAGGGTGATTCTGTATATCACTGATAGCGGTATGAGAAGAGGTGGCTGAGTCTTGCAACTGAATCTCAAGTGGTATTATAATATTCTTACTATAAAAAAGGGAGAAACTGTCTGTATAATTATCAGATTATCATTATTATTATTGTTATTATTAAACTGTGGCTGGACAAGGAGCATTATTATGTATAATATAAGGAAAGAGGAGACCCTGGACATGTGCATTACTACAACCACAGTATACAAGAATAGAGTGGGATCATAGTCAACGACTGTTATTTCTGCATGTCAGTTAGTGAATGGAAGTAACTCTAGGTTCATAGGTTCTTGGGTTGGTACTAGGCTATCAGCCTTAGGGAATATACAAGCCTAGCCATAACAATTACCTGGCTATTTCTTCCCACAATATTTACTTCCTGTCATGATCCCCAGGGTGAATTTCCTATTCCCTATCCAATCGTCAAGGTTCCTTTTGAAGAGGGCCAAAGAGGCACTCTGCTTGACATGTATGGGCAGTCTATTCCAGAGTTTCGGGAGTCTCTGGGTCAGGAACCTATCCCTCTAGCAAGTTTTGTTCATTGTGATGACAATAATGAATAATACTTTATAATATGCTTGGCGTACCAGAGATATGAGTGGTACTTTGTATTACACTGGAGACAATCTACAGCTAGGGTGAGGATATTCATGTACAGGCTTACCTTGTATTCCACTTAGCACGGTTGGTCATAATATGGAGCAAAGTTTTCTAGCATGCTACCAAGAAAAATGTAAACTTATTCAAGGCATAGGCAGCTGGCATGACACAACGTGGTCCTGGGAGAATTGCAGTTGTGTAGCACAGGTTGCATTATGCTGTGAAGCAAATGTTCATAAATCCTAGACTATATCTATATTTTAAGGGCAGGCTTTCATTATAGCCTGCGGTGCCTCCATGGCCTGTTGCGCAGAAAACAACAAATACATCCTCCCCAAGAAATCAAACACCAGTCTTTGCTTCTTAAATTACAACAGTAATATTATTTTTATATAATATTAATAATGTAAGAACTTAGTCAAAAAGTCTTTATACTTGAAATAATAAATTGTATTTATTTATTTATTTATTTATTTTATTTTACATTTGTTAACTGAGATGGTCCAACTGGATACATGTCCTTTTTCAGCGGAGGCCCAGGGAGAAAAGCTCCAACAGAGTTACATTGATAATTAGGTACAGTAAATGAGCTGAAAGAACTTAACAAAAACATAGGCTATTTACATACAAGTACAAGACTGCCATTACTATTTCTGAGATTACTACAAATGTAACATTAATAACATATTAGCAAGGATGGTAGGCAGTATAATGACATAGAGTTAGACAGGATACATATTTCTTTATCACAGTATACAAAGTACTTATCATCTTAGCTAGTTGTTTATGTTTTAGTTAATGGCACAGAGCTAGTCTGGGTTTGAGCAAGGACATAGCCAGTGTGACTTGAAGTGGAGTTTTAGACTATTTTGAATTGACTTAGGAAGTTGCAAGCGTGATGTTATTTGGGAGAGAGTTCCATATTTTACCAGTGGTGTTGGCAAATAGCGTCACCACCTAGGTTGAGAGATTTAGTTGTTTGGACAAGGAGTCTGTTTGCTGAGCGAAGGCAGCTTAGATTGGAGTAGGGAGTCATTAAGTTTTTTAGTGCTGGGGTATTCTCAGGTTGTTTAAGGATTTTGAAGGCCTCTATGAGTTGGGACTGGTGAAGAAGATGTGGGAATTCTATCCATCCAAGCTTTTTCAGGTTAGTACAGTGGTGTGTTCTGTAGGGTAGGCCTGTAACGAACCTGGCAATGTGATTATAGCAGGATGAGAGCTTGGCCAGATCAGATTTGTTAAGGTGAGTGAGGACAGGAGAGGCATATAGTAGGGTAGAGAGAAGGTGTGAACGGGCTGTGGCTGCCCTGGCATTCGGGTAAGGAAGGCTTTAATTCTATATAGGGTCCCAAGTTTCTTGTTGACTGACTTAATGGCTTGGTTGATATGTATATCAAATCTGAGTTTATTGTCAATGTTTACTCCTAATAGCTTTGTATAGGTGTCTGGGGAGATGATGGTCCCATTATTGGATTTTATAGTGAAGTTTTCAGTCGGAGATCTATTGGTTGGGTAGAAGAGAAGTAACTTGGTTTTGTTTGGATTTAAGATCAGGAGATGGTTGGCAAGCCAGTTTTCGACTTTGGTGAAGCTATGTTGGGTGGTAGTTAGTAGATTTGCAAGAGAGGCATTGGAACATATTATAGTCGAGTCATCTGCATATTGAATGCAGGTGGCTTCAGGGATGACTGTTTGGATGTCGTTTATGAAGACTGAAAAGAGGAGAGGTCCTAATATGGAACCTTGAGGAACTCCTATGGTATTTGGTAGTAGGCAGGAGAGCTTGTTTTGCCACATTACTGGTTGTTGTCTCCCAGTGAGGTAAGCTTGAAACCAGTCAAGGGCTGGAGTATCTAGATACAGGGTTTTAAAGTATATAGAAGTAACTGATGGTTTACCATATCGAAGGCTTTCGATAGGTCCAGGAAGAGAGCGGAGGATATTTATTTATTATTCCGGTTAAGATTAATGTTTTCAGTAAAAGAGAGGAGGGCAGTGGTTGTACTATGATGGGGTCTGAATCCATGTTGAGAGTCTGTGAGTAGTTTATTTTGGGTTAGATAGATCATTAGTTGGTTGTGCATGCACTTTTCCATAATTTTGGCAAGTGGTGATAGTATGGCTATAGGTCTATAGTTGGATAGTTCTGTGGATGAACCTCCTTTGTGGAGTGGAATAACATAGGATATTTTCCAAATTGAGGGGATTGAGGCCTCATTTATGGTTCTGTTAATTAGGATTGAGATAGGGTAGGCTACGACATCTGCAGCAATTTGCAGGTATTCAGCCGGCAGAAGATCGACTGAAAGGGTGGTTGGCTTCAGTTTTTTCAAAAGGGATCTGATAAAGGATGTGGACACTGGCTGGAAGTTAAAAGAGAGTGGTGAGTCGGGTATAGTGTTTATAGAAGTGTGGGGAGGAGAAAGTTGGTTAGCTAATGACTGGATGGTTTCTGTGAAGAAAGTGTTGAATGAATTGGCTATATCTTCTTGGCTCTTGTCAGATAATGTTCCTGGGGTCGGAGTAGTGGATTTGCCTGGTTGGAGAAGTTTATTTATGCCTGCCCAGTACTTTTGAGAGTTATTCTGATGTTTATGTTGCAGATTGTAGAAGTAATTTTTCTTATCTAGTATGATGGCTTTTTTTAGTCTCATTTCTAAGTTGTTGGAATTTGATACGATCTAGGGGTAGTTTGGTAGTGCGCCATTTATCCCACGCTTTGTCTCTAGTTGTTATTTTGGTTTTGGTGTCTGTTGTTAGCCAGGGTGTTAGTTGAGTTTTAATTCTTATTGAGCATTTAGGGGCATGCGAGTCAAGTATAGTAAGGAATGAATTGTTAAATGATGACACTGCCTCATGAAGGGGAAGGAGCTTTAGTTTTGTCCAGTTACATGATTTGAGTTCAAGTTGAAATTTAGTTGGGTCAAAGTTTTTCTTGGATCTGATAGACCTATAAATAGGTAAGCTTGTACAATTAATTTTGTCTTTCATGATGTATGTGAGTAGGTGATCACTAAGATCATTAGGGAGAGTTCCAGACATATAGTTCTGGGGATGACTGTTGGTGAGTATCCAGTCTAGTCCAGGAGGCAGGATCTCATTGTCTTTGGTTGATGGCCGGAGCCATGTTTCAGATAGACACATTATGTTGGGGATAAGGGGGCGGGTGAGATAAGGGGGCAGGGAGGGGAGCGAAGCGAGCCCGAGCGTAGCGAGGGCGAAGCGGAGCGTTGCTAACCCAGTCCCAGTTTTTGGTCCTATGAGTGGGGTAAATAGTCTGATAGTGTAAGTAAGCAGATTGGAGTACAGGCTTGAAATTCAACATAAACATATACAGTTGTAAAATGTCTAATACAATTCAACATAAATAGGCATTTACAGTTGTAAAACACTTACTGGAGAGACACTGAGCCTTCATGGGGCCTGTAGCCACAGGTAATATTTATTAACTCTGGGATTGTCTTAAGGTAATAAACAGGGAAGGGGAGGGGAGAACAAGGGTGTGAGGAGGCAGTTCTTTGTACTGCTGCTAATGAGCCAAAGCAAGACAAGTATGTGTTAAGAACAATCACAATAAAGCAAGAATCTATACTGAGTAGCAACAAAGTCTACATTAATACACAACACACTGAATTTTTATATATATATATATATATATATATATATATATATATATATATATATATATATATATATGGATCACCTTCAGTTGACCGAAATGCCAATTCGCCGACACGCGGAAGAGGAACGTGAACGGACCGACAACGCAGTTGACCGACACGCTGGAATCCCGACAGCCGGAAGACCGACAAGGGGAATGTGTAAGCGCGACTTGGTAAGTATGCGATAGTGTGGGATTTAGGATTAGGGAGCGGACAGGTAAGTGTGCAATAGTGAGGGATGTAGGGTTAGGGTGTGTGAAAGGTGAGTGTGCGGTAGTGTCAGAGTTAGGGTTTGGGTAATGTAAGTGTGTGTTAGTGACGGGTTTATGTTTTAGGGTGGGTTAAGTGAGTTAGGGTTAGGGTGCAGGTAGGGTGAGTGTGCGGTAGTGTCGGACCTTGGGGTTAGGGGTGGGTAAGTGAGTTAGGGTTAGGGTGCAGGTAGGGTAAGTGTGCGGTAGTGTCGGACCTTGGGGTTAGGGGTGGGTAAGTGAGTTAGGGTTAGGGTGCAGGTAGGGTAAGTGTGCGGTAGTGTCGGACCTTAGGGTTAGGGTTTGGGTTAGGGCTAGTGGATATGTCATGTAGTGTACTGTGTTGTTTACGTGTAGTGTGTCGGTGTAATGGTGTTCGGTGTTTTGCGTTGTCGGTATTTTTTGTTGTTGGTCTTTTGGTGTCGGTGACTTGTGTTTCGGTGGTTTGGCATTTCGGTAAATCGAAGGTGATCCATATATATATATATATATATATATATATATATATATATATATATATATATATATATATATATAGGTAAACTGTATATAGAAGTCACATGAACATATTGTTATCAAAAATAGATCTGTTGTTGTCAATTTTCATTTTATCCTTGACATATGGGTTCATTTCTGAGCATCGGAATCAACTCGACCATTATTACACTTGTGGAAGCCAAAAACTCTCGAGTTCAACCCTTACCCAGAAAGTTTCTTTCCCTATTACCTTAGATATCGTTTGCCACTTTTCATGTCAGACATGGTTGCCTTTCCTCTCTAGCAAGCTAAGTAAAAGTTTGTTTTCTTCTTGTTTTTCTAACTATTCAGTAGTCTCTTTCACCCTTAGCTTATCTTATACAGTTTTGAACCTTTTCAGCACTTTGCGTACTTTCTGTCTCTTTATCTGTAATACGTTCATATTCTCTACTATCATTTTTGATAGTCTTTTCCCTGTGTAACTTTCCTGGCATTTATATTAAAAAAAGAAGGTAGTTGTATAGTAGTTTCTCTTCTTCTTCAGTGTGTGTTTGTGTGAGTGTGTGGCCTGCTTGTTTTTCTTTTTCTTGGAGCAAGTCATGGCTGATAAATCTAAAGCCCCTTCTCAGTTTAAGAGGTGCCAAAAATATGGATACAATATACCTTCCTGGGTGCAGACTTGTTAGTGTGCATTGTCCAGGCACCCTTCATATTCAGGAGACCTGCTCTATATGCCATTGCTTCAGTCACAGAGCTTTAGTTGAAAGAAAAAATGAATTCATCTTTAAGGGCCTTATCCCATCTGCTTTTAGTGAGGCCATATCTGTTTCTGAAAAACTTAAAAGTAAAACTGATTTGTTATCCCTTCTTCTTTCTCCTCCTCTGCTAAATATTCAGAGAAACAAAAGAAATGGAGTGTGTTGGTGGCAACTTCTCCCTTGACACCATCTACAAAAAAAGCTAAAGTCTTTTGTGCCTACAGTTTCTTCAGAACTGACATAGTACAAAAGGTACCAGTTCCTACACCTTGTTCAGAACCGAACCTACCAAATAAGACAGAGTTTTCAACACCAGGGGTTTCTGGTGAGAAGCAGCTTGACCCATCAGCACCACAATTATCAGTGCGGACTCATTCTTTGGAGCAGAGAATTTTGACACCAAATAAGCTATCGGGGGAGTGTTCCATGTTGACACTGCCTAGAACAATGTACTCATCCTCATTTGACCCCTTTTCAGATAGGCTGCCTTCACCCTTTCTGGAAAGGCTAAATCATCTTCCATTCTGTCTCTCCATTCTGTCAAAAGCCTAACTGAAGAGGATGTGGAGAGACTGGTGAATAAGATACTCTGGGCGAGAGGATTGACATGTTCCACTGTGGCTCCAGACCCCATCAGCTTAGGATCCAAAGTTTCCTTTACACCTCCAACACTTCCTCCTGTAACTTCAGCTGAAACTTTAGAATCCTTGGATCTGAGTCTCCTGGTGCCAATTGTATTGGATGCGAAGATGTCCATGTCTTTGGACCTGATCCCCACTCTGAACTCTTTGGTTCATTTGGAACTGGAGATCTCCTGGAGCCGCATTTGTCCTGTCAACTCAGAGAGGCTAGAGTCAACTCCTATTTTTTTAAGCCTTCTCTGCTCCTTGAAGCCTCAGCATGGATCAGTTAGGCTCTGGCTTTGGCCTAGGGAGGTGTCTCCTTGGAGCGGGGCATGACCATGATTCTGAGGCAGTCTTGCTTGGATCCAGGCTCTCTTCCCTCTTCGGGTGGGCCTGCATTCAAAGCTATTGAGATGGCCTTGACTGCAGTAGTTAGCCAGTTGACATCTTACATTTTGGAGTAGATACCCTTGCTTTCCTTCCACCCAGTTATTCAACCAGTACCTCCACTGAGTCAACGGGTGCCAAAATTGGAGGATTCCTAGACTGTAATTCCATCTTCTTCTGATACCTCCCCAAATCATCCCACCAAGGAGGCTCCTCAGAAAAAAAAAATTGCAAGAGGAAGTACTTGGATTCCCCAGAGGAATCGATCACCAAAGACACGGATCCCATGGTCATCCCCTGATGATGTCTCCTTTGGAGACAGCCTAGAAATTTTAATGCCAAAGAGTGACTGGAAGTCCCAAAATTATTCTCCTGAGGAGTCAATGTACGTAGATGCTTTTGGCAATTGACCATCTATCTCTTGGGTGACTTCGCTCGCTGATGAGCTTATTCATTTGATATCTTAGCAGGGATGGAAGGCCCCTGACAACATAGAACCTATTCGTAGGAGACTTGCCATGGTCATGGCTACAGCCACAAAAAAGGAACTGGCTGAGTTCCTCTATCCATCCATCTAACAGACAGTCATGGGCAATAGATAGGACTGGGAAGCAGGTCTGTGCTTCATCAACCTTTGCTTTAAGGTTCTTGAATTACTTGGCACACTTTACCAGACTTCAGAGGGATCTGCTCAAGGAGTTATCAGATACCATCACAGAAACCACTCCTGAAGACATCCAAGAGAAAGTGGCTTCCCAGCTGGCTACCCTGGAGTCTGTGTCCATGAGGCACATTGCTGATGTAGCTGAAGGGACCACTAGAGCAGTGGGTTCAGGCATTGCCATAAGGAGACACTCCTGGATGTACCTATGTGACTGTGCAGAGCCATTAAGTCTTCATTTGTCAATGCACCCTTTGATGGATCGTCCCTGTTTAGTCCAAAGGTTAGAGAAACTTTAGCCAGGTGTGAGAAAGATGAAAAGACCCTTTCTGCGGTGGTCATATGTTTTTCCCCTCCTCAACGACCATTCTCTAGAAATCAGAGAAGCAGTGGAAAATGTGGTTCAAAAATTCCTAAGGGCATTTTCAGGACACACATGGAAGTAGTTCCCCCAGGGGCAGAAGGTGGAACTTCCATGGAAGACACTTTTCCCATGGTAGAGGTGGTCCACAAAATCAGGGTTTCAAAGATTCTTTCTCTGGTAAACACTACCAGTGCTCTGAAAGGATGCCTTATTGTTTTCCTCTGGAGGCAGTTGGGGGACACTTATCCCTGCACCAAAAAAAAATGCCTGGCTAAAAATAATATTGGTTGCTTGGGTGCAGAGGCTTATATCCAGAGGTTATACAATTCTCTTTTCTCTTCCTCTTCTCATATGCAAAAAAAAAAAATCCCAATGTTCCACCCAGTCAGAGGGAACAAGGAGTTCTAGAAATCCAGAAACTGCTAGAAAAAAAAGAGTCCTCCAAGAAGTCCAACAAGACCAGACCGAGTCTGGAATTTACTCAAGATTCTTTTTAGTGCCATAGAAGACAGGGGACTGGAAACCAAGTTTGGATCTAAGTGTACTGAACAAATCAGTTCACCAAATCAAATTCTGGATAGTCATGGTGCAGTCCATTCTTCCGTTTTTTGGAAAAAGATGATTGGATGTGCTCAATAGATATTCAGGATGTGTATTACAAATACAAATGATCCAGAAGATTCCGGTTGAGAGCCAATCACTTTTAATTCAGAGTTCTGCTCTTTGGTCTCACCACAGCCCCCAGCATGTTCACCAAGTGTATGTCAGTCGATGTATGATTGCTTATGTTCATAAGTGATGGTTTAATAAAGATGTTTCTTGTTTAAAAAAAAAAAAAGTGTGTGGCAGTAGTAGCAGCTCAGGTGAGACTGCAGGGATTCTGAGTGTTTCCATATCTAGACGATTTGCTTATTAACATCCCGACTAGGCATCAATTGATAGAATCAAGAGACCATGTACCCCACATTTATTCTTACCTAGGAGTAACTGTAAATTATGAAAATCAAAATTAACCCCAACTCAGAATTTAAAGTTCGTAGAACCCCTTCTAAATACTCAAACTTCAATAGCCTCTCTTCCCTCTGTGACTGTGGAAAATTAGAGTTCAGGTACAGAAAACAATCAGCAACAGAAAAGTGGCCATTTGCCTAGTCCTTCAGGCACTGGACTCTATGGCTGCAGCTATAACTCTAGTTCACTTAGCAAGATTCCACATGAGGATGCCACAGTGGTTACTAGCATCCCAATGGTCAATGCTACATCAACCAGTGTTGGACCTGATTTTAATCACCAACCATTGCTAAAAGGATCTAGCTTGGTGGATGCATTTGGAAGAGGTTCTACTAGGCCGTCCCTTTGTCCCATCAGAACCCTAAGCCATAGTGACCACAAATGCCTCCCAGATGGGGTGGGGTCATTATCTGGACAGGACTATTCAAGGCACTTGGTCCCCCACAGATGCCAACTTGCATATCAATATACTGGAGCTAAGGGCAGTGCTTTTAGTGTTGCAAGTCTTTCAGACAGCTCTTCCTTCAGGATCAATTGCTATTCAAATGGACAATATGTCAGTAGGTTGGTACATCAACAAGCAGGCAGGAACCAAATCCTATCCCCTTTGTCGAGAAGCTCTCAGAGTGTGGCAGTGGGTGATCTCTTCCAACTGTTTTCTGATAGCAGTGCGCATTCTGGGGAGTTCCAATATGATAGCGTACAAACTAAGCAGGTGTATTCTCCTGCCTCATGAGTGGTCTCTCAGTCCAAAGTGATGGAAAGGATTTTCCATCACTGGGGGGCCAGCCTTGCTGTGACTTGTTTGCCTCTCCCCTAAACAAGTGCAGCAACTACTTTGCCTTGAACCCCTCTCCTGGGCAGTCACCGAGAGATGCTCTTCTCCATGTTTGCCCCCCCCCAGACTACTGTATGCCTTTCCCTCCTTTCCCTCCATTCCTCTAATCCTGACATTTCTACAGAAAGCAATCAGTTTGAAGTGCAAAGTAATCCTTATTGCACCATACTGGCCTCGACAAATATGGCTCTCCTTACTTTGGCCTTATCTGATTCAACAGTCTTGGGTTCTGGACCCAGCTTCAGGCCTTTTATCTTACCCAGAGGAATTAATCCATCTGAACATTGTAAACCTCAAGCTGACAGCTTGGTTTCTTCAGATCCATTAATAGCCAAGCATCCCTCTCTTTCCTCCCCGGTACATCAGATACTCTTAGCCTCTCATAAGTCAGTTACCTGTAAACTCTATGCTAGTAAATGGAAGAGGTTTACCCTTTGGGCTTGTGACAACAATATTAATCCTTTTTCAGCACCCACTGATAAAATCCTAGAATTTTTAGCTACACTTTTCAAGGTAGGTGCTTTCCATTCTACCATCAAATTTCAATTAGTAGCTATTTCTAATTCCCATAATGATTTTAAAAACTCCTCCCTGCCTTCTCATAAACTTTGCAAAGCCTTCTTGAAAGGAATGCTGTTGCTAAAACCACCTTACAAAGATCCTACTCCACCTTGAGATCTGAACTTAGTGTTACAAACCATTGTTCAATCTCCTTTTGAATCATCAGCTGAATGTGATCTAAAGTTCTTATCCTGGAAAACTATATTTTTAATGGCGATAACATCTGCTAGAAGGATTTCAGAAATACAAGCCTTATTAAGTAGACGTCTTTATATGATTTTCTACAAAGATAGAGTGTCACTAAGAACCGATCCTTCATTTGTTGCCTGAGGTAGTGTCAGAGACCAATATTAATAAGACAATTTACCAGTATTTTTTTTTCCAATTTTGCTAACAAACGTGAACACTGCTTACATTTATTAGATGTTCACAGACAATTGCATTTCTATTTACACAGAACTGAGAATATAAGACAATCTGACCAACTATTTGTGTCATTTTCATGTACAAGACTTGGCCAACCAGTGAGCAAAGTGAAGCTACCCAGATGGCTCAAAGATCACATTTCTTTTATCTATAATAAAAACAAAATTAATTTGCCTAGGCCTTTAAAGGCTCATTCTACAAGAGCAGTTGCTACTTCAGCAGTTTTTCAGTCTAGAATGTCTATGGATAACATCTGTACAGCGGCAACTTGGGCTACTCCTCACTCATTGCAAATTGGATTTGGTCTCCAAGAGAATAGCGTCACTTGGTTCTATGGTGCTCAGGAATATCCTTTCTTAAGTCCACCCAAGACATAAGATAAAGAAGTTATGTATTCAACATAAAGTTCCATCTGTGTTGTCCAGTTTCATTTATCCTCAACTCCCCCCTGCCCTTGAGTTTCTGTGGTTTGGATAATGGACATATGGCACTTTTGCTATTAGAATTATTATTATTGTTATTATGTGATTCCAGATATGGACTCTATGAAAGTATTTGGGTTTCTATCATTCTGCCTATCTTTCTGCAAACTCGATCTGAAGTAATAGGGAAAGGAGCATTGTGGCTAAGGGTTGAGCTTGAGGGTTTTTGGCTTCCACAAGCTGTAGTAATGGCTGAGTCAGTTCCAACCCATTTGTTGAGGATAAATGAAAATGGACAACACAGCTGGAACATTACAGTAAGTATATAGTGTGACTACCATGCCCTGGACCAGCAATTAAGAAGCCACAATCCTCATCACTAACACCAGGGAGGTCATCTCCTAGAAGAGGAAAGTATAACTAATACACACAGTAAAGTACAATTTCCCTTAAGTGCACACAGAGATCACAGTCAGTCTGGAACTGGTTGCTCCCTTGCTCTCCAGGTCCCAATAAAACTCCCCACTGGCACAGCTATAGGGTCCAGATCTCAGCCTAGCCAGCAAGCTAACCTCCAGTACCCTCTCTGTCCAACCAGTGCTTCGAGTCCCTGCTCAGGTAGCTGACACACACCCACACTTTGAGATAAGTATTTATACAACTTCACAGGTACTCCTGGGAAAGGCTGACACAGATTCTCTAGCTGTGCCCCTTTAACCAGACTATAATGTAGTAATTCCTGTCACCACCAGCTTAATAATTATCAGCTACCCAAAGGCGCTTGAAAGGGTGTCCAATTATTACTGTGCAATATTATTATCCAATTGGTAATGTGACTATCCAGTCTAAGGCTTATTAGAGTGGCCTATTATGATAACCTATATACATATGCAATGTACTCTAGAGCCTATTTCTCTACTCAAACCAGCCACAGGTAAAAAGTTTTTAAAATATTTAATAATAAATAACTAAAACACAAGACAATGCTACTACATCACAGAAATATCTAAGAGTTCAGAGATCACACCGAAACTTAAAATAATACAGTAGGACAGGTCTGATGTCAAAGAAAAACAATCTAACTTTCTAATCTTTAGCTATTCTTAAGAGAAAACACAGTGTTATAATCTTACTTACATACATAAAGAGCATAAGCAGTGCTGGGTTGATGGTCCAAGGCAAATGCTTTCAGCCTCTCACTGAACAATAGTTTTTAAAACTCACTAACAAACAGCTCTGCTAAGGCCCTCCCAAATTACATCATTTTGACACTTAGGTTTTCCCAGTACTCACATTACATCATTTTGACACTTAGTCTGGAGTTCCCAGGCAAACAAACTGCATTATTTAGCAAGTTAACACCTGCTCAGGAAACTACAGCAATAAAAGAGATTTCACATGTATACTCTAACAATTATTCCTTAAGTTAAGACAATAGAAAGAATGTGTTCAGCTAGCCACTTCAGCACCAATTTTTTTTAGATAATCATAACTTCAAAGAACATTTGAAATGCTTGGCTTGGTTTTCCTTACAGTAGATGGCAATGTTGCAACAATCTTGAAATTCACATTTTGCAGTGTTTTCTTTCATTTAAGAACACAAGCCTGTATTTTTCATTTATTTATACAAATGATAGAATTATGTATCAAATTCTATTTGACTAGGCTGGCAGCCTTCGCCCATCTTTCCCCAATCTTCACATCTCTTCTCCCCTGGAGAACTCAAGCTAGTTTTTCAAGTTACCCTTGAGAAACACCGTTTGAGGGATAGGTCTGAGTGTACCTCACCCCATTCCCTGTCTTGAGAGCCCATCTGCATTGGCATTGCTACTCCCACTGCGGTGCTGCACTGACATATCATATGCTTGCAACCCCAGGCTCCATCTTAGCAATTTGGCATTTTTCTGACTGTATTTGTTTAACAATATTAGAGGGTTGTGATCTGTCATTACAGTGAATTTTCTTCCATACAGATAAGGCTGAAGTTTCTGAAATGCCCACACTATAGCTAGACATTTCTTTTCTACAGCTGCATAGCATTCCTTCCTGGGTTGGAGCCTACAACTGAGATAAACCACTGGGTGCTCTTCCCCCTCTGAAGAAATCTGGCTAAGTACAGCCCCCGCCCCATGGTTCAAAGCATCCACCTGTGCAACAAATTCTTTGCTGTAATCTGGACTGGCTAATACAGGGGGTCCTCCCAAAGATTATGTAAGCTTCTGAAATGCTTGCTCACATGCTGGGGTCCACACTACCCTATCTGGCCTGATCTTCCTTGTCAGGTCTGTGAGGGGAGCAGCTATGGTACTTTAACTAGGGACAAACTTTCTGCAGTACCCTGTTCTCCCTAAGAATGCCCTCACCTGATTTTTGGTAACAGGTGCAGGCCATACCTAAATAGCTTCCACTTTGGCAGGTTCTGGCCTTATCTTACCACTCCCCACTCTATTTCCTTGGTAGGAGACCTTTGCCTTACCCACCTGACATTTGCTAGGTTTAATGGTCAGCCCTGCCTTCTGTAGTCTGCCCAGCACCTCCCTGATATTCTGAAGGTGCTCTGGCCAGGAATGGATGTAGATGGCAATATCATCTAGGTAAGCAAGGGCAAACCCTCCTGCTCATGCTAGGATATTATCCACCAGCCTCTGGAAAATCGCTGTGGCATTCTTCATCCCAAAGGGCATCTTTGTGAACTCATACAAGCCAAAAGGAGTCACAAAGGCTGACTTCTCTCTAGCACTGGGAGACAAGGGCCAGTAACCTTTGGTAAGATCAATGGTTGTAAGCTACTTAGCCCCACCCAGCTGCTCTAGGGTCTCATCTGTCATAGACATGGGGTAAGCATCTGACTCTATGTGACTATTTAATTTCCTGTAATCCACACAGAATCTGATGCTGCCATTCTTCTTTGGCACCAACACCACTGGTGAGGCCCAGGGACTATTGGACTCTTGAATCCCCCTAGTTACAACATCTGCTGTACCTCTTCCCTCAGAGTCTGTCTGACTCTCTCAGCACCCTATAAGGGGCCTGCCTAATAGACCTTTGGTGTACTGTATCCACCTGCTGCACCAGGTGGGTGCTCCCTGGTTTCCCAATGAACAGATCCCCAAATTCCTGCAACACTGCTCGGATTTCTCGAACCTGGGTAATAGATAGCTGCTGGGACATTGCTACTCCTTCCACCGAGGTGTCAGCCAAGCCTCACTGAAGAGATCAGTCCCCAGTTCTCCCTCAGACTCCTCCTGCAATCTACTGCAAATGCTCAGCACAATGGCCTCCCTATCATGGTAAAGTTTCATCATGTTAACATGGTACAATTTGTGCCCCTGCCATCTGCCTAGCACTTCCACCATGTAGTTAACATCACTTGCCTTTCTTACCACCTTGTAGGGTCCCTCCCAAGCTGCTTGCAGCTTGTTGTGTCTGACAGGAATGAGAACCATTACCTGCTGCCCCACAGCATATTCCCTAGCTAAGGCATTCCTGTCATACCACACCCTTTTTTGTTGTTGGGCTTCTGCCACGTTCTCCTGGGCTAAGCCCATGAGTTCCCTGAGCCTTGTCCTGAGGCTTAGGACATATGCCACAACAGACTCCTTGTGAGACTCACACTCACTTTCCCACTCATCTCAAATTAAATCTAGAGGTCCCCTCACCCTGTGTCCATACAGCAACTCAAAGGGTGAAAAACCTGTGGATTCCTGAGGAACCGCTCAGTAAGCAAACAGCAGATGGGGCAAGTATTTGTCCCACTCCCTCTTAAACTGATCTGCAAATGCCCGTAGCATGGACTTGATTGTAGAGTTTAACATCTCAACAAGACCATTAGTCTGGGGATGGTAGGGGGTGGTCTTCATGTGTTTCACCCCACAGGACTTCCACAGACAAGCCAGCGGGTCTGACATGAAACTGGCACCTCGGTCAGTCAGCATTTCTTTTGGGAAGCCTACCCTGCTGAAAATCTCTTAACAAAGCATTTGCCACCTTCTCTGCCTCAATGGAGGACAATGCCACTGCCTCAAGGTATTGTGTAGCATAATCCACTACCACTAGGATATACTTTTTCTCTGTGGAACTTGGGGTACCCAGGGGATCCGCAATATCCATAGCTACCCTCTGAAATGGCTCCTCAATCACAAGCAAAAGCATCAAAGGAGCTCTCACGTTGTCTCCTGCCTTGCCTACCTTTTGGCACTGCTCACAGGTCCTGCAGTACCCTGTTGCATCTCTGGAATTTCCAGGCCAATAGAAGTTCTGCATAATATGCCCTTTGTACATTTTATGCCCATATGACCTGCAAAGGGAATATCATGGGCTATGGCTAGAAGCATCAGATGGTAAGCTTTAGGCACTACCAACTGCTGTACTCTCTCACCTTCTAGCCCTCCCTCAGGGGTCCACTCTCTGTATAGTAACCCTTTGTCCCAGTATACAGATTCCCCATTCCCTTGATAATCAGGTGCCTCCCTAGCTACCTGCCTCAGGCCTTGCAATGTAGGTTCTGAGAGCAGAGCCTGTCTCAACTCTCTCCTTGTAACCCTTCCCAGCTCCCCTTCCACTGGAAGTCTGGCATCCGCTGATAGTGGTGCCTCACTGTCAGCCTGGGTACTACTACTCACCTCTACCTTTGCAGTAACTCTGTCCAGGGGAATACCAGTACCCACAAGCAGCTGTGGCTCACCTTCAGTTTCAATGCTACAGAGTAGTTCCCTCCCTGAAGTAAACACCTCAGCAGTCCTGGCTGCAAGTATGCAGTCTGTCTGGGTCTCCCACAGGCTACCACCCACATGCTTGTCTCCTAGTCTCACTGCATATAACTGCATAAATACATGGTACTGCCTCATCCAAATCCTTCCCTCTCAGGACATCTGCAGGATGGTAGCTCCATACCCCTGTTGTCTCAAGACAACCTACTACTGGCATTTTGTCTTTCCCACTTACTGGCTCCCTCACCTTTGGTTCACCACCTTGCCTCCATGGACATCTGTATGCCACATGGCCCCACTGTTTGCATTCAAAGCATTTCACGCTAGGTCCTGGACATGTACCTGGAATAGTGGCTTCCCCTGCTACTGGCGGATTCTGTTGGGGCAGTCTGTGCTGCCCACCATGGGTTCCTTTAGACCCATGAGCAGTACTAGGGGTCCCCTTCCTGTGCAGGGCTGCCCTGCTTGCTAGGTATAGGTCTCCCTTCTTCCCCAACTCATCTGAAGTAGCACATTGTCTATCAGTTAACCAGATCCTCATGTCCCCAGGCAAAGTGCTATGGGCTTGTTCCCTCTCCAAAAGGTCTGCCAGCCCTTCAAAAGTAGTGACCTGACATCCACTCACCCAGCTATGAAAATAAGTACTTAGTTCAACAACATATTCACATACATTTTCATCTGCCTTGTGTCTATGCTCACAATAACATTTTCCTATACATTTCTGGTGTTAGCTTAAAACATTGTAACGGACATTTCTTTATAGAAGTATAATCAAAACAGAGTCAAGTATTTGTGATATAAAAGTTACAGCTTTCCCATGGAGTAAGGGGGTCAGGAACCATACTCCGAGCCTTTGGTCAACACTATACTGTTTGCATACCCTTTCAAACATGTGAATGAAACTATCAAAATAATTTCCCTCTTTAAATTGTAGAAGAAATTTACTAACGTGTTGTGCTTCTGGGGTCCAGCTACTCCCTTCCCCAACTCTCCTTAGCATGGAGAACATTGATATCTGTGCAGTAACAGAAACCTGGTTCAGTGCTCCCGAGAGCACCCCAGCACTACCAGGTTATACCTCATGCCATGCTTTTCAGCCCCAAAACTTGGACCGAACCACAAAAGGAGGGGGAGTATCGATAGTCATCAAAGATACCCACACCTCCAGGTTGGTGGCAAAGCATGAAGCATCAGAGACTATCCATGTGCAACTAACAGTGGGTAAAACTGCCTTCCAGTTTATAGCCTGCTACAGACCACCCTCCCAAACCCAGGAACCCCACTCGGCCTTTCTGAGAACACTGGAAAATATGAAGGTCTCTCCAAACACCATTATATTGGGTGACTTCAACTACCCAAACATAGATTGGGAGCATTACTCTAGCTCCAAAACCCTAGCCCAAAAGGTTCCTAGAATTTATAAACTCAAATGCTATGGAACAACTTGTTACCACTCCCACAAGAGGGGAAAACATACTGGACCTGATCATCACCAACATGGGGACTCTATGCTCCAGACCAGAAGTGTATCCCTCACTGGTAAGATCAGACCATAAACTAATCTCACTGGATATTCACATCCCGACCCCACCCCCTGCCAGAAAACCACAGTGAAAAACTTCTCTAAAGCAAATTTCACACTCCTCAAAACCGAGGTGGAATCCTTCAAAGCCCCCGGCCTGTAGAAAATACGCCCAGACCGCAGAATCCTTTATAAACGCATTCTATGAACACCTTCAGGAATGCATGGATCATCAATCCCAAATAAAACCAAGACCCAATCCTCCAAAGGCAGGCGTCCTGTCTGGTGGACCCCAGCCATAAACAAACTATACAATAGAAGGAGGAAGCTACTAAATGATAGAGCAAAATCCCAAAAGGGAAGGCATCACTGATCAGTATTAGCAAAAACTATGGGCACTCATAAAATTGTCTAAGGCCAGCTTCGAGAGAAAAATTGCACAGGACACTAAGGATAATCACAAGGCTTTCTTTAGTTATGTTAGGAACCTGGGTGGTAATTCCCAGATATGCTCAGAATTAGTCCAAAATGACAAAAAATACACTGAACCCACAGACATTGCCAACATCCTAGCTGACAGGTTCAGCGCAAACTTCTCCCCCCTCTCCCCACCAAAAGGGCAAATATCTATCCCAGCAGAGTGTTGCCCCCCTGACATCTCAGATGCTCAGGTAAGAGCTGCCCTCTCCAAAGCAAAAAACACAGCATCAATGGGACCAGACGGTGTCCCGGGCTGCGTCCTACATGAACTCCAAGAAGATCTAAACCCAAACATAAAACTAATGTTCAATCTCAGCCTTACTACAGGATATGTGCCCAAAGAGTGGCGTACAGCAACAGTGGTCCCTCTCCATAAAGGTGGTGCCTCAACGGATCCTGGAAACTATCGCCCCATAAGCCTGACTAGCTTGGTCTGCAAAGCTATGGAAAGGATCATCATGGACCTCATAAATAAAGATATTGGGGACCTACAGACACTGGATCCTACCCCGTTCGGCTTTTGTTAAGCACAGATCCTGCCTCTTAAACCTGGTTGATTTCATTGAAACAGTCCCCAAGGCCATTGACGAGGGGAAGGTGGTCCACACAGCCTACCTGAACTTCGCAAAAGCCTTCGATACAATACCCCACTCAGGCATTATAGATAAGCTCACCAGCTTAAATATAAACCCCTATGTCACTAGATGGATTGCAAACTGGCTCAAGGACAGAACCCACATGGTTAGAATTGCTGGAGCCATGTCAGACTCCAAACCAGTTACAAGTGGTGTCCCACAAGGCTCAGTCCTGGGACCTCTCTTGTTCGGTATATATTTCTCGGAGGTACAGGCCAACACAGAAGGACTGTGGCTGACAAAGTTCGCAGATGACTGCAAACTGGGCGCCATAATCGACTCTCCAGCCGACACAAGCATCCTCCAAAAAAGCCTCATAGAAACAGACAACTGGTGCCAGAGCCATGGCCTCAAGCTAAATGCCAAAAAGTGTATAGTCATCCCCTTTGGCAAAAACAAAGTGCCCACAAATTACCACATAGGTGGTAATCCATTAAGTACAGAAGAAGTAATTAGGGACCTGGGGACCCAAGTTGATAGCAATCTCTCATTTGACAACCACATGGCCAAAATGGTTAGAAAAACATTTTATATAGCCCACCTAATCATGAAGGGATTCACATCTAGATCAGGGGAGGTCATCGTGCCACTTTACTCATCCCTCATCAGGCCCATAATTGAGTACAATGCCCCTTTTGGGATGTACCTTATCAGACACCTGCAGCAACTGGAAAGACTCCAAAAGTACCTCACCAAGAAGAACAAAGGGCTCAAACAGATGCCATATGCTGCCTGGTTAAAGAAACTCCAGCTCTACTCAGTGGCATACCGCCTGTTCAGAGGTGATCTGTGCCTGACGTATAAAGCCATGTCCAACCCGGAATTAATGGACATGCTGCACCTCAGAAAATCCAAATCCCATCGAGCTACGCGCTCATGAGACTTGAACCTCAGCACTGAAATAAATAGGACATGCTTGAGGGACAGATTCATAACCCAGAGGCTCCCTTCACTCTGGAATAAAATCCCAGTCCAGGTTAGACAGAGTCCCTCATTGACTCTCTTCAAGAGGAATCTTGATGAGTGGATGGGAGATCATAGGTTTACCCCGGATATCACTTCTGCGTCACTGTTAGACAGAGGCACAGTATACTAACCTTGAAAAAGGGCATAGCAAAATAAATTTAAAATGGATGGCAAAAGCCAAACACATTCTGGCTAGGCTTATAAATGCCCTAGGGCAGATAGCCTAGTATGAACCTATGAACCTATGAACCTATTACCTTCATGACTCTGGCAAAGAGTCAGCATTTCCCTCTCATGCTTCCTCTGATGCTCCTTTTCTTTGTCTTCTATCTCCAAATGCCTGGCCTCCAACTCAAGTCTCTTTAGCTCCAGCTGGATTTTTAAGTCCATTGCAGAAAGGTTGAGCTGTCCATTCTCCGAGGATATTGTATTTCCACTGTCAGTCTGATAGTCCTTCACAGAAAGGTTGAGCTGTCCATTCTCTGAGGATATTGTATCTTCACTGCCAGTCTGATTGTCCTGCTGGATGCTGTTTTTTGATGCAGCTGTAACCAAGGCTGCAATCAGGTCTGCCTTAGTCAGCTTTCCATGCACCAGTCCCCTATCCTGGCACATCTCCACCAGCTGGCTCCTTGTCAGCTTTCCATATTCCCATGCTGACATGCTGCCTGCTCACCCTGACTAACTAAGCTAACAAAAGAAATAAAACAATTGTGATCTGAACTCTGAGTATACACTGGGTGGCTGATTTAGAGTATAAAACACCTGCAGAGATCACTGTACATAAGCTACAGGATTCACTCTACCCACACCACTGCAAACCACAAGTGAGGATATCTTATCCCAACCACTGCCACCACTTGTGATGACCGTGCCCTGGCCCAGCAATCAAGGAGCCTCAATCCTCACCACTAACACCAGGGAGGTCGTCTCCTAGAAGAGGAAAGGATAACTAATACACACAGTAATGTACAATTTCCCTTGAGTGCACACAGAGATCACAATCAGTCTGGGGCTGGTTGCTCCCTTGCTCTCCAGGTTCCCAATAAGACTCCACACTAGCACAGCTATAGGGACCAGATCTCAGCCTAGGTGACAAGCTAACCTCTGGTACCCTCTCTGTCCAGCCAGTGCTTCTTGTCCCTGCCCAGGTAGCTGACACACACCCACACTTTGAGATAAGTATTTATACAACTTCACATACACTCCTGGGAAAGGCTGACACAGATTCTCTAGCTGTGTCCCTTTACCCAGACTATACGGTAGTAATTCCTGCCACCACCAGCTTTATAATTATCAGCTTCCCAAAGGCCCTTGAAAGGGTTTTCAATTATTACTGTGCAATATTATTCTCCAATTGGTAATGTGACTATTCAGTCTAAGTCTTATTAGAGTGGCCTATTACGATAACCTCTATAAATATGCAATGTACTTTAGAACCTACTTCTCTACACAAACCAGCCACAGGTAAAAGGTTTTTAAAATATTTAATAATAAATAATTAAAACACAAGACAATACTACTACACCACAGAGATATCTAAGAGTTCGGAGATCACACAGAAACTTAAAATAATACAGTAGGACAGGTCTGATGTCAAAGACAAACAATCTAACTTTCTAATCTTTAGCTATTCTTAAGAGAAAACACAGTGCTATAATCTTACTTACATACATAAAGAGCATAAGCAGTGCTGGGTTGATGGCCCAGGACAAATGCTTTCAGTCTCTCACTGAACAATAATTTTAAAAACTCACTAACAAACAGCTCTGCTAAGGTCCTCCCAAATTACATCATTTTGACACTTAGGTTTTCCCACTATTCGCATTACATCATTTTGACAGTCTGGAGTTCTCAGGCAAACAAACTGCATTATTTAGCAAGATAACACTTGCTCAGGAAACTACAATAATAAAAGACATTTCACATGTATACTCCTAACAATTATTCCCTAAGTTAAGACAATAGAAAGAATGTGTTCAGCTAGCCACTTCTGCACCACTTTTTTAGATAATTGTAACTTCAAGAAACATTTGAAATGCTTGGCTTGGTTTTCCTTACAGCAGATGGCAATGTTGCAACAATCTTGAAGTTCACATTTTACCATGTTTTCTTTCATTTAAGAACACAAGCCTGTATTTTGCATTTATTTATACAAATTATAGAATTATGTATCAAATTCTATTTGACTAGGCTGGCAGCCTTCGCCCATCTTTCCTCAATCTTCACATATAGCTTCTTTTTTTATTATATACAATTAATGAAATATAGCTCTTCTTGGCTTCTCTGTTTACAGAAAACAAAACAAATATGGTCTTTAGGCAAAAAAAAAGAAAAACAAACAAAAAGAAAAACTAACTGGCAGTTGGCTATATCCAGGTCTTAATTCCAGCTCTGTGATGATATAAGCATGTCAGTAGATACATTCCACCAAGAAGTCTCAACTGGTCTGATGTATTCCACACTTCCAGGATCTTTCTTCTAGGTTAGCTTCTGTCTGAGAAAATAATGCACTGATTTTATCCCGCAAGGCTACTTAATTTTATATTAGAGCAATTTTCATTTAATACCTCATTACTGGCTAGTACTGAATTATACCAAGCTACCTGTTAGTGAGAATATTACCTCCTCATCCAACAATACATACTTATAGGCACACTGCCCATTTTCCAAAGATTATATGTTGCAGCTACCCTTCCTCCAAGCACAAATTTGAGGCTTGGACTCATAAGAATAGTTTGCAGGCTTTTGTCATCCTGGCAGCCTTTCTGTTGTTAAGTCTGGGCTTGTGAGTTATAGTAAAATAAAAGGGGTGCAGATTCAGTTTGGCAAATAAACCATTGGAATGGAGCATGATCAGTTATGAAATTGCAGTGCCTACCTAAGGAATAATACATCAAGGCATAGAAGATCCACATTTTAGCTAGAAACCCTCTCTCTCAGTGGCTGAGTATCTCCTTTCAACATTATTCAACTTCCTTCTGTTATAGCTCCCAAACTAGAACATCTTGTGATTGCATTTTTCCCAAAAAATATCTTGGATGTGTCACTATATAAGGTAAATTCAAGAGTCACTAACACAGGTTCAGAACATATGATCCTTTTTAGTTCATTAAATGTTCTACCTACTCCAAGAGACCATTGCAGCTGCCTATTGAAATGTCAGGACTTGAAATGTTGAGTGCAGACATGCTGAAATAAAAAAATAATGAAAATCCAGGAGAAGAGTGAATATCAAAAAATTATCTTCTCCTTTAAACTTTCTTTTTTGCAAGAGGTCAAGCCCACCTGTACCATCCAGTGTGGGGGGCAAGTCCTTCCTGAACTTATATATATCAATTCTAAGTTTGCCACACCTCAGAGGAAGGATAATCTTCTAAAAATGGACTTAGTAGATGGATGTCTAGATTTTCATCATTTCAGTCTCCACATTATGGGACTCGAGCATGTCCTGATATTTCAAATGGCTACTAACCATTGCACCTTGACAGGAGCATTCCTTTTTACGAGATCTGTCAAAATTTAGACCGTAAAATTAGGTGCAAACTTTTTTGCTGAACAACAGTAATCAAAGAAAGGCCTTCACTTTCTTATAGCTTCTAATTTTTCCCAGATGTGGTCCTACCACCCCTCTTTCTAGAAGGTATCCTAATTACTTGGCATCTACCATGCCCAGTTTACAATACTTAGCATTTACCAGTCAACAATGTCTGTCTTAAAGACTTTTACATAGCATGCATGTCTGGTAAATGAGACCCCCAGTCCCTCGAATGAATGGCCACATCATCCAGATATGCCTCTGCGTACTGGGAGTGAGGCTTCAGTGTTCTATAAGTGAGCTTGTTAAAAGTAATTGGAACTCCATTTAGTCTAAATGGTAACACTGTACTGAAACAGAACTTCAGAGGTTACAAGGGTTGATTTCTTTGGTATTGGGATAAGTGGTATCTGCCTTTATCATTTTGTCAAGTGTAGTGTTAAGAAGTATCTGGTATTTCCTAATCTCTCTATTAACGCATCAGTTTTGGGTGTGGGATAGCATTCTAACCTTGAAATGGTATGCAGTTTCCTAGAGCTGTTAGAGAATCTGATACTTTCATCAAACTATGGAACCAACATTATTGGTATGTTCATGTTACTCTGTGACACTCCGTTATGCCTAGTTTGAACTTTTTTTCATTTCTTTTACTAAATGATTTTCTGACTTCCGTACTCTATATCACCTTCATCTCACCTTCATTCCAGGTGATGTTTCTGTTATGTTTTAGTAGTTTATTTCTCTGTAGCATTTCTGAGAATGTTCTGTTATTTCTTAACAAAAATTTTCTCACTTCCTGATTTTGTAGTTATCACAAGGATTCATCTAACTGTCCTCGAGTAAAGATTGTCTGGTATCTTTTGTATGAACTTCAGTTTGTAGGTTCACTGCAGAATTTCCTGCTTCTTTCTTTGGCTTCAGTACATTGATATGACAGATTTTTTTCTGTCTTTCTTTTTCCTAGCTGTTTAATATTGTGGTTGCTTATTGTGAGGAACACTTGTAGTAGAACTTGATCTCCTGGGCTGGATTTTCTAAGTTGAGCATTCTCTGTTTAAACTTGTGTTAAATTTCCTGTGTTCTCTGCAATGTTCTTGACACACGTAAAGTGTAAAGTAACATAGAGTTTTACCACTTTTAAATTGCATTTTCTCTTCTTCTCAAGTTTCCTTAGTAATGACAAACAGTACACTTGCATATCTGCAGTGCAGATATTTAAATGTAGTAAACCATTTTGAAGCTTTTTGACACTTCTCTTTGTTAGTAGGGCAATGACTGGTTCCAGTTCGTACCATTTGAGTCAGTAACATTCCCTACTATAGTGCTCAGTACTTTGATCAATATCTCTTAGTAATACATCCATTTCTAGATGGCAAACTGACAGATCTTCAACTGTTGCCTTTAAAACACATCAAAAACTGAGGAAGTATCCTTGACATAAAGGAAATGTATTAGTTTCTTTAGCTATACTCACTGTGGAGAATAACAGTGACAGTTCTCTAGCAATAACCTTAGGAATAGCTTTTCAGAATGGCACTGCTTCTGGAAACTTGGTAGTGTATTTTTTTACTAATGTCACATTTTGATACCCATTGCTGGGCTTTACTTGTAGACCCAAAATGCCCTCAGCAGTATGTTCAAGTAACACTTCTATGATGGGCATTGGGAACAATGAACTCATAAATCCAGATTGGGGTGGGTTTTTAGCATTCCACACATGAAGTACAAATGTTTCTGTCTATTTTCATTACATATGTACAGTAAGATTTGATTAATATTCTAATGTTGCTTTTGTCAGTCCCCAGGTGACCTTCTAACATGTGACTATGGACTAGCTTCATTACTAGTGTCCAAGCTTTGGTTTTAGTAGCTGATGCAGAATTTCTTCCCCTTCTTTATTTATTTTTTAATTCAAAATAGGGGTGACACATTTAATTGCCTACAGTATTCCTTATATTCTCTCTGTTGCCCTACTCTCTTATGGCGCCATTTCAAGATTTACATGGCTTAGTTGTAAGTCCACCAATATGATTACTTTCTCCACTAATCTGTTTTAAGGTGGAAGGTATGGCTTCTCTCTCCACACCAAAACACTGATAATGCAAAATTTTCAATGACTTCAACTACAAAGCTTGCTTTCATTTTCCATCTTGCACTTTCTCTGCAAAGTGTATTTCAGAAAAAAAAATTACCACTTTACAAAAACCCATTTTGTGAGTCTCTGTTTATTTAAATTTTCTGCTCTGCAGTAACAAAGTGAGATCAGGGCTTTGTGTTTTTCTACCTATTCCACTCTCTGTATTTACTCCCTTCCATGAGACTTCACTTAAGAGTCTATTCTTTCTCTAATTTTGTCCTATCTGTTTATTTGAAGAGCCCTGACAGTAGTACTTGATCTCATGGGTTGGATTTCTAAGTAAGGCATTCTTTTTATAAACTTACTTTGAATTTCCTGTGCCCTCTGTAATGCTCTTTTAGTACCACATAAAAATTTAATCTATCATGTAAGGCAGCATAGTGACTGTAGATCTCTGCAGACTTCACGCTTGAATTGATTTTTACTTCAAAGTTATCTTATAAATTCGCCTTCAGCTCCTATATTGACATTGTTTACATATTTTAATTTTTGTTGCTCTATCAGTGTGGTAGGACTCTGAAACCACACTGGATCTTTTTTTTGTTGTCTGACCACAACCAGATTCTAGATGCTGTTAAGTTTTTATGCTGACTGTCTTCTTCTGGTTTTGATTCTGGATCTCTGTGTGAGTGCCATTGTCTTGCTCTCCTCCATTTCATATACTGAACTGCTTTACTTCTTTCTTTGTTAAGTATGCCAGGCTGCTGGTATCACCCCATCACACATTTTCCACACTGCTTTAAAATAGGGAAGATATTTCCATAATACATGATGAGTCAAATCACTGAGCCATAGCTGTAGGGTGTAGCAGTTTTCCTAGAATTGTTTGACTTTCTGCTTGTAAAGGAGTACTGTTTTCTGACATCATGAATCTAAATAACCTCCATTCCATTATTACAATTATTAATCTTATGATTGCATACCAGTGGACCGTTGACAAGAGAATCATTCCAGAACCTGGTAGAGCTTGAACATCTTTTCCTTCTAGAGATACAGCACATTTCAATAACTTAGGTGTAGTATAGTGACATTGTGATGACTCAGTTATTCAAATCTTTTCACACTCCATATTAATAGCTTAATTTAAAGCACGTTTCAGGTTTTGCATTTTTTCTCATAGTATTTTCTTCAGTTTTAGTAGCACAGACTTATCAAGGTGACATCTCCTTCTGCAGCTGAATCAGATTAACACATTACTTGATGCGTTTTGTTTTGCCAGATGACACATTTCTTACTGCAGTTTTAGACTTAAAAGTACACACTTTAGTTTTTAAACAGTGTACCATTAACTAATTACTAAAGTAATATTTTACTATCTTTTTAAATTGTGATTACTTTCCATTGCTAATTATATTGTACTCTTAAGCAAAGCTTTTCTAAATCTGTTTTCTATTAAAATTTGTAGTATTTTCAACTTATTGTTACTATCATGGTCTAGTCAAAGTTTTAAAACATGTTTGAGTCATGTACTCCATGCATTTAGTACTGTAGAAGCATTAAAAATCCAGTGATAGAATTGTATGACTTAATTCCACAATTAATAATAGCCCTAGCTGTAAGTTTTTTCCAGTTTATCATAGTATATGTAATCAGCTCTTTCCATGCTCACATATATTTTCAGAGCCTTTCCTGCCAGTTGAGATGAGAGGACTTTTATCCAGTATTTTCAGTTGCAGTTCTGTATAGTGGTATAGCACTCATAAGCTACCAAGCAGGATTCCACACCATCCTTTTGGTTATTCTCTTTAAATCTAATACAATATTTGGGGTTGACTACAACACTGGTCAGCATGATTTTTTGCTGCTGTAATTGCACCGGCTTCTGATCAGTTTCAGCTTTTCATTCTACAAGTTTTTCAGTAGCTTCTCTATGGTAGTAGTTAACAGGAAGAACAGAACAGGGGGAAGGTAAACAAACTAATCTAAATGAAACACTTTGGGAATCAAGAATAACTGCTTTACTGGAAGTTGATAGCCTAGCATTTTCTGCACTTGACAGAAGAGGTATTACAAGGAAAGATAAATGAGAAATACATGAACAACTACCCACATTTTCTGTCAATGCAAAATCCAAAGAACGCAGAAGGCACTGAATTATACAATATAAGTTAATTATATACTGCCTATAAAAATATATTTCCTTTTGGTTTCTTGATTTCCAAGAAATAAAGCAGATACTACACTAAGGCTTCCAGTTCCTAAAACTTTTTAGCTAAGTTTTCACAGTCTGCACAGCCCCTGCAATTAGCTGGCCATCTACAACATATTCTGGTCATAGTTTTTGCCCAAAAATGAGTCTCCTGTCTGTGCAATAGGCACTTCAGTAGATGATTTCCTCTAAAGAGCTCCAGATGGGTTGACTACTCCATGTATCCACTGTTATCCATGCAGGTGGTCCACAAGTTGAAGATTAACCATTGTATCTCTTTCTTTTGTGTGTGTGTGTGTGTGTGTGTGTGTGTGTGTGTGTGTGTGTGTGTGTGTGTGTGTGTGTGTGTGTGTGTGTGTATCTGTATCTGGGTTACCTTCATTTGACTGAAAGCTCTTTTGACTGACACTCATTTGACTGAGACCAAATGACTGAAACTTCATTTCACTAACACTTCATTTGACTGACAGTTCATTTGACGGACAATTAGTACTGTCAGTGTCTAGAGCACTGAAAGGAAAGTAAAAGGAGTATGTCCTTTTACCCACTGTAGTGCGACCCTGGAGTTAGTATATATAGTTAGGGAGGGGGCAGGGGGCATAACCCCCCACCACTTAGTTTCATGTTATAGTCTCTGCTTTTGGTTTTATATTGTTTAGTAAAACCAAAGTAAAGTGGGGGCTGCACCCTCCCACACCTCCCTAACTCTATATATTTATATATAAATATATATATATATATGTATATATATATATATATATATATATATATATATATATATATATATACTAACTCCAGGGTCACACTACAGTGGGGAAAATGACATATTCCTTTTATTTGCCTTACAGTGCTCTAGACACTGCCAGTACTAATTGTCAGTTAAATAAACTGTCAATCAAATGAAGTGTCAGTGAAATGAAGTTTCAGTCATTTGGTCCAACTAAAATGCTTGTCAGTCATATGAGCTTTCAGTCAAATTAAGGTAACCCCTGTATTTATAACTATATCTCTATCTATCTATCTATCTATCTATCTATCTATCTATCTATCTATCTATCTATCTATCTATCTATCTATCTATCTATCTCTACTGTAGCTATATATTTATATCTATATCTCTAGCTATATCTATCTCTATAATTCTAAATCTATATATATATATATATATTTATATATATATATATATATATTTATATATATATATATATATATATATGGATTCCTATTACAAGAATGAAAGTTCACTACTTCAAACTTGTATTAGGAAGCCTCACTTCTGAGAAAGTTCACTTTAACGAAAGTGAACTTTTGCATAAGTGCACTTCACCAAAAACATTGCAGCACAGTGGAGGGCATAAAAAACAAGCTATGTCCTCCACTATGGTGCGATAGTCATGGAACCCAGGGTTAGGGCACGGGTTAGGGTAAGGGGATAGTTAGTAAAGCTATTCCCTTACCCTAACCCATGCCCTATAACCCTAAGGTTTGTGAATATCGCACCATAGTGGAGGACATTGCTATGTCCTTCACTGCACTGCAGTCATCACGGATCTTAGGGTTAGGGCACTGATCATGAACTTCGCGTAAGTGCATTTTCGATTAAGTGCACATTTGCTGCAGTGAGCATTCCATGCACTAATGCGAATTAGTGAAAATCTAGTGTATGGAACCTATATATATATATATATATATATATATATATATATATATATATATATATATACATATATATAAAAGCAGCAAAGCTAGTGTTTTCACTTTGTGATACCTTAAACCTCCTTTAGTGACCCCTTAAGGACACCAAGTATTTTAGCTATTGGCTTCTGAATGTCCATGAGTTTTTTCTAACTTTTTAAATCTTTATTGTTGCACTCAGGCCAGTAAAGCCAAGCCCCAACAGCTGTGGACATGCATGTTTTAGCATTTTAATTGACCTCATCAGCACAATATGATTGGATAGATTTATATATATATATATATATATATATATATATATATATATATATATATATATATGTAGGTATATCGTTTACTCTCAAAATGTGGATTGGCACTTATGCAAAACTGGGAGGGTCAAATGCACATTAGTGAATGGTAGGGTGCATTCGCTAATGTGTATTCAACATTCTGATAACAGAGCCCACTACAGTGGAGATTGAGAAATTTACCGTTTTCCTCACTGTAGTGCGATCTCGGAGTTTGAATATATAATATGCAGGGGTGATGGGGGTGCAGAGGGGCTTTCCCCCTGCAAAAACATTACCAGTAACATGGACTCTTGACCTTGGGACTTATGGTGTTCGAATGTTAATTCCATAGATACCGTTTCCGACATTTTGGCAATTCTGTATTACCAAATTTGGACAAATTTTATCAAAATGTGGAGCATTGTTTTGATTTTCCACATTTTGATAGTAAACCTACATACACACACACACACACACACACACACACACATATATATATATATATATATATATATATATATATATATATATATATATATATATATATATACACACACATATGGCTCCCCTTTACATGGTCGACATTCCAAAATGTCGAAGACCATATGGCCGAGACCATATGATCGACATTTGAAATGCCAACCATGCGCAACCAGCATTTCCATACAGTGTGGAATGGAAAGATTTCCATCTTCCGCATTGTAGTGCAATCTCGGAGTTGGTATATTTAAGTTACAGGGGGTGTGGGGAGGTGGAGCTGTTCTAACCCTTACACTACTGTACCACTGTATATATAAAAAGTTCCATCCTTCCATGTTTACCAAGGCATGACAACTCTTATAGTGATCCCTTGAACAGCCACTACAGAGGTCTTCAAGAGGTGGGATGAAAGAGGAATACCTGAAGAAAACCCTCACAATGACAGGGAGGACATGCAGAATCCATGCAGAAGATACATCAGCTGAGAACAGAAGCAGAATACCCCTTGCTGTGAGGCAGCAATGGCATTCACTGTACTACTGTGCCACCCAGACAAACAAATACAGTATTACAGTTAATACTTTGTCAGGCTTATTTTTCTACTGTAAAAAGTCTTTTGGGGCTTGAATGCTGTACATTAAACAATTTAAATTTGAAATAGAAAGACATTGTTGTGACAGTCCCTACTCCTGGCCAGCAACCAAGGAGACCCAATTCTCACTACTGACACCAGTGAGGGATGGTTACTAGGAACAAAGATGGATACACACAGTATTTTCAGATGCAGCTCTCTGCACCAAGCACCATTTCCTTTAAAAGCACACAGAAAGCACACTTCCAACCTGGAGCTGTACTTTCTTTCTCTCTTCATGCCCCAAACAAGACTCCACACTGACCACTTTGGAGCTCTTTGTCCCTGTTTCTAGTAGCTGACCCACACACTTGGATATTTGATTTTCACACATACAGACACCTGAGAAAGGCTTGTACAGGTTTACCAGCTGTGCCCACCCCTGCTCAGACTATGAGGTAATTACGTTGCCACCAGTCAACTACTCTAAGGTTCTTACAAGGGTACCAAATTATACTGAGTAAAATTAATACTAATACAAATGGTAGAATTTGACCAATGCAGCAAGGCTTTCAGGAGCAGCAACAGTGTCACTAAAATAAGCATAAGTTCTCTCAAAGTGTTAAAAGTATTCTCTAAAAGACCAGCCTCAATGAAAGGTATAGACATATTTAATAATAAATAATAAAATAGAAAACATGAGAATACTGAATATCTAGTTACAATAAACACCAGAGTTTCAATCACAGGAGATATAAAAATTAACACAGTTGGATAGATTCATGCAGATACAGAAAGAAACTCTTAACTAATCTCACTATATTTTCCTGAATGACTAAAGAACTAATGTTCCCTGGTTACTTAGTAAAGCAAGGCAAAATGATGAGTGCTGAGTTGCTTCTACAGCAAGGCAAAATGAATTGTAAGGTTGTGTGAGAGATCTGTGAGAGGTCTTTCCTTTCAGGTTCCAAAGTGCTGCTGTGAGAGCTCTAAAACATCTCTCACTAATCTCTAAAAAAATAATTTCAGTGCTGGTTATAGAATGACATCACATCTGATCACCTGACTCTGATATAATACACACCCAGAGCTTTGCTATGATCTGTTGCAGAATCTAAAAGATAAAAAACAATTTCAAAAGCTTCCACCCTTTCAGTGTAGCAATTAGTTTACCCCTAAGGACAAAACAGTAATATTCCAAGTCCCGGTTCTCCCAGAGTTGTAAGATAAAATCTTTGTGGCCTAAACCAACCCATTTAATTTTCAATCTACTTTTCAAAATTAGCTGGACTGAGATTAACCTCTTGCCTTCTAGAATTCTCTGTTAAAACATACATTTAATAAGTTACGATAATACTGCCTGATATACATGTATATCTCTTTTCTGTCCAGCAGGATCTACTGTTGATGCAATTTTAACACAAGCAACTTTACAAATATATTTTCAACACAAGCATCTGTATGTCAGTGTGATAGTCAAATGAAATAAAAATCTTTACAAAACTCCAGTTAGCTATGCTGGCAGGGTCTATATTACAACCATGAAAGTCCTAAACAGCAAATACAGAATCATCAACACATATTACTCGAATCGCGAATACACCAAACACCCTAAACCACGAAATTCAAAATTTGAACCATCAGAGTTGTCCATCCCCACCGCACGCTACATACTACCTACCCAAACAACATAAATAAACCACATACATACACTAACCAAAACCCTACTTCTAACCCTACACTAAACCTTACATACATTACTGTCTATGCACTTACCTTAACCCACACCCTAACCCTAAGGTCCGTAACTATTGCACACTTACCTTATGGAGCTATACCCAAACAAAATAAATAACCCACACACATACACTTAACAAAACCCTACTTCTAACCCTACATATGTTACTATCTATACACTTACCTTAACCCGCACCCTAACCCTAAGGTCCATAACTATTGCACACTTACCCTATGGAGCTATACCGCATAAGGGCCAACCATGACGATTCGACATTTCGAATTTTGTGCTTCAGGGCTATCGGTGTTTTCGCATTTCGATGTATACGTGTTGACATTTCCGTATCCGGCTAAGTGGACCTTCAAGATTTTAATAGGGAACCATGCTGGCATATGTTACATGTACACTGCCCTACTCTCCTTGGCACAGATGGCACTACCTCACATCATCCTAACTGTAAAGGACTGCTGCTTTAACAAAATAATACTTCCTTCAGCAGCAACAAAACTCAGGTACTGGGAAACAATGAGTTAATATAATTCAACATAAACCACAAAAACAAGAGCAAGTCTTTTTACTGTTTCAAAATGTCATAGCCTCTTGGACAAGAACAACTCACCTTCCTCTTGTTTGCTATAGCCCCTTTGCAAAGTGTAGCTTTAGCTCTTTTTCAGTATATTAGTTTCTTCTAACAAGCAATAATTTCAGAATGATTTAGTATAGGACACTTTTTAGGAAACAGATACCTCCAGGCATATAGGAAGGGGGATATGTTATTTTAAACATTTATCAGTTATACCTATAAAAAACTACTTTAGAGATATTCCTTTCACACAAGCTTTCTTTATATACTACTATACTGTAAATATTAATTAATGCAATTCTAAGCATTCTGTGTTTTTTGAGTGTTAAAGTTTCCAATAAATGCTCCAAAAAGAAATGTTTTCATTTGAGTACATGGAGCATGTCTAGAACTCCCTTGCCACTCAATGGACTTTTAGTATCAGTAACAACCTCGTTTTCCTCTTTTCCTAGTGAAGTTTACTATCACTGAATCACTACAGATTTTAAAGATTAGGAGAGGTATGCACTGATCAGCTGAGAGCTCATGCTAATCAGTGAAATTAAAGGTACAATCCTCCATAAGTTTAAGATAACACAGAACATATATAAGAACAAAGCAAAGATCCTATGTACCTACTTTCCCAACACAATGCCTGTTCTGACTCACAACATGCTATTACAGTATATTAACTCTGGCTACTACCTACATCTTACCATTGATCTTATATTTGCATCAGTCCTCACAAATTTACAGGCTAAACTAAGAACTAAACTACAACAATGTTACAACAAAACTGCAATATTCACTACTAACAAACCCTATAAAACACATCACTGCTATGCCCTAAAACAATTACGTCCACCTGAATTACCCCAGTCTCACGTATACTCAGTTCTTCTTGATTCATTGCATAATAAATAAACCTTCAAAATGCTCAGCACTAAGCAACAGTCTGTATAACTACTATCCCAACAGACCATTATATTCATGTGATTAAAAAATGTCTCTTTACCTACAAACCTGAGAGATCTGCAGAAAATGTCCTGTACTCTAGCTGTGTTGCAAGATTGTGGAACTCAATTTTACTTGCCATGAGGCCCATTGATAGACTCTACACATTCAAATCTACACTAAAATAATTTCTAGTTAAATCCTAGCTTTGTTCCTACTATACACCTGTCTCAACACTACCTATACTTTCTTCCCAATATGCCAGCATATTCTGTAACAAATCCTTCTTTTTAACACAATGTAGAGACATTTTTGTATTCCTTTTTGTACATCTTGTTAATATTTACCTATTTTATATTACTCATGTCTAATGTAGTACCATCTGCTTATAATACATGCATTTATATATATTTGTGGGATTGACCCTCTTGCTGTTAACAATATACTGTGTCAACCCACTGCAGTAGAAACACATACACACACACACACACACATATATATATATATATATATATATATATATATATATATATATATATTTATATGGGTCTATACCACTTAATTGAAATATATATTCATCGAACACTAATCAGCAAAACTCATTTCAGCGAACCCCAAACTTTTTACCAGGATTAGGAACCACTCATGCACCACCACTCTGGAACAGACACTACACTAAATCAAACCCAGTCAAGTAGGGGGCTGCACCCCCCAACTATATATCTCAACTCTGAGATCACACTGCAGTAGGAAAAGGGGAAAAGTTGCTGTGATGGCCAAGTGCATCCTATCCCTGGGAAAAAAGTCTGGGGATTGCTTAAATGAATTTCTGTGATACATCTATACATATATTTACATATACACATACATACATACATACATACATACATACATACATACATACATACACACGTGTCTCCAATCATACCAACCAATCCTGATTTTATGTAATTTAATCTATTTGCTTAATACTTCCTTATCCACACCCTTTTATCAGTTTTCTGTATTACATCTTCTATCACTTCCTGTCCACATACCGTCATCTTCTATTTTCTCCAAGCATAACTCATCTGTATTTTCATTTCACCCCTTTCACATAGCTTCACCCATTTATTCAATATACTTAATATGTGTCTTGCTTCTTTAACGTGATAATATTTTTGCCAGTTAATAATTCTCTTTATTTGTATTTCCTATAGTAACTATGTTATTCTATTTGTATGTCTTTGCCAGTGAGTAAAGCAGTGTATGTAATTTTCTATAACAGCTGTAGTAAAGAAATAGTATTACTTATACATCATACATGTTACTCATGCTTGTGGTTGTCTTAATATTGTATATATTGGACCATTTAAACTCATGCCTCTTCTGAAAACAGGTACCACTACTTAGTCAGAGACTCTTGGTGAACAAATGTCAATAAGTAATAGGGGAGCAACAGGTACCACACCTGCCTTTGGTGCAGAAAGCTGTGGGTTCTATTACCACACCAGGTACATCTATTACTGACACTGCAGTGCAACATAAGGAGTGCTGCAGTCCTGAGTGTGTTCTACTGATGAGATGTTAAACTGCAGCCCCATCTGCTTGAGTTGGTGGTAGCTCAGGTGGATGTAAATGATCCCATGACACCTATTGAAAAGAGTATGAGTCTTTTATTTATATACAAAAAATAACTCTTATTTACAAAATATTTACATATTTACAAATATATACATATGTAAAATTATATACATATACAAATCTGTTTACACATATTCATAAATTCCTTTACAGTCATATTCAGTTTTCATCCCTATCAGATCCCCACTCCTTTTTCCATAGCCACCATCTGGGTTTACTTAATATTGTTGCAAAAATCCATTTACCATTAAACTTAATTTCATTTATTCTTTCATTCCGTATAACTCCTATAACATAAAATAATGTTTTACCTATTCTTTTAACACATTCTTTACTTCTTATAATATCCACATTAAATTATATTCATGTTTATCTTATCCACTTCTTTTATATCTTCAAAAAAATCTTCTTTATGTAGTTTTCCCAATAACATTTTCATTCTTTTACATTTCAAATACACGTTCTGTAGTTTCTTCTTCTTAACAAAGTAAACATCCTCTCACTTTTCTTTTTATTTGGAATATTTCCTTTTGCTGACAATTTATATATACTAGTCTCCAAAATAATCTTGACATTATACTTTCTGATTGCATGAATTGCTTCTTATTTTTATAGCTTTAATTTTTTTTCATCTGTTAGATTTCCCATGGTTTTACATAGTAATGTTTTATCATTGCATTCTTATGCCATAGATTTATATCTTTTTCTATTTCATCAGTTTTTTTTCCATAAAAATATTTTTTCTTGGTAACATTTTATTTCTTCATTCATACAGTCTCTTTTCTTTTACTATTTTTTACCATACCCCCAAATTTATCATATTTAAATTTATACAGTTTTGCTACTAATCTCTCATCTTTTTCATTTACCAGTGTTAACACTTTGTACAAATTTAATGAAGTAGTATATCCCATGAGGTTAATTAACCCTAAACCTCATTCTTCTTTATTTTCATACAAAATTCTTCTTTTTACTGGGTTTAATATGGTACCCCATATAAATTAAAAAAGTATCTGCCATAATTCTTTTTCAAATACTGTTGCCAGCATAAATATACTTGTTAAGTATGCTAGTTTTCCAATCAGTACTGAGTTTATCAAGTAAACCTTTTTTATGAATGATAATTTATATGTTCTACAGAAAATACAACTTTGTTGTAGTTCTTCTGTTGTTTTTTTTTCCCATTGAATGCTACTTATTTCTTTATTCCCAAATTTTATACTTCACAAAAAATGTAAAATATATCCCCCGATCTTTACTACATCACTTAAACCTTTACTTTTCTCATCATTTAAAGCCATCCCTATCATCTTTCAACACTCATTTGTGTAAAGTATTACTTCTTTAATCCAAATTTTTATGCAATTATTAGAATGCCATCTGCAAGGTTAAGAGAATTGGAATTCTTAATCCTTCAGGTGCTATATACCCTACCTACTTCATTTTCTAATTTTATTAACATATTATCACATTCCCCAATAAGTGCTCGCTCACTTCCAGGAACCAAAATAGACTAATGCAACTGTCAACAACCACTTCAAGTTTCAAACATTTATTGTAAAACAAGACTGAAAATAAAAACTGGTATAAAATGAAAATTACATAAACATTTTTTTGAAATATACCGTCAGCAGATGTAGATAGACAGATTGTGCATGGTCCAGATTGTCATCTCGAGGACGAGCTGAATATATTAGTTAACATGCACTGGACTATGTACCAATTTGAGCTATTTTAAACGTTTTTAGAAGTTTTTTAATATATATAAAAAAAGAGCAGTCATTGAAATATTGTAGAAGTTCTACTTCAACATATTTTGATGGAATTTATTGTATTGCTAAGACTGAGATACCATACGAATAGTAATGATCTCTTTATGTCAGCTTGCAGCGATGATCTATTACCATGATGTATGTATGCACTTTACAATCTAGAGATAATACTTTTTATAGAGATGTATTAATATGTGAAAGGTTGTTGAATGGTTAGGTTAAGTTAACTGTTTTTTATTTTTTAATTTAACATAAAGTTGAGCCAGATTTATGTGCGAACAAGTGAATATATTTGCATGGAATGTTTACATTAGGAAGCCTTAATAGCGCAATATCGCTTTAAGAATTTGAATTAATTTTGGTGCTAAAAAAGCTATTTAAGGCTTCCTAAAAATTGATGGAGTGTTCTGAAGAAGCCCATTTCATGGGTGAAAGCGATTAACAACTGTTTATGTAATTTTGGTTTTATACTAGTTTTTATTTTCAGTCTTGTTTTACAATAAATGTTTGAAACGTGAAGTGGTTGGTGACAGTTGCATTCATCTATTTTGGTTCCTGGAGATGAGTGAGCACTTACTGGGGACTCCGTGTCGTAAGCATTTTCAGTTATTTCGAGGAATTATTCATATTATCACATTCATAACTAATACAAAGAGTATGCAGCTCATTGGATGTCTATGTCTTACACCACTCTTCTTATGTACCTCTTGGCTTAACCAGCCATTTACAAACATTTTTACTTTATTATTACTATAGTCTGACATACATAATTTCCTAACTTTCTCACTTATATTATATTTTTTCATAACTGCCCGTAAGATTTCATGTCCAATTGTGTCAAATGCCTTATTAATGTCTCCTATCCTGATTTTCACTTCTTTTTTCTGTTCATATCATCCACAATTTCTCTGTCATTAATAAATCTTGACGACTGTTCCCCATTATACTATATATGCTATCTTCTATAATATTTTCCATTTTAGTTTCAAATCTGTTTTGCATTATTTTCATAAAGATCTTATAATCATTATTATTCAATACTATTGGTCTCCAGTTTTTTAATTGTCTTCTGTCTTCCTTCCTCCTTATGAATTTAAGTATACCACTACATAATTCTTAACACATATAAAACCTTCATTTAACCATTCATTCAAAATCTTTATTTTTTTTTACCAATCCCTTAAATTTTTATACATTTTATACCCTATTCTATCTAGGCCTGTAGCCAAATTTATATTTACTTGTTCTAATACTTTATCTAGATCATTTAAACAATTACTTTTCCAACTCTTTATTCTCTTTTTCGGTTAACTTTTTCACTTTCCATGTTTTTCTCACTTTTTTCTTTAAACATTTTTGTGCATATTATACTACACTATTCATAATCTTTTTCTGAGTTCTTTCTCTTTCTTCTTTTACATGTTTATTTATTCCATTACACTACCATCTTCCTTTACTAATATGTTTAAGTAACTCAATATTTCTTCTCTTTTCCTTGTAAAAATATATTTGCTTATTTAACAATTCTTGTATTTTTCTTGATTTCTTTCATATAATTCTTTTTCTTTGTCAAAGTACTCTATCATTATGTTTTAAATCTTCCAATATACCATGATATATTCTTTTATATTTTTCTTCCTCTATGTTTCTCACATCACATTGCCACAGTAAAAAAAACTTTTTATATATTTTCCTGAAATATTATCCACCATTCAGACCAGTTTTTATAAAATGTTCTTATAGTAATATAATCTTTTCACAACTGTATTATTAATCTCTTTCATTCTTCATTCCGTGCTTTCTCATTTATTATTTTCATTCCTTTGCCTATTTTTATATATTCATTGTTTTCCTTTATCTCTAGCCACATTGCAAGATGATCAGAAAATCCTGTTTCACGTACCTCATGTTCACCTATAACTAAATATTTATTATAAAATAATATATTTCAGTCATAATCATACCCCTTTTGTAAGTCCATGAACTTTTGTCACAAAGTTTTAACTTATTACATCTTATAACTTCTAACATTTTTCTTATATAATTTATTTTCTTTTTACACTTGCCTCTTAAATCACAATTAAAATCTCCTATTATTATACTATTCATATTTATGACTACATAGTCTAAAATTTGATAAGATAATCTGTCATTTTCTTTAAAATTAGTATAAGCAAATAATGTTATACTTTTATATACTTGTTATTTCCATTTTAAGTCTACAATGGTTGATCTTCCCATTTTTCTAAAGTTACATCTAATATTTTTACTGTATTTCTACAGAATATGCCTATTCCAGAACATCTCTCATTTCCCAAATTCCAGGCTATCTTTCCTCACCATAGTTTCTCTGTTTATAATATTTCTTCATTTCTTAAAAATCTTGTCTCTTCTAACATAATTACTTCTACATTACATGTATTATACCACTGTTATTCATACTGTAGCCCTAATACTGAAATTTCACATTTACAGAAAGAACTCTAAAACTTTAAATTTTCCTTAGATTCATGGTTTTGTAATCTCATAGCTAATTACTGGACTAGCTTTCTTAATACGCCATTGTAAGCCTAACCAATTTTGTAATCAAAGGTGAGAATCAACCACTGTACTTTGTGTCTGTGAGTCAAACACCTTAATGATTATACCAAGCCCCAATCTTTAGCTATATATGTTCTTTTTCATCCATTCCTTTCTTTTTTTTTTGCTTATCACTTTAAAATGTATTTTTTCTGTCTTTTACCCCTTTACCAATAGAATTTTTCCCCTGTTACTACCTCCCAGTATATGTCTTCCTCATTAGTTATTTCAGAACTTTCTTCTATGCCCTTTTTTTATTTTTTTTCTCATCTAATTTTTCTTGCATTTCTACCACTTCTAAAATTTCTTATATTTGTTAATTTTCATCTCTTTCTTTTCCCCTTTCCTTACTGTTATTTTAATTTTTGCTATCCATTCATAAATGTTCAATTTTGTTACATTTATAACATTTCACTTCACATGTTTTGCATCATGTCCCATTTCCTCACAAATATAACGTTTTCTTTTGGCCCAGTTACTTATTAAATGTCCTTCTTTTACAAAAAAAAATGTTTTGGGTTCTTCCCTGTATTTTACAGCATCCCTAATCCCCTCTATATTTATCATGCTTGGTAAACGCATATATATATATATATATATATATATATATATATATATATATATATTTTTTTTTTTTTTCTCTATTTTTAACACAATATTACAATCCTAGCCACCAGTCCATAAACCCATTATGTTACACACCTTTGCAGTGTCCAATACTTCTTTACATAAATCTTTCAAACGTCATTTCAAAGTCTCTCCTTTCTACATCTGTTCAAAGTTGTACTTAAATCTTCTTTTTTGTTTCCCTGTTAAATGTTTTTATCACATTAAGATTCCATGGGTTACAGACTTTCTTTTTTTCATATTCTCCAAAAAATAATTTTCCATTGAAAAAGTGGTCTCAGATGTAATGTCACAAAATGTCTCTTTTTTTAATAAGAATAAATGTTCTTATCTGTTGTGATTTTACACTCAAAAGAGTTATTGAATTGTCCCACACTTCATCATACCTGTACATCTTTTTTGTCTTCTTTACTTAGAATCCTTACCATGTGTTTCCATTTTACATTTTCTTTTTAGCTACTTTCCTACTACTCCACTTTTGCCTTATTTTACTTTCTCTGCAAATGTTTTCTTTTTCATCTCACCACTATACTTTAGGATTATCTCTGCATGCTCGTTTTGTATTTTCTCCATAATATCCCCACAGGAAACATCTCCTTCATTTTCTGGCTCACTCTGCACCACCATTTCTTTAAGTAAATCATCTCAAAACACTTCAGACTGGAGGGTTGTACTTATACAGCCATCACTTGCTGACTTATCTCCATCAAACATGTTTCTTTATTTCCTCAGAATCCTGCATATATTCTCCAGCCTCAATATTTCCTTTCACCATATCATCACCTCCTTCTCTCTTCATCTGTCTCCCTTGTTCTCCTGGCTGCATCTACACCTGGAATGGAAACAGGAAGTGATCTTCCAAAATGGTTCTCACTCACAACAATGATGATTGTGTTTTTTTTATTGAATATAACTGCTTACATTATTTACAATATATACAATACATACATTGTTTACAATTGCTTACATCTTTCATTAACACATTATATAACTTCATATGTTTCCAGTATTTCAATTATTAGCCCAACTCTTTTTTCTACAACCAAAAACATTTCTTTTTCAAAATTTCCACTAATATCCATTTGCCATTATATTTTATCTTATTCAGTCTTTCATTCCATATGACCTACAATACATAAAACACATTTTTATTGATTTCTTTCACTTTCTTTGTTCTCTTCTTACCATAATATCCATATTCTATCATGTTCATATTTATGTCTTTTACAATTTTAGAATCATTTAACATATTAATTTCATATGTTTTCTCCATAATTTTCTCAGTTTTACACAATTTAAGAAAACATGTTCTATCATTGCAGTCTCTGCACAATGCTTACATATTCTTTCCTAATTCTTTTATATGGCATATTTGCTTTGATAGGCAATTTACTTATCATTAATCTCCACATAAAATCTTTACAGTCATACCTTTTTTCTCCATTTAAGCCCTATTTTAATTGCATTTCTTTTTCATTATCTAAGTTTTTTCTGTGGATAAATATAAAAAACATTCTCTCATTACATTCTCATACCTTTCTTTTCTGTTTTTTCTTCACTCCCTATTTCAATTTCCATAATAAGATTTTATTTTGATAGGCTTTAATCTCATTATTGAAAACATGCTTCCATTTTTCCCATATTTTAAACTTTCCCAAACATCATATATACATTTGAAAAATTGGTAATCTTACTGAACAGACTATAATTTATTAGACAAACCTTTTTCTTATATTCTAATCTAGATGACCTCCAGAATATGCATATTATCTCATCTTTTGTATCAGTTTTCCCATTGTGTTTCCTTTTTTATATTAATCCATAACATTATTCCTAAACTATCTACTTCTTCATCATTAAGTGCATACCTTCTACCCCTACCAATAATAAAATTCCTTTATTTGTATCCTTGTTGATGCTTAGATCAAGCATATGTAAGTGCTTATTTAATTTCCTATTTCCTTGTTCCATCCATTTCTTATTTTTAGTAATTAATATTATATTGTCTGCATAAGTTAGAATAACTGGGACATGAATCCCCTGTATTATCCTATATCTTGCTATTTTTCAGTCATCTACTCAGTACATTTACAATCCATTTCCTAACTAATGCAAATAATATACTGCTTGCTGGACAACCTTGCCTTATCCCACACTCTATTCTTACTTCTTTTCTTAGCCATCCATTTAATATTATTTTAATAACATTATTGTCATATACTGATCTTATAACTTTTATTATTTTGTCACTTACATTATAATCTCTTAATATTCTCCATAGTTCCTAATATTGCATTCTATTGAATGCTTTGTTTACATCGACAACCAATACTTTAGTTTCCACATTTTTATTTATAATATTGTCTATTATCTCTCTTAATACCGATAATAAATCCTGACTTCTTTTCCCTTTGTTTTCTAAAAATCATAGGTTCCATCAGTCTATCCATGCTTTTTCCTAATCTTTTTCCTATTATTATCATAGATATTTTATAATATATGTTGTTAATACTATTCATATCCGGTTGCTAATGTCTTCCTTCTTCGCCTTCTTCCATATGAATTTTATGGCCCCCATACATATCCCTTTCCCATTTGTACCTTTTTCTAACCATTCATTCAAAACCTGTACAAAATATACTTTTTGCCAATTTTTCATATTATAATACATATGATACGCAATTCCATCTAATCCCTTGGCCTTCTCTATGTCCAAGTCTTTTAACATATTATCACACTCTCCTATATTTATATATTTTTTCCACATGCTCAGTCTCCTCTTTATTTAAATTATTTACATCCTGTATTTGTTTCTCTTTTATCTCTTCCTTAAATGTATTTTTTATATACTGATCTGTTACTTCAAATATTTCTTTTTGTGTATCCACTCTTTCCCCTTCATTGGTTTCCTATTCTCGTATTACTCTCTTATTTTCTCTCATATTTTACTCAAATACAGAACTACTTCTTCATTTTTCCATGTAAAAAGTACCTTTCCTTAAATAACAATTTCTTAATATTTTCTTGATTCATTAACTAGACTTCCTTCTCATTTTTTAAGAATTTTTATTATTTCTTAATATTTATATGAATACTGTTTGACTTAACCTATATTTTTGCTTTTCTTTCTCTCTTTTCATCGCTTGACATTCTAAAAAACATTTTTTTGCTTTCCTTTAAAACTTAACCTCCAATCATTCCAGTTTGTATACAATATTTTAATTTCTATGTGATCTTCCCATAATCAATCAATTTCTTTCCTCTCATCTTCATTTAAATGTTTTCATTTAATATTTTAATTCTTTAACCTATTATGTATTCTTCATTTTCTTTTACTTCTATAAATACAGCCAAATAATACGAGAAACCTGTTTCCTTTGTTCTTCTTTTTATAATTTTCAAAGTATCAGATATTATGAAATAATAATTTTCTGTTTAAATCTAATTTCTTTTATATGTCCAATATATTGTATCTGATATATATAACTTTCCACTTTTTATTATTTCATAAATTGTTTTAACATCATTCCCTTCTTTCTTTCCTTTCCTCAAATCACAATTTAAATCTTCTACCAATATTATTTCCATATTTACACCCACATAATTTAGGAGTTTTTTGAACATTTCATCTCTTCCTTTTTTAGTAGCATGTGCATAAATTGCAATAATTCTGTATACATCCTTCTTATATCTTATATCTAATACTGTATAAAATATTTTGTAAATAATCATATATTTGTGAATATTAATATGATCCACAGGCTTGTTTTATAAATGTAAGATAACTATATGCTAAGTGGATATTAAACTACTGGTGCAGAAGTGTGTGTTGAACTGTATGCTATGTACTGAGCTTCAAGAATGTAACCACAGTGTACCCTACTGGAAAAGAACAGAAATGTATATAAACTATATTGATAGCAGAAGTTGGAACATACAGAGTTAACTTGCAAAACTTCAGGAAAATAAGTTAAAAGTGTTGTATGATGTGCTATAAAAAAGTTAGTTTCAGTGCAGCAAGCAGACACAATGTCTAAAACTAGAGGTTTTCCTATTGTCTGGAAACAGAAATAATTACTAGGCTCCAAATGTAAAAGTCTTAATTGTTTTATGACTTCTAGTTCTAGGCAAACTTCTGAGAGATAAGTATTTTTCACAGAGAAATGTTAAATTCTGTTGGTATCTGTTTAGCCTGGGAACTGGAGGCAGGTGACAAATAGCGATGTCATCCATCTGACCCAGCAGTAATATTTTGATATTAATTTGGGAACTTTCTCAGAGATTTGGCATTTTGTATATTGTTTTGGACCTAGAAACATCCACTCATTAGCACTACTGCCTGCATGTTATCTGTAAGTAAGACTTAGGGAAAGTGATTTCTCTTAGAAATAAATAGGAATATAGTAAAGATTAGTTTAGATGTTTTCTGTATTTGTTTGAGACTGTCCTGGAATGTTGTTTTAAAATATTTACTGTGATTCTGAACTCTGAAGTGACTGTGTCAGTAATTGAATATTGTCTTGTTCTTTTATGATTTATTATTAAATATATTTAAACCTTTTAATTGTGGCTGGTTTGTTTAGAGACATTTAAGCTGTTAGAGTGCTTGCATATGTTTTTGGTGACACTATATAGGCTACTCCTAAATAGCCATAGTCTTGGTCACACTTATCATTTGGATAATATTAACATTACACAGTAGAATTGGCCACCCTTTAGCAAGGGTCTTATAGTAGCTGATAAGTAGTGGTTGGTGGCAGTGATAACTACCTTATAATCTGGGCAGAAAGGGGCATAGCTAGTAAACCTGTGCCAGCCTTCCCCAGGAATGTCTGTGTGTTTGTATATAAATCAAATCTCAAAGTGTGTGTGTGTGTGTGTGTGTGTGTGTGTGTGTGTGTGTGTGTGTGTGTGTGTGTGTGTGTGTGTGTGTGTGTGTGTGTGTGTGTGTGTGTGTGTGTGTGTGTGTGTGTGTGTGTGTGTGTGTGTGTGTCAGCTATTTGGGCAGGGACACGAAGCACTGGTTGGACAGAGAGGGTGCTACAGGTTTTGGCTTGACCACTTGGCTGAGATCTTAACCCGATAGCTGTGCCAGTGGGCAGTCTTATTGGAGATCTGGAGAGAGAGAGGGAGAAACAAGCCCCAGACTGACTGTGATTTCTGTGTGGTCATAAGGGAAATTGTACTTTACTGTGTGTGTACTTGTCATCCTCTCAATGTGCATGGCTCTCAATGGTGCTACTGGTGATGATTGAAGCTCCTTGATTACTGGGCCAGTGCAGGGGAATCACATATTATTTGTTTGGCAGTGGTGAGATAACCACATCACATATTAATTGGTTGACTGTGGTGAGATAGCCACATCACATATTAATTGACTTGTACTAGTGTGGATATTGAATTCTTGTAGCTTGTGTACAGTGATCAATGAAGGTGTTTTTTGTACTCCAAATCAGCCATGCAGTGAACATTCTGAGTTCATATCACAATTGTTTTATTTATTTTTTTGTTAGCTTAGTTAGTTAGGGAGAGGAGGCAAGCATGTCAGCAGAGTAGTACAGCAAGCTGACAAGGAGCTAGTTAGGTGAGATGTGCCAGGCTAAAGGACTGGTGCATGCCAACCTGACTAAAGCAGACGTGATTGCAGCTTTATTCACAGGTGCATCAAAGAATAGCAACCAGGAGGACAATCAGACTGGCCGTGGAGATGTACAACTCTCAGAAAATGGACAGCTCAATCTTTCCACAGAGGACTTAAAAATCCATCTGGAGTTAGATAGACTTGAGTTGGAGGGCAAGCGTTTGGAAATAGAAGCAGCAGAGAGACTGAGACAACTGGAAGCTGAGGAAAAGGAAAGGCAAAGTCAAGATGAAAAGGAGATTCTGACTCTTTACCAGAGTCATGTATGTAATGGGGAAGGGAGTAACGAAACCCCGGAAGCAACAAAGGTCAGTAAATTTCTTCCAGAATTTACAGAGGGGGATAATTTTGATAGTTTCATTCATATGTTTGAGAGGGTATGTAAACAGTATAATGCTGACCAAGGGCTCTGGTACGGTTCCTGACCTGCTTACTCCATGGTAAAGCTGCAACTGTTCTTTCCAAGTTATCTGATGCTGATTGTTTAAATTATAATGTTGTAAAAAACTGTTTGCTAGAATGTTTTAAGTTAATACCTGAAGCTTTTAGAAAAAAGTTTTGTGAGCATAGACGAAAGGCAGATGAAAGTGTGTGTGAATATTTTGCAAAACTATGGGTTGGCAGACCTTTTAGTGAGGGAAAAAGCCCTTAGCGCTTTGCCTGAGGACATGAGAATCTGGTTAGCTGATAGAGAATGCACTACTGTAGATGAGTTGGGGAAGAAGGGAGACCTATATCTAGCAAGCAGGACATCACTGCACTGGAAAGGGACACCCAGTGCTGCTCATGGGTCTAAGACAACCTATGGAGGGTAGCCCAGACCACCCCAACAGAGTCTGCCAGTAGCAGGAGAAGCCACTAGTCCAGGTACACATCCAGGACCTATGGTTAAATGTTTTAAATGCAACCAGTGTGGCCATGTAGTATATAGATGTCCACAAAGGCAAGGCAGAGAACAAAAGATGGGAGATCTAGTAAGTAGGAATGACAAAATGTCAACAGTAGGTTGTGTTGAGACAACAAGGGTACCAAACTAGCACAAGAGGTTATATCATATCTTAGTGAATAGGAAAGAAACCATGGCTAAGAGAGGCACAGCCTCTGATCTAACCATTGTGAAGCCTGCAATGGTTACAGAGAAGCACTACTTACTTGGGCAGTCTACTCCAGTCAAGGCTTTAGGAGGGACACCATTCAAATACCTTTGGCTAGGGTTCACCTTAACTGGGAGGGTGGAAAAGGAAGCCATCAAGTAGGTGTGTTTGAGGATATCCCTGCAGATGTCCTAAAAGGGAATGATTTTGATAATGCAGTACCGTGTGTGCATGCAGTTACACAGAGTCAGGCGTGCAGACAAGCACGTGGGTCTGGTAGCCTGGGCAGACCCAGACAGACTGCACACTTGCAGCCGGGACTGGTGAGGTAGTTACTTCAGGGATGGAGCTACCTTGTAGCAGTGAGACTGAAAGTGAGTCACAGCTGCTTGTGGGTACTGATGTTCCCTTGTACAGAGTGACTGCAATGGCAGAGGTGAGTAATAGTACCCACGCTGACAGTGAGGCACCACTGTCAGATGATGCCAGACTTCCTGTGGAAGGGGAGCTGAGAAGGGTTACAAAGAGAGAGTTGAGACAGGCTCAGCTCTCAGACCCCACATTACAAGGCCTGAGGGAGATAGCTAGTATGCCACCTGATTCTCAAGGGAAAGGGGAATATGTATACCGGGACAAGGGGTTACTGTATAGAGAGTGGACCCCTGAGGGAGGGCTAGAGGGTGAAAAAATACAGCAGTTGGTAGTACCCAGAGCCTACAGTCTGGGACTTCTAGCCATAGCCCATGATATTCCCTTTGCAGGTCATATGGATATAAAACATACAAAGAGATCTATTGTGCAGAACCTCCATTGGACTGGGATTTCCAGAGATGTAACAGGGTACTGCAGGACCTGTGAGCAGAGCCAAAAGGTAGACAAGGCAGGGGACAAGGTGAAAGCTCCTTTGATGCCTTTGCCTGTTATAGAGCAGCCATTTCAAAGGGTAGCTATGGATATTGTGTGGCCTCTGAGTACCCCAAGTTCCACAGGGAAAAAGTATATCCTAGTGGAAGTAGATTATGCTACAAGATACCCTGAGACAGTGGCTCTGTCCTCCATTGAGGCAGAAAAGGTGGCAAATGCTTTGTTAGAAAATTTCAGCAGGGTAGGTTTTCCAAAAGAAATACTGACAGACAGAGTTGCCAAGTTCATGTCAGACCTGCTGGCTTGCTGTGGAAGTACTGTTGGGTGAAGTACCTAAAGACCACCCCCTACCATCCCCAGACTAATGATCTTGTTCAGAGGTTAAACTGTACACTCAAGTCCATGCTATGGGCATTTGCAGACCAGTTTAAGAGGAGTGGGACAAATATTTGCCCCATCTATTACTTACTTACAGAGGGGTGCCTCAGGAATCCACAGGTTTTTCACCCTTTGAGTTGCTGCATGGGCATAGGGTGAGGGGACCTCTAGACTTAATTTGAGATGAGTGGGAAGGTGAGTGTGAATCCCACCAGCAGTTTGTTATGGCACGTGTCCTAAACCTCAGGACAAGACTCAGGGAACTCATGGGCTTGACCTAGGAGAGCCTGGTAGAAGCCCAACAGCAGAAAAAGGTCTGGTATGACAGGAATGCCCAAGCTAGATAGTATGCTGTAGGGCAGCAGGTAAAGGTTCTTATTCCTGTCAGACACAACAAGCTGCAGGCAGCTTGGGAGGGACCCTTCAAGGTTGTAAGGAAGCTTAGTGATGTTAACTACATGGTAGAACTGCTAGGCAGGAGGCACGGGGACAAATTGGGCCATGTTAACATGATGAAACCTTACAATGATAGGGAGGCCCTTGTGATGAGTATTTGCAGTAGATTGCAGGAGGAGTTTGAGGGGGATCTGGTGACTGATCTCCTCAGTGAGACTCAGGCTGACACCTCATTGGAAGTGGTAGTAATGTCCCAGCAGCTATTCCCTACCTAGGTTCGAGATATCCAAGCAGTGTTACAGGAGTTTGGGGACATGTTCACTGGGAAACCAGGGTGCACGCACCTGGTGCAGCACCATATGGATACGGGACCCCAAAGGCCTATTAAGCAGGCCCCTTATAAGGTGGCTGAGAGAGTCAAACAGACTCTGAGGGAGGAGATACAGGAAATGTTGGAACTAGAGGTAATTCAGGTGTCCAGCAGTCCCTGGATCTCCCCAGTGGTGCTGATAGAGGAAATTAAATAGTCACATGTATTCAGATGCTTACCCCATGGCTAGGACAGATGAAGCCCTAGAGCAGCTGGGTGGGGCTAAGTATCTTACCACCATTGATCTTACCAAGGGTTACTGGCAGGTACCCTTGACTCCTCCTTTTGGCTTGTATGAGTTCACAAAGATGCCCTTTGGGATGAAAAGTACCCCAGTGACTTTCCAGAGGCTGGTAGATTGTATCCTGGTAGGAGCAGGAGATTGTGCCCTTGCTTGCCTAGATGATATTGCCATCTACATCCATTCCTGGCAAGAGCACCTTCAGCATTTCAGGGAGGTGCTGGGCAGACTACAGAGGGAAGGGTTGACCATTAAGCCCAGCAAATGTCAGGTGGGTATGGCAGAGGACTCCTACCTGGGTCATAGAGTGAGGAGTGGTAAAATCAGGCCAGATCCTACCAAAGTGGAAGACATTCAGGCATGGTCTGCACCTGTTACCAAAATGCAGGTGAGGGCATTCTTAGGGACAGCAGGGTACTAGAGAAAGTTTATCCCCTGTTATAGTACCATAGCTACTCCCGTCACAGACCTAAAAGCAGGCCGGATACGATATTGTGGACCCTAGCATGTGAGAAGACATTCCAGAAGCTTAAAGGTGCTTTGGGAGGACCCCTTTGTTAGCCAGTCCAGATTACAGCAAATAATTTGTTGTGCAGGTGGATGTTCAAACCATGGGGTGGGAGGGCTATTACTTAGCCAGGTTTCTGCAGAGGGAGAAGAGCACCCAGTGGTTTATCTCAGTCATAGGCCCCAACCCAGGGAGGAATGCTATGGAGCTGTAGAAAAGGAATGCCTAGCCATAGTGTAGGCACTGCAGAAACTTCAGCCTTATCTGTATGGCCAGAAATTCTCTGTAGTTACAAACCACAATCTCTTAACATGGCTACATCAAGCCAGTTAGCAAAACACCAGGTTACTAAGGTGAAGCCTAGGGTTGCAAGCTTATAACAGACAGTGCAGCACTGCAGTGGAGTTAGAAATGCCAATACAGATGGTCTCTCAAGAAAGGAAATGGGGTAAAGTTTTCCCAGATAGGCTTAACCCTCTCAAGCAATGTTTCTCAAGGTTCACTTGAAAAGCTAGCTTGAGTTTTCGGGGGGGGGGGGATTGTGAGACTGCCAGCATAGCTATCTGGAATTTTGTAAATAATCATATGTCATTTGTAAATATTAATATGATCCATAGGCTTGTCTTACAAATGTAAGAGAACTATATGTTATGTGGATATTAAACTACTGGTGCAGATGTGTGTGTTGAACTGTATGTTATGTACTGAGCTTCAAGAATGTAAACACAGTGTACCCTACCGGAAAAGAACAGAAAAGTATATCAACTATATTAATCGCAGAAGTTGGAACATACAGAGTTAACTTGCAAAATGTTAGGAAAATAAGTTAAAAGTGTTTTATGATGTGCTATAAAAAAGTTAGTCTCAGTGCAGCAGGTATACACAATGTCTAAAGCTGGAGGTTTTCCTATTGCCTGGAAACAGAAATAATTACTATGTTCCAAATATAAAGGTGTTAATTTTTTTATGACTTCCAGTTCTAGGCAAACTTCTGAGAGATAAGTATTTTTCACAGAGAAATATTAAATTCTGTTGGTATCTGTTTAGCCTGGGAACTGGAGGCAGGTGACAAATAGTGATGTCATCCAGTTGACTCAGCAGTAATGTTTTGATATTAATTTGGGAACTCTCTCATAGATTTGGCATTTTGTATCTTGTTTTTGACCTAAAAACATCCACTCATCAACACTTCTGTCTGCATGTTGACTGTATGTAAGACTTAGTGAAAAGTGATTTCTCTTAGATACAGATAGGAATATAGTAATGAGTAGTTTAGATGTTTTCTGTATTTATTCAAGACTGTCCTGAAATGTTGTTTTCAAATATTTCCTGTGATTCTGAACTCTGAAGTGACTGTGTCAGTTATTGAATATTGTCTTGTTACTTTATTATTTATTATTAAATATATTTAAACATTTTAATTTTGGCTGGCTTGTTTAGAGATATTTACGCTTTTAGAGTACTTGCATATTTATTGGGTGACACTGTATAGGCCACTCCTAAATAGTCTTAGTCCTGGTCACTCTTGCCATTTGGATAATAGTAACATTACACAGTAGAAGTGTTCACCCTTTGGGAAGGGCCTTATAGTAGCTGATAAGTAGTGCTTGGTGGCAGTAATAACTACCTTATAATCTGGCCAAAAGGGGGCATAGCTAGTAAACCTGTGCCAGCCTTCCCTAGGAGTGTCTGTGTGTTTTTATATAAATTAAATCTCACCTTAAAGTGTGTGTGTGTGTGTGTGTGTGTGTGTGTGTGTGTGTGTGTGTGTGTGTGTGTGTGTGTGTGTGTGTGTGTGTCAGCTACTTGGGCAGGGACACAAAGCACTGGTTGGGCAGAGTGGGTGCTGGAGGTTTTGGCTTGACCACTTGGCTGAGATCTTAACCCTATAGCTGTGCCACTGGGGAGTGTTATTGGGGATCTGGAGAGATAGGGAGAAACCAGCCCCAGACTGACTGTGATCTCTGTGTGCTCTTAAGGGAAATTGTACTTTACTGTGTATGCACTTGTCATCCTCCAATATCCACATTCCTCACTGGTGTTAGAGGTGAGGTATCCA
>NC_056739.1:1831688976-1831738976 GCF_019279795.1 Protopterus annectens
AATAGAGGTTTGCAGAATTTCAGCGAACAGATAGCCACAGGCTTATATGACTCTCTTTTTGTGGCAGGCACTCTGACACCACTGTGATCTTTAGGATGACAGCATTGTTAAAAAAAGAAAAAGAAAATTGCATCTTGTCTTGTTACTTCCTTTCAATCAAAATGAATCCAGGAATTCCTCTAAAATGCAACACACATTGTAAATTCAGTTTAAAGCAGAATAATGTAAAAAAAGACATAGGAAGGGAGAAAGACAGAGAATGAAACCTAGGAAGATTTTTTTACACAAACACACATATGCACATGCATGCATATGAAAGCAAACATGTACACACACAGCCACAAACATGCAAACATCCATGTAACTTGTAACATTATTCTAAGATAATTGATAGTGTTGCTTTTCCTTTTATTGCAGTTGTTTGTAATGAACTCTTTCTCTTTGTCTCACATGACATCATTACTCCAACTGTCAAAAACAAACAAATAAACCAATAAAATAAAACATTTTCATTTGTAGTACTGTATTCTACTGATCTAACAAAATCATCTAATCCCAAAATGTTTTCATAAATTAAATATATGTTTGAACTTCATCACCTTGAATAATTTCACACAGATATTCACTGCTTTGGTTATTATGTTGATGAATTGTTTTGGTGTGCTTACCAGTACAAATTATATGCTCAGCAATTATTTTGAAAACCAAAACTATTTCCATTATCTATTGAAAGTTTCCTTGGTTATCACCATTCTGCAATGCTTATATAGCTGTCCACTTCACTACATGATATTACTAAAAACTATCATTAAGTCGAGTAATTCAGTTGGTGAAACTTTTTTTTTCAGGCAGTAGCAAGACAGAAGTTGCCACTATTAAAGAGTCATCTAGTCAATCACCACACAAACTGAACTTGCCACAATTATGCAACAAGAAACTAGTTTGTCATTATAAATTATTCAAAAAGCTGGCCTGCAATCATAGATTACAACAATCCATGTGGAAACATACTTATAAAATAATTGGATTTCTTTCTAGATTATTGTTTTGAAAGCAATTTATAACCCTGTCTCCAAATGTTTTCATGGGCCCTTCACTGAAAATGTGTTTGCAGAAGCTTTTCAACAGAAACAGCAAGCAAGACAACAATTTACTGGATATACTGGGTTCATTTAAAAAGGTGAGACACATATTTTTTAATGTCAGGTAAGTAATTGCTATGTTCAACATCTAACTCCTAAGTAGTTCAGGACTATTCAGCTCTTAGCAATGTATATCTACTCAGGCTTTGTTTTAGAGGGCAAAATAATCTCCTCATGGTCAAATCCTGAACCATTAATGGGTTAGGTGATACATATTAGTATAATATATTTATAAGGTTATATACATGTGGTAGAATGGAAATGATCACTCACTAGAAGCATGAAACTATATTTATATGTTAAATAAGGACTTCATCTGATCTCTAGAAATAAAATTTGTCAGCCAGAACGATAGGGTCATTGGTTTGAATAACAAGCTTCTGTGGCACTGATTCTCTACACAATTGACTGGCTTAATTTCAAGTGTGTGATTTTTTTTACCTTTCCACCTCTTAAAGTTATCTGAAGATTAAATAATTGTATGTATTGTTTAACCACAAAAGGCTGTGAAACAAACCCATTTCTTTCTTTTTTTATTGTTTCTGTTTAGTTTTAGTAGAAGTTACATGGCCTGTGTTAATCTCTTGAGTGGAGTATTTTTGACTAAGTACATGAGAAATGGAAACAGAGAAACTGGGTTTTACAGTGCTTTGAATATAAAAGGTCTCTGTTATATCAGTGTAATTTAAGTTTTGTTAGATCATTATTATTTCTGAAAAAAAATTATAGTTTCTAGCTGTAGAATGCATTTCTTTAAGTAAATATTAAAACTTGTTCTGCTCTCTGTAGTTTGTTGATTCTGTGTTGTATACAGTGATACAATTACTTATTTTAATTATATCTTTATTATTTTCCAAGCTTTTTCAATGCATCTCTAATTACTGTGGAGACTGTTCAACGAAACTTAAGAATTTGTTCTTGTAAGAGTACCTAGACCATTTACTAAATTGTTCATTTTGCGTATGCAGTCATGAATTTCATAATCAAAGTTAACAATATTTTATTTTATTTATTTATTTAACATTTGTTGAGCGGGAATGTCCGACTAGGTTCCACAGAGCCAGTTTTCAGCGGAGGCCCGGGGTGAAATGCTCCAGATGCATGTCTTTTTCAAACGTAGTAAACACATTTCTTTTGATTGTAAGTAAAAGTGTTTTCTGAGCACAGTACCTGTACCATGTGCAGATCACAGTACATCATTGCTGCATCACTTATGGAAATAAGAGTACTTGTCACCTAACAGTCATCTATATATTTGCCAATCAATGATCTCATTCTCTTTTGTCTCTTAAAAGACTATTGAGCATAGTAAAGTGCCAAACACAATGCATTGTTGTACACTGTATACACTGTCAGAAAGTATTCTCCCTTAGGTTTTGATCTCTTTTTATGCAGTGTCTAATTTAAAGTATGCCCCATAAATATTTTGTCTACATGCAGGATCATGTCAAACACTTTGCTTAACACAAATATGTTATATGAACTGTCCGACATGCATTAGTGCAGTAGTTCTGATTTCAAAGACCAATTTCAAGTTGAAAACAGCTTGATCTTCTCTTCGTAGGCACATGCTGATTGTGACTAAGGATTCACTCTTCTTTCTGTAACAAATACATTGTCACCCTTCCCATTACTTTGAAAGTATGCATCTCACCCTAATGACTGTTGGTTTTGTTCTCAGACCAGGTGCTTGGATTCATTTGCCAGTACTGACACTGCAGGGCAGCATAAGGGAGTGTTGCATTCCTGAATGTGTTATCTTTTAGATGAGCTCTTAAATGATTAAACTGAGCTCCCAGCTGCGTTAGATGCTTGTAGTTGCAGTGGATGTAAAATATTTCATGACACTTATCAAAAAGAGTATTTGTTATTAAAATTGCCTATCTGTATACACATTTTATAGGTTCATAGGTAAGTACTAGGGTAGCAACCCTTGCAGGCCATTATAAGGCCAGCCATTTTCCCTTTTTGTGCTTGAAATAACCTAACCAATTTGGTTATCGATTGGCCTTACCCATTCCAGGTTCAATAATTATATATGACACATAATGAGAATAACTGGGATCATACCATAGATAATCTGATGAGGCCCATCCATGGGATAAAGCATTTAGGAGCTGCATCTGTCCATTAGTATTAAAGAGGGTACTCCTGGGATACATTTTCTGTTTCCCATCCTTAGATCTCTGTTGCAGTTAAAATGTACAGGGATGAACTTTGTTTTATGTGGACGGGGAATATGTTCCATAGCACGGATGTCTTCTGCAAAATGTACCTGTCCCTCCAAACTGTTCTGCTGATGTTGTAGAAGAGGTTTAGATCCATAGAATGAGTACGTTTTATGCCATTTGACTTGCTGGTGTGCAGTAAATCCATTGGTAATAGGTTGGAGGATGCCAGACACAGGTTACCTCTTAGCAGTCTATAGGATACCGAGTGTCGTGACAGGGCTTTGAATCAGTCCATGTATGACATGCTGTTTAGGCCTTGTGTCCTTTTAGTACTGTATCTTTGTGGGTGTTCCAATTGTTGCATATGCTTGGACAGATACATGTCAAAGGGGGCACTAAATTCAATGACTGGCCTAATGAAAGCTGGGGAAAGAGGCACAATGATATATCTAGATCTAGACACAATCCCTTTGTTTATAAGCTGTGAAATATTGAAGGACTTTCTTACAACAATAGACACATGTTGGTCAAAAGTTAGGTCACTGTTCACATAAGTTCCCAAATCCCAAACAGCTTGATCAACTCCTAGGAGCATTTTGTCAATGAGGTAGTTCCCTAGGGTAGATGACTTCCCAAAGGATACAATAATGCATTTTTTGGCATTTAGTTTCAGACTATGATTTTGACACTACTTATTTATTTGAGACAATCCTTCCTGCAGGATAACTAAGTCATTTGAGGATTCAATGGCTGTTCCTAGCTTGTAGTCATCTGCATACTTAGTCAGCCAGAACCCTTTGGTATTGGCTTTTACTTCAGAATAGTAGATGCCAAAGAAGAGAGGCCCCAGCACAAAAACCTGGGGGGACTCCACTTGTATCCAGTCTCTTTGTAGAGGTAACTTCCTCTATTTTGATTACCAGCATCTTGTCTGCCAGATGGCAATCCAGTGGGTGACATAGGGGTTTATTCCCAGTGTATTTAGGTTTTCTACTATGCCCGAGCAAGGAAATGTGTCAAAAGCTCTGGCCAGGTTGAGGTATATGGTGGTTACCATTTTTCCTTCATCCCTTGCTTTGGTGACCTTTTCAAATATTTTACCAAGTTGAGTAAGCATGACCTGCCCTTTATGAATCCAAACTGAGATGGATTAACAATTATTTTGAAACAATTTATACAGTAAAATCAGTAATTCACATATTTATATATAAAATCCACCACCGAAACTCAGTAACCATTTACATTCCCACCTTTTCTGGCATAACCATATCTCTTTATGCCCTTTGCTTGTTGTACATCTTTTTCTTCCATATATGTCATGCAAGGTATCAATAGTCTGTTATTCATTTCACTTTCGCATCCTTTACATTTAAAATTTCCATACAATATCATATCCCGATATACTCAATTTAATTTTTCCAAACTGTCTATTAGCTTTAAAGCAGAAATCTTGTACTCTCTTGTATTCTATAAAAACAGGACATTAATTCCCATCACCCTGGCAGAAATGACAGTTTCTCTTTTTTTTCACATTTATTTTTCAGAGATCCTTTAACAAATAATTTATTCTGCATTATAGGAAATTTAAAATGAACACATTCTGCCAGTGTATTAAATCATTCTAATCTACTGTTCTTGTATTATATTACATTTTTCTCTCGTACAGGATCCTTCCAATATTTAAATATTCCAGGATATGCTCTTGTTCCAATACTCTCTTATCTTCCCTTCCAGTATCAGTCTTTTCTATCATTCATGTACTTTCCAAACAGTTTTATATTTTTTATGTATTTGCAGAATGAGAATGTCACATTGCTCTTAATTTTAAAAAATATCCAAAACAAATTTAATGATGCTAAAAAATACACACAATTTCACAATCCTCATCCCAAGAAAAGAAGACCCATGTTGGATCTGTCAAGCTTGAACAGGTATACAGTGCTTCCAGAATTCAACATATTGACTTTGCAAAAGCTTTTACCTTTCATTTTGCCCAGATCCCTGCTGGAGATGTTAACTTTGATGGATACCTATATATATAATATATATATATATATATATATATATATATATATATATATATATATATATATATATATATATATATATATATATATATATATATATATATATATATATATATATATATATATATATATATATATATATATATATATATATATATATATATATATATATATACATCCCTATAGAAAAGATGGACAGTTATTTCCTAAGGTTTAAGACAGAGTGCTGGATTCACGAAGGCTTGCACGGAGTCTAAGAGTAGAGTAAGACTCCATCCAGCCAACATGTGTGCCGAGCGATCCAGGAACAGCCGGCAGAGGCGTGCAAGAGAGCTCCTAAAATGACTCTTGCATGGACAGTGTTAGTTTATGCAAATTACCTCATTTGCTGCTGAAAGCTATGCAAATGAGGTAAATTTGTGATCCAGGAAACACTAACCTGTCTGAGTAAGAGTAGTGTTATTTGCAGAAATGTACTTGGTTGACAACTGAATACTGTTCTGCAAATAACAAAACTGAGCTATGACAGCTCCAAATAAAGGATGCATCCAGTTAAAGAAGCATGTCAGTGGCCAAATATATGGCCATTGGCATTTTTGCCCATTGCAAAATAATAAAAAAATATATTTTTTTTCCCTCGATCTCCGATGTTTAAGCATAGCGCAGCCCTGTGAAAACATGCGGCACTCTAAAAGCACTAAAAACAAAAAATAAAAGCTAGAAATAGGTATTTTATTCGCAATATTCATCTGCCATGCAGGTGAATGGCAGGCTGAAGACAACATGGCTACTAAGTAGTGGTTGCTAAGGGGGGAAGCTCAGTCTGAGAGATGTAACCAAGCATTAGTAGGCAATCCTATGCAAAGAGTATAAGGATAGTGAATCCCAAATTACCCTGCCATGTGAAACATGTCTTTAGAGTGTAAGAGTAGGATTAGGGGAGTAACAGAGTAGAAGATAGGTGACATCATGAGGGGGTATGTATCAAAAAGACTTTAAGCTTATTGGAGCAGAGTGGCATGTGTTTGCTGTGAGTTACTCAGGACTGGAAGAGGCATGTCTACAGTTGTCTAAACTGAAACCCAGAAACCGAAGGTGTACGCCGTGGCTATCACTGAAGTTTCTTGCAAAGCTGCTTACACTGTGTGTGCACGTGTGCATTTGACTGCACACACATACACATCAAAGCACCAGCCGGTGAGCAGAGTAGGGCCTACATCAACCGCAAGGGCTTCCACTCCATCAACTGCCAGGTCGTGTGTGATGCCCAGGGCATAATACTGAATGTGTGTGCTGGCTGCCCTGGAAGCTACCACAATTCCCATATCTGGCATCTGTCACAGCTGTACCAGACATTTGCCAATGGGGACATCCCTGACGGTCACCTAGTGGGGGATGCTGGATATGCACTGGAGCCGTGGCTGATGACACCCATCAAAAATGCACACACACCTGAACAAGAACTCCATAATGAGGCACACACACAAACACGAAATGTAATTGAGCGTGTGTTTGGGATGCTCAAGTCACGGTTCCATTGCCTGGACACATCTGGTGGAGCCTTGCAGTACTCACCAACTACATGTACCCAAATTGTCATGGTATGTGCCATGCTACACAATATGATCCTGCAAAAACAGCTGCAGCAGGAGCAGCATGGGGCAGGGCCAAACAGTGCCCCACTATTGCCAAGGCCTGCACAGGCACAGCATGACTCGGAGGAGGAACAACCTGAGCCTGCCCCAGTAGGCAGAAGGAGGCGTGCCCAGTATGCCTTGGCAAAGAGGCAATGCATAGCACATACACTGGCTCAGTAGGAACCCTGGAAATGATACCTCCCTCTGACTCGCACATAAAATAATAGGGATGCCTAACTTGACACTACCTGTTTCCAAACATGTATAGGGAGTGTAGTATGTGCATCTGACATAGGCAGCCCTGCAACACCACCTGAGGCATGATTGCCATGTTTTAAGCAATATAAAGAAGTGCTAAGCAGCTTTTACCAATATCTAGTATATGTAAACAAAATTGCTTGTGCCAACTAGCGCAACATCGGACAACGTTGAGCAATGTTGGGCAAGGTCAGTTAAACATGCTCATATCTGCTTTACTGTTCCTTAAACAGTCTGGTCTGCCCAGCATGTAAATAAAAAGTGATGACAGGGCTCGAACCCAGGATACTGTGCATTATAGTCACAGTACTGAACCCCTAAGCCATGATAGCATTACAGTGGCGCAGACACAGCAGGACAATTGTACACAAATGCAAACACAAACAAATGCACTATCATGCCCCTAAAGAGGCAAATGGGTAACCTCCGCCACATGCCTATGCAGACAGAAAACATCAGGCTAGGCGGTGTGATGTGGGTTGTGTAGGCTATGAAGTCACAGTGTAATATACGTGACATTGGACACTAACATCTGTAGTACTGTAGTATGCCTCAAGCCACCACGATAGGCAACAGCACAGACTGAAATGGTGTCCTGTACATAGCAGTGCAGGCATAGCAAATGTGTATGAGTGTCAGGTGAAACCCACATCCTATGTACACCCGCAGTAACAATCAGGTGTGCCCCCGGGTAGAAATGTACAAAGAATAGCTGTCACCCCTGTATGTAGCAATGTTGATAAGTCTATGCAAAGTGTCGCATGGAAACCTTGCAGGCACAGCATGATCCCTGTTGATCTATGACAGAAAGATGAGCCCTGCTGTAAAAATACAACTTTATTTTCCTTACACATATAGTATAAATGTCTATACTGGGCATGCTCACACACTCCAACAAATGTAGTGGATTCCATTCAGCATCACACTGAAAGGTCATACTGGGCATGCTCACACACTTAAAGAAATGAAGCAAATGTCAGTGAAAGGTCATACTGGGCATGCTCACACACTTAGGCTAAATACGGATGTGATATTAAGGGATCTATGGACAGATGTGGATAGTCATCTCTACTTCCAGAAACACATTCACAAAGAGGTTGGAAATTCATGATATGTGTTCACACAAACTGCCAAGGTCTGTGCATGTAGGTCAAAGGAGGTTCCCACTACTCAGCAGTCATCAGACCTGTCAGAGAGTACAACAACACACATGGGATGAATCCAACTAGGCATGTTCAGTAGCTAGAAAGACCAATGAAGTACCTTAACAAGAGGATTACTGGCCCCAAATAGTCACCTCATGCAACAAGACTGAATGTAACCCAATCTGTACTCTGTTGCATACTGTCTACTCAGGAGATCTCTGCCCAACAGACAGGTTTATGTCATGGTTACACTCAGATCTGTTCTGAGTTACAGCTCAATGGCAGTAAATGTACAGAGCCAACTGATATTGCCAACATCCTGGCAGATAGGATCACTGTTAACTTTACCCCCTCTCACCCTTGAAAGAGCACATCTCTATAATGGAAGACTGCTAAGTTGCTGTCATCACGTCCGCACAGGTAATAAACACTCTCCAAAGCCAGTATCACAGCAGCCATGGGACCAGATAACTTCCCAGGCTGTGTAGTATCTACTACCCTGAAGTAGACATTAACATGGCAGGTCTGTAGCTGCAGAAGTTTCCAGAGGACTGCAAACCAGGAGCCATAACTGTAAACACAAAAGATGTGGACATCCTACAAAAGGGCCTCACTGAGACAGATGGCTGTTGTCAAAGCCATGGGCTGTAGCTCAATGCCAAAAGGTGCATTGTCAACCCCTTTGTTAAAAACTCTGTAGCCAAGAACTACAACAGAGGTGGTAGTATACTTCACACTGAAAGTGTGACAAGAGACCTTGGGTTACAGGTGGACAGTGGATACAACTGTGATAATCACATTCCCACAGTAGTCAGGAAACCCTCCTATGTAGCACACCTCATCACAAAATGTGTCTCATGCAGAATGGAAGAGGACAATGTTCCCCTCTACTCATCACTCACTAGAACTAATAGAGTACAACACCACTGTTGCTATGTACCTCACAAGACAACTACAACAACTGGAAAGCCAGCAGCAATACCACAAAGAGCATTAGTGGCCTGAAATACATGTCATACACAGACCATCTCAAAATGCTCCATCTGTACTCCCTTGCATATCACCTTCTCAGAGGTGTTCACTGCCTAACATATAAAGCTATGTCAAACATAGAGCTGTAGGATATGCCCCACGTAAAACACTCACAAACCCTCTGACCTTTGGATCCAAAACTGTGATTGAAATGCAAAAGGAAGGGGTGTACCCATTTACCTTATGGATACCCACACCTGCAGGTTAGTGGCACAGCATGAGGCCTTGGAGACCATGCAAGTGCAACTAACATTGGCCAAAGCTGCCCATCAGATTGTAGCCTGCTACAGATCATGTACCTTGTCTCAGGAACCTCGCCCAGTATTCCGGAGAACAGTGGAAAGTATAAAGGTACTATCAAACACCATTATATGAGGAGATTACAACTACCCAAACAGTGAGTGGTGGAATTACTTGTGTACAACGTCCCTTGGCCAATGTTTCCTAGAATTGAAAAACCCTAACACCCTGGAACAGATGGTCACCATGCCCACTACAGGTGACAACATACTGGACATGATCATCACCAACATGGGGTACCAGTGTTTCACTACAGAGATAAACCCCTCGCTGGTAATATCAGATCATGAAGTAATCACACTGGACATTCACATCCAGCCCCCCCACCCAGTCAATGAAACCACTGTGAAGACATTTGCAAAAGCAAACTGCACACTTCCCAAGACCAAAGTGCAGCGTTCCAAAGCCCTCTTGCTATAGGATAATGGTATATAATCTGCAGAATCATTTACAAGTGCATCCTATGAGCATCTACAGGGATGCATGGAATGAGACATCACAAATAAAACCAAGATGCACTCCTCCAAAAATAGGACAACAATCAGGTGGTTGTTGCCCATAAATAAGCTAGAGAACAGAAGGGAAAACGAACACATGATAGAGCCAACTTCACTAAAGGAAAGGCATCACTGACCATTATCAGGAAGACTCAATGATTGCTCATAAAATAATCCAAGGACAGTTTCTAAAGACAAATAGCCAAGGAATGCAAGAATAACAACCACAAAGCCTTCGGTAGCTATACCAGACATGTAGGTGTCAACTTCCAAATATGCTGTCAGCTACTAGAAAAAGGAAAGTAATACACCAAACCAACTTTCATTGCCTAAATCCAGGGGGACAAGTTCAGTGTAAACTCCCCCCCCCATCACCCCCAAAATGGCCTATGTCCATCACAGAAGGATGCAGAGCCCCAGACGTCATGGACATGCAGGTAAACACAACCCTCACCAAAGCTAAGAACACAGCGTCAATGTGACTGGATGGTGTCCCAGGCTGCGTTGTACACTAGGCCCATGAGGAACTAAACCCTCACCTACATTCACTATCCAGACACAAGCGTACCACAGGCTATGTACCCAAAGAATGGCATACACAAGCTGTCATCCAGCTCCACAAAGGGGGTGCCACAACAGAACATGGACACCATTGCTCAATATGTCTACTCAGCCTGGTCTACAGAGCTATTGAGCAAATTGTCATGGAACCCATGAACAGAGACATTGGAGTCCTCCAGACACTGGACTCTGTACAACTTTGCCTTGTTAAAGTCAGATCCTGGCTCCTAAACCTAGTTGACTTATTTCAAACAGTTACCAAGGACATAGATGGAGGTGAAAGTAGTCCACACAGCCCACCCGGACCTCACGAAGGACTTTCCACATCATTCCCTACTCTGTCATCATGGACAAGCATATCAGCTGGAACATTAACAGCTATGTCACAGGATGGGTGTCCAGGTGGCTCACAGATCAAACACACATGTTCAGAGTTGCTGGTGCCATGTCCAACTCTAAGCCAGTCACAAATGGCATCCCACAGGTCTTGGTCCTGGGACCCCACCTGTTCAGTGGATACTGCTCAGAGGTACAGGGATGCACGGGAGGTGTATGGCTGAACAGGTCTGCAGATGAATGGTAACTGTGGTCCATAATCAACTGTATGGCTAACACAGACATCTTCCAGAAGTGTCTTACAGAGACAGATACCTGGTGTCAAAACAATGCCCTCAAGCTGAATGCCAAAGAATGCATAGTCATCCCATTTGGGTACAACAAAGTGCACACAAATTACCACATAGGTGGTAATCCAGTATGTACGGAGAAAGTCATCATGGCCCTGGGTCACAGGTAGATAGCAAACCCCCCTTTGATGATGACATAGCCAAAGTGTTTAGACATTCCTTCAATATAGCCCACCTAATGTCACCTAATGTAACCCACTTTGTATAGTCTGATGATTTCACCATCCTACATACATACCTGTGGAAAAAAAAAATCCAGTAATATGTATAGCATGTTGTGTTAATGCATACTTCTCTAGTATCATGGAATAGTTCAGTAGGGGCTTGAATCCTGCACTTGATATCTGTGTTTGTATATGGTCTCCTTGGGAAGGAGCAACCTTTTAGGAGAGTACCTTAAAAAGTGTTAAACCAATCTTTGTCAGGTCTGATGATGTCACCATCCTACATATATACCTGTGGAAAAGAAAGACTTCAGTAATGTGTATAGTGCGTCATGTTAATGCATTCTCCTCCAGTATCATGAAGTAGGTAGACAGGGGTTTGAATCCTGCACTTGATAACTGTTTGCGTGTGGTCTCCGTGGGATGGCGAAACCTTTTAGGAGAGTAGTAAAACACCTTAAAAGTGTTAAACCAATCTTTGTCAGGTCTGATGATGTCACCATCCTACATATATACCTGTGGAAAAGAGAACACTCCAGTAATGTGTACAGTGCGTTGTGTTAATGCATACTCTTTTAGTATCATGAAGAAGTTAGGTGGGGGTTTGAATCCTGCACTTGACAACTGTGTGTGTGGTTGTGTGTTGTCTCCTTGGAAAAGAGCAACCTTTTAGGAGAGTAGTAAAACACCTTAAAAGTGTTCAAACAATCTTTGACAAGTCTGATGATGTAACCATCCTACATATATATCTGTGGAAAAGAAAAACCCCAATAATTTGTATAGCGAGTCGTGTTAATGCGTACTCCTCTAGTATCCTGAAGTAGTTAAGTAGGGGTTTGAGTCCTGCACTTGGCAACTGTGTATGATTGTTTGTGTGTTGTCTCCTTCGGAAGGAGCAACCTTTTAGGAGAGTAGTAAAACACCTTAAAAGTGTTAAACCAATCTTTGTTAAGGCTGATGATGTCAACATCCTACATATATATCTGTGGAAAAGCAAACCCCCAGTCATGTGTATAGAGCGACGTGTTAATGCATGCTCGTCTAATATCATAAAGTAGTTAGGGAGGGGTTTGAATCCTGCACTTGCCAATTGTGTGTGGTTTCCTTCAGGAAGAGCAACCTTTTAGGAGACTAGTAAAACACCTTAAAGGTGTTAAACCAATCTTTGTCAAGTCTGATGATGTCACCATCTTACATATAAACCTGTGGAAAAGGGAACCCACAGTAATGTGTATAGCACAATGTGCTGATACATGCTCTTCTAGTGTCATGAAGTAGTTAAGTAAAGGTTTGAATCCTGTACTAGGTGATTGTGTGTGTGACAGTATTGAGGGTTTTGCTTTTACCACCATATGACATATCAGTAGGCATTGCACATGTGAGGTAGCTGTGAGGCAAATACATATACGTACATGTTACGTCAATTATTGCATGTGTGGGAACTCTGCTGTATCCAAGTACACAGTTGTCATCTTTGCCAAACTGTGCTTCTGCTTCACAGATCTTAGGTCACATCTGTATGCTTGTGACAAGGCCAGCCACTGCAGTGATGCCTGGCCTAGGTCATCCGTGTCACAAACATGCATTATGGTTTCTATTGAATTGTGTGAGTGAGAGTTTATGGCCGGGGTATATGTCAGACCTGTTCAAACGCAGCAGAGTCTGTCAATGATGACTATGCATTATAGGTGTACAACAACCTTTGTGGACATGCATGTAGACCCCTTATTGCTTATGTGATCCACCGAGGGATTTCAAAATACCTTAGGGAATGTGATTATCAAAGGAGAGATGACGTAACACTAGGTTGCATGTACACATCAGTATCTGATCATCATGTTGGTGGCTACTACCTATGTGGTACTGTGGGGATACTATGTTCCGTAAAGGTGGATGACTACACTTAGTTTTGCATATAGCTTTATAGCATGGGTTTGACAACAGGTATCTGTCTGTATGATACGCTTGTGGAGGATGTGTGTGTCACCTGGAGAATGCAGTATAGGCCACAGTATGCATTAGCACACATGGGCAGACATATCCCTACTGTGATTGCTTGAACTTAAGACAGCCATATGCCGAACAGGAGTGGTCTCAGTAATGGGTGCAGCTGAATACCACTGGTTGCTGGCATAGTATAGTATAGTACCTGAAGAATCCAAATGTTTCTGTGTGTCCAACATCTGGGTGTCAGTTGTCAAGACATCATCTAATGATTGGTTATGGTCAGGCTGTTGAAGTCATGTATACTACCAGAATGCAAAACAATGACAGATAGTAACAGTATCACCCACAGCACAGTGTCAAACCATGTCATACACACATATGTAGTCACGTTCCAAAATGTGTGCAGTACAATGCATACTGGCCACCAATAGAAACTATGGAGTGTTACTGTGTAATACAGAGCATGCCACCCTGCCCATGTGTCCACTATGCACGTACATGCAGACAGTGCACCTCCACCAATTTCACAACTGTACACCTGCAAATATGTACTACAAACATCCCACACATACTGTCCACTCTCTAACACATGCTGCCAATACTGCACACATCAGCCAAGGGGCACATGGCCAGACGATATACAATTGGAACTAACACTGGTGTAAACAACACTACAATGACAACCATAGCTTTAATGCATCATGCCTGCTCAGCTACACCTTCAAGCATATCATTACACTCTACTGCTGACAACATGCTAACATTGCTATACTGCTATAAAGACACCCTGTGCATCAGCACCATGGTAACCTGTTCCTGCATCAATGTTACAGATGACAGGAGGTGGCACATGTTTCATCATATGCACAGGGTGTGTTGTTGGTCTGCCAGAGGCCTACAGTGAGCCATCCAATCTACATGTATATGTGTGTGTGTGTGTGTGTGTGTGTGGGGGGGGGCAAGAATACTGGAATGGGCCAATTTTGATGTAATGTGTGTGGGTATGTGTTAGCCCTAGGTGTCTGGATTATGTGTGTGTGTGTCTGCATGCACACAGTTCCACCATGTGGCTGCCACATATGGGTATTTGTGGGACAGCCACAGACTGTACCTGTGAGGCTTTACAGATCACCATCTCTGGCCATGGATATGGTACCTGTGCCTTGCAGGGGTGCTACTGACATTATCAGGTACCAAACCAGACTGGGTACTGTCCCCAGAGGTAGATGGATGTACACTGGACCCATGTCCCTGCTGGGATTGTCCAGAGCCACCTGCACATGGTCTTCTAGGACATTCTATGGACAGCCCACCCCCCAACATTGCTGGGGCTGGTACTGGCACTACGGGAGCAGCTGTTGCTTGAGGGACATCTGCGGTGACTGACAGCTGCTGATGTTGCTGGCATACAGCCACATCGACGAATCAACCATCCCGCACTGTCCTGACACATTGACATGACATTGTGGAGGACATCTAATGTCTCTCCCCAACGTCTATCGGTGACCTCAGTGTAATTACAGATGGCACCAGCTAGGTCACAGATACTGTCTATTATGGCAGCGTTATGTGCCCTCTGTGCCCTCAGTCCCTATCTGGTGTACCGTTCCATACGTGCCTGTGCCTCCATGACAGCCTGGAACATGCGTGAGGTTGTAAGACCTGTGGCATATCTGCCAGTGGCATGATGGGCAGCAGTGCTCTGATGAGAACCCCTGGACATCTGCCTATGTGGTACCCTGCCAGACATCTGGGTATGGCTGCTGTGTTGGGTTGCATGTGCCATGGATACCACACTGTCCTGGCCAATGCCAACTGTACGCTGTCCCTCTGCTAAGGGCATTGGTGATGGATGTATTGGCAGTATGACTATGTGCATGGATGGGGTGGACACTTGTGTAGTGTCGATTGGTCGCCCAATGATAGACCCTAGCAAACATGCCTGTGCCTCAACACACCTATCATCATTATCACTATCACTATCGTGTTCAGTGACATCAGTTTCCCTGCTGCAATGAACCAGCCCAAAATCAGCACCTGTGAGAGGTAGACAGGAAACACACTTTACGACCTCTACATGATGTCGCCACACATGCACACATGCATGCATGAGCACATGTACACATGAGCACATGCACCCATGCACACATGCACACATGCACACATGAACACATGTACACATGCACACATGCACACATGAACACATGCACACATGCACACAAATACACTCCTCACTAAAACAGACACACACACACACACACACACACACACACACACACACACACACACACACACACACACACACACACACACACCACCAGCAATCCTGAACATACTTAATAGCGTGTGATGTTGGGGTACAGTATCACAAACCAAACATTTATATCAAATGTGACAGCATGCAGGATGTGTGTTGCTCAACAGCATGCAGTGTGAGTGTAGACAGCCCTTGCTAATAACAGTATACATGGCCTTGACGCATGTGTGTTTTGTCCAGTGAATGGCCTCACCCTGGAACGCAATGTGTACATGGACACAAAATTGCTGTGCAGGTATTAAAAGCCCTGCAATGTCCTGAGCACCATCAGTCACAGGTATACATACCATGGCTGGATGTGTATCAGTGTGTCACACAGATATCCATTTCTGATTAGATCATCTGTGTCTTTAGTAGATAATTGTGGACACAGGTGTAGCACATGCATGCTATGTATACACACAGGATAAGTGGTGCATGTATACCTGGTGGCATACCATTGCTCAACATAGCCATTGTACAGTGATTATGGTGAGTGTATGACATATTGTGGACATGTCAGTACCAGCCATGACATGGCATGCTACCACACAACTGCAACATGATACATCACACATACACAATGTGTGTCATGTGACCTCTACACCCCGTAGCATTACAAGACATGTGTGTGTCACTTTCTACAAATGGTGATTGTTATGCATATTGTGTATAGGTGCATATGTCTGCACACACACAACATTGAGATGCATAGCAATTCATGATATGTGTAGTACTTTGGCCACTGTAATTGGATGAGGTGTGGTACCATGAGCCATCATCATGCAGCATCAAGTGGCCCCTCAAGGCTACTAATGTGTTCCAGACTGGCACATACCATGCTGTACCTGAACTGCAGTACCATGGCTACATTCACCATTTCACAGCCAGTTGTTACGTAGGTTTGTGAGGTGCCCAATAGGGGGCATTGCCTAACATGAATGTGTTATGTGTTGAAGAGTGTTGCACAGCAACATGTGAGGCATCTACCCCTCATGTATATTATGTGTGCTGTGTGGATGAGGTTTGAGATACTGTACTGGGTCCTTACAGCAGGTGTCTGAATACGCCATGTGTAGCATGTTAACGTGTACTGCGTATGACAAAGGTGTGTATGTTGTGTGCATGTGTATCGACTCTGCCTATCCAATGTCCACTACAGTGTTGCCACAATTGTGTAGGATGCTCTGTGTATTGAATGTGTTTTAGGCAGCTACCCACATTACTGGGATGTGCATAGTCTCACAGCAAACATGCACAGAATGCATTATGCATAGGTGTGTTACGTGTACATGGCCTACACCTCACCTATGACATGCACATTTAATTAGCAATATTAAAGGAATAACACACTCACTAGCATGACTCTGCTGCCTTACTGTCACACCAGAGGGACCTACAAGGATATCAGACACTTTGTTAGTGGCAACAACTGTGGCATTGCTACTGTGTGTTTGCAATCTTACAGTAGTACAACAGTTGACAGTCACAGGCCTACAGATTATATTCCTAATTATTAGTATTGCACAACACTAGGCACCACATCGTCTAACTACACAGTACACATCTCACATAAGCATGCTCTATCAATAGAGGTAACTGTATTCTACAGCTATGCCATGTTACCTGCATGCTCCATGTCAACTTGCTGGGTGGCTCCAGCCTCCATGATGATACATGTTGCTTATTGTGGTTGTTGTTGGCCAGGACCCACCTGGCTCAGGAGCAGCTCCTCCACTCTGGTGGGGGGGGGGATGGATGGCTACTCCCCCACCTGTGGCAAGCTGCTGTCTGCGGATATCAGACGCACGCTGCCAGACATGTCTAATTAAATCACTGCAGTGATGGCGTACCTGCTCATATGTCCGGTTATGCATGCCTATGTCATTTACCCTATGGACAAGATCTTACCACAGTGCAGTCCGCTCATGATGGTCCTGGCTGATTCTGGAGAACAGCAGCGCATAGTGCTGCTTCTTCCTCAGCCGTGCTATATGCAGGATTGCGATAGTGGGACATTACCCTGGAAGGCAATGAAACAATATGTGTGAGCAAGTCATGTGGCACACGTAACATTCCAAAGTACAGATATAAACTAACTGCCATATATAGCACCCTATTGGCTGTCAGAAGATACACACTTTCAATACCACATATCAGTTCTCAACCCACAGATGCCTTTCAGTGCCTGGCACACTCTATATGTCAAATCATGTTCTGCACAGCAACAAGGTTATAACAGTATGTAAGACTATACAACAGTACATGGCACACTGTATGTGACACAATGCACCACCTAGCCACAGGAGGTATATATCATGCTAATGCATCATGAAATATGTAATCCATTGCAATGATTGTAAAGTCCACTGACAGTATTACCAGTATACCACACTAGTCGTTGATGGCAGACCCCTGCCTAACATATGTGCACATTTGTTAATATAGGTGGCATACTGCTGTACTAGACTATACATGTTGCTAGATAAGCAGTTATATCTTGTAACACACATATGACTGAGGCCATGGTACAGGCATACCCACACGCACGGCAGACATACATAACAGACACAAAGGCATGGCAACCCAGGTGACCTTTACCTGTGTCCCTTACAGTACTGTGTGTCAGTAGTTACCAGACCTTATGCCTGAGGTATGTAATCTGTGAGGACTACAGGGTACACACATAACAGTGGTTCCAATACATGTGCATGTACACCATACTGTGCTGTTTAGGCATACAGCTTCAGGTAGTACTACAGTTCATAAAGGAGTTGGATTCACCAGAAGTAACACCCAATAAGCATACATGTACTCCTTTAGCCTGCAATGGGACACCACAGTCGACAACAAGGGACTATGTCAGACTGTATGGCATACTGTTTTTTCTGCCTAGCAAATGCATACACATCTTTTGCTGGGATCACACCTAGGACACATAATACCATGACAGAAACAGTTTCCCACTAAGCTATCACACATATACCGAACTCTGACACATTCACCAACACATTCACCATCACACTCAGTCAACCTCACATATCGATTATTGCAACAAGTACATCTGTGTGTGTATCACTACATAGGTAGGTAAGAGGCTATTGGCCCTAGGGCCTATAGAACTCTAGCCATACCCTACCCTGGCCTTTGACACACAGGTAGTTACATTTCACGTGGCCCTGTCAAGCAGAGACACTGAGGTGATTGCCTGGGTGTATTCACTATCTCCCATACAATCTCCAGGATTATTTATGGCGACTGCTAATTAGGAGCTTTGTTTGCTATGGATAGTTGGTTTGTTTCAGAGTATGGGATGTCCCTGAGATAGGAATCTATCCCTCCAGCATGTGCTGTTTATTGTGGTCAAAGGGTTTGGGTCCCTAGAGTGTGTAGCTCGTAGAGATTGTGATCTGTTTACGTGGAGCATGTCCAACAGATCTGGGTTTGACATAGCTTAGTATGTTAGTCAGAGGTCACCTCTGGGTAGGCGATATGTGACACAGTCTAGTTGTGGGTTTGTGGGACGGTCTGCATAGGGCATCTGTTTGACGCCGGTATTACTCTTTGTGAGGTATGTCTATGTCCTTTCCACTTGCTGTAGATGTCTTGTGAGGTACACACCACATGGGGCATTGTACTCTATAGTGGATTTTATGTGTGTGAAGTAGAGGGCAACACTGACCTATATTTCCCTGGGTGACATACCTTTTGTGATGACGTGTGCCATGTAGACGGATTACATGACTAGTGTGGCACTGTGACTATCAAAGGGGAGACTACTGTCCACCTGTGTCCCATGGTCTCTTATCACACTTTTGGTGTTAAGTAGACTACCACCTATGTGGTATTTCATAGGTACTGAGTCTTTGCAAGGAGGGATGCCAATGCAGTGTCAACATTGAGCTTGAGTCCATGGCTTTGTCACCAGGCATCCATTGCAGTAATTATGACCCTGTGTCTCTCTCTCTCTCTCTATATATATATATATATATATATATATATATATATATATATATATATATATATATACACACACACATACATATAAACATCCATTGTTGTACATATAGATATACATACAGGCACATATACAGTCCACTTGTCATGGTGGTAATATCAAGTATGGGAAGGTTGTGATGTATACAGTTATGTCATAACATCACACAGTGTTGTGCGGAATGCATTGAAGGTGTTCTCAGCCCATGTAGCTCAACCAGGCCTCACTGGCTGCAACACTGCAAACCTGACGAATCATACCCACAGCGTTTAACCACCACATGTCATATACCAGCACTGTATGCTGTCTGGTCTGCCACACACTACAACCTACATAGAAATATGCATATAACAACCTTCAACAACATATATATATATATATATATATATATATATATATATATATATATATATATCCACCTTTCACAAACAGTTGCAGTATGTCCCTTGCTCAATGCACATGTACAGATGCTAATATATCTGACATGGACAGATCTCTCCGTATGTGTGTGCCATACACACACAAGGACCACACTGATGTAAGTCCATGTAACTCATGACTGACCTGTTGGGCCTTGCTGCAACATGAACAGGTGTCACATGTGAGCACACAGTAATATTAGAGGGTCTATACATAGCTGCTAATGCTGAATTAGCATACTAGCCTGGTACAGCTTTTGCCAATGCTAAGCTACACGTTAATATGACTATCATGCATTTGTTACTCTGTCACATCCATATTTGCATAACCGTATGGGCTACTACCCCAAACAGACATTATACACACTACTGTACAGAACACATATAAGATGGATCAGATGTTTGACATTTAATGCTGAACTACATATGTCACCATCACATCACACTGCACACAGCTACATACTCATTTCTCCATGCCAGCAGTTATGCAGGGCATCTGTGCATTGATACGTACTGCTGCCACATATGGATGATTCAAACTATGTAGAGTACTCTTCATAAACATCTACTGCATTCCAGTAAATACATAGCTGTTACATACCTTTCCTTTGTATGTGTTCATATTTGTTGTCGTATTTCCTGGTATATTTGTTTCACAATATATGTTTTCCTTTCGATATGTAATGTACTTTTCTAGATATTTCTTTTTTCAATAGATTTTTATTTCAAAATATATTTCTTTTCAATATGTTTTTTATTTCAATATATTTATTTTTGAATATATTTTATTTCAATTTTTTTTTCAATATATTTCTTTTTCAATATATTTTTTTTCAATATTTTTTTTCAATATATTTTTCTTTCAATATATTATTTCAATATTTTGTTTTTCAATATATTTTTTCTCAATATATTTTTTCAATATAATTTCTTTTGTCAGTATATTATTTTGTTTAATATATTCTTTTTGTTATATTTTCTTACACTACATAATTTTCTCTCTCTCTCCCTCCGTACCTGCAATGGAATGATTGCATATGCAGACAGCAAGTACAGACAGCTTTTATACGTATCTCCACATGTGCATGTGATGGCTTCTGTACCAATTGGTGGCCACCATTTGGCAATTGCATGCAGCCTGCTGTGTGGTACTTGCAGTACTCACTGTCATAGCAACCCAGTGCTATAAATTGCTAAGTCAGGTAGGCGTAGCCCTTTCAGAATTCCAAAGTGGGGACCATGCTTGATTGCTGTGGACACCGTTGTGTGAGTCAGAAGGTTGGTATACTTCTTCTAACTGTTGCTAAGGGTGTCACCAGTTATTTGTATGTTGTACTCAGACCTGAATGTTGCCACTTCCAGTACACAGTTGACAGTGTAGAATTGTACTCACCCCTAGAAATGCTAACACAAGATACATGGGAGTATGGAGTTTCTTTACAACTTATACAATTAGCTGCCATACATATGTAGTTATTGAGATGTTTTCATTTGGCACATGAACTGTTTGGGAACAGCTATACTGTGGATATTAATGTACTCACTTCTGCACTGTTTGTGCTTTTTATGTTGTTGACATTATCACAGGATGCTCATGAAATGGGACAATTCCAGTACTGAGTATGCCTACTCACATCTTGCTGTACCTTGAACACACTGGTATTTTGCACATTTGGGTGGGGATTATCCTGCTATGATACTGTGTGGGGGTTGTGAATGCTGCTGTAACATTATTTACTGCTAGAGTGTTTGGTTCTGTTATCACAGTCATGTAATGCAATTCCACAATAACTGCTGGTAAAGTTCCACAGAACAGGTTTTGTGTCATGGCATTCCTATCTTTCCTTTACATGCACACATTCTGATGCATGATATATATATTTCAGCAACACCCTGTTGTATATCTACTGTGGCCTAGTGGTACTTCATGCAGTCTAGTGTGTCCAAGGTCCGGGGTTCAAGACTGACAGTGGTGTTTAATTTTGCTGCTGAGCAGAACAAGGTCCCTCATATGCAGCATGACTAAGGCACTTTTAAGCAGTTGTAAGTGGGTTTGCGCAATGCTTAGCAATACTTAGCTAAGCGCACACATGCGCACACTCGCGCAAACCCGCTTACTACTGCTTAAAAGTGCTTACTCCCACTAACCCCCGTCACTCATTTCTTTGAAAGAAAAGAAAATGGGGAGATAGATAGGAAAGTGGTGAAAAAGGGGCACAAAGAGGGAAATACAGTAGGGAAAACAGCTCAGGATGTGCAGGATGGGTGTAGGGAAGGTCCATAGTTGCCCATATCTTTAACAGCAACAGCTGTGCATATACTAGTAATTTGGAGGGAATTTTGAAACCTTCCTCCCCTGAGAGAGGAGAGAGGACAACAAAGTATGTTGTACTGCCAATTGAATTTCAGTTTCTGTGTCCAGTAGACATTTGTGCAAAATGGGCAGCTATGTATGGGGCATAATGTTTTTGCGGGAGCAGATTGCCCATTTTTTTTCAGGTAAGAGTGGAATGTGGGGTAGGGGATGTAGGTATGTTTTGGGAGGTAGGTTGGGGAGGTAAACAGACAAGACAAACAAGATGCATACAGGAACAGAATATGACACATGGAGTGGGTGAACACAATTGACGGGGAAGGATGTTTGGAAATCGCAAGCCCATGAGCCCACAGATGGTAACAGTGGAACTGAGATCCCCACCCATGGGCAGTCACCACTGCACCTTCACAGCCCAGAGGGTGGCTGTGCTGGGGGCTGCGTAGGAGAGGCAGGCTCACCCGTGAGTTATGCCACTCTTGCATCGAGCTGGCGCAGGGGATCAGAGACTGAACGCTGGCTCTCCCTATGCTCCACAGCCCGGACCCTTTGGAGGGTGACAGGTGGCCCTCCTCCGGCCATGCTTGCACGGGGAGGATGAGCCCCATCCCCTGCAGTGCTTCCACCTGAAGGTGGCTCAGGACCAATGGAGGAGGAGGTCCCGGGCTGGGCACCGGACTTGCTGGTGCCAGGTGCCATCGCCAGCTGAGGTGGGACAGGTGGGTCCGCTGGGTCTGGCCTTCCCATACGTTCTGTGTTTTGGTGAATTTAATGACAATATAGCCTACAGCATTCCAAATTAGTTGTAACAGCATGCAGTAATATTCCCATTAACCCAACACACCACAGTTCCAACATTTGAACAGCAAGCATAACACATGCATATATAGAACGACAGTGGACATTCCAACAGCATGCAATAATGATTGGTGGCAACAGGCCACCAAGACTGTGATGATTGAACAGGGCACATGCATCAAAGTTATGCAGATATTTATAAACCGAATAGGACATATGTCCCAACAAATGTTTTGAGATTACACATACCCATTGAGTTGTGGAATTGCATTGTTTATGCACATACAGTAGGGTGTAAAAAGATACCTCCATTAACAACTTATATGAACTTATAGTTTACACTACATTCCTACTGACTGCAGGTATATATCCCCTACATGTATTATTACACTAGGCAATGTCCATTACGTTGTGGGATGTGTTTTGCTAGTTCATTATGTACCTGACCTGTATCTAATATACAAACTGTCCAGGATGCAGATGTTACTGCTATGTATTTATATATTTTATTTATGTTCATATGTTTACATGTCTGGATGTGTTCAGGTGACATTATCAGTTATATTTTAACAGCCCCCTACATTTCTAGCAGCACACTGACATTTCCAGTGCACACAATTACAAGCTACTCATGTACCAGATTTACCTATACATGCCAGCCTTGACACTACAGTTGAGGACTGTATATATGCTTAAGAGATACTGGCACTCCCTTTGTCCTCTTTCTATGGGCCTACCCAACTGTGGGTTGACAGCGCTTAATACAACACTACTATTTCTATACTGCAAGAGTACATCAACATTTCAAAGAAAGTGACACGGACACACGACAGGTGTTATACCTTTATTAATTACATTACACACATTTCTAGTGGCTCTCTCATTTATTTGTTATTACAGTGCATGCAGACATCATATTCAAGATGCATTATTCCTTCATTTATGGTTTACAACACTCTTTTTCAGGCTATCTCACTTATTCTATATAACCATACATGCAGAGAAATAATTCAGGACTTATTATACCTTTATTAATGGGTTACAACACTCTTTTTCAGGCTCTCTCATTTATTTTACATAAGAGTTCATGCAGAGAGGTTATTCAAGCCTTATTACACCTTTATTATTGGGCTAAGTCACTTTTAGTCAGGCTCTCTCACTTATTTTATATAACAGTACATGCAGAAAAATTATTAACCTGCCTGGTGGAGCAGCCTTAGCAGCCTATCTGCATAGGCTTGCTGATTTGCAGCACGGACACTTGCAGCTGTGAAGTAAATGAAGTGATATTGACACATATACCTATCCATACTATTGACTACATTAGCAATTTTTACATACTTCCGTCCATGGCTACCTACTCAGTAGTGGGGCATTTTACATCCCACGGGCCTCCTGTATCCATTGGTTCAGTTGGTCCTGCTTGCATCTCTTCAGGTCTGCATGGTGTTGTCTAACCTGCTCACCAGTCCAAGGGACGCCTGTGGCACTGGTGAGTTAATGTGCAAGATGGTTCCAGGCCTCTTCTTTGTATTCTGTGCCCTGGAACTGGCCCTGCAGGAGTCTAGCATCATGATGATGGAACCGGAGCCAAGCCATCACTTTTGACTCCTCAATGCCCCACTGTTGCGCTCAGAAGCGAGAGCCCTCTCTGACACCAGCCATTGCTGCCTGCAGATGGGAGCTACAACCAGTTATGGCAAGTATTCCCGCCTATGGAGCTTAAATATGCCTCATTTCCCGCACTTATTTGTGATTGGCCGGATTTGAAAGTTCTCTGCTGAGTGCACACCTGCTTAGCACTGGGTAAACTTTGATTCATATGTATATGTGTGTTGACAATCCATGAACATCAAATGCTGTCATGGCTTAGTGGATCAATACTGTGATTATGGTGCACACTATCGCGGGTTCGAGACCTGTCATTGCTTTTTTATTTTACTACTGGTCTGACTGGCAGGGGGTGTGGCTGTGTTTAGCCGACTTTTCTCAACTTTGCCCAATGTTGCTCTACGTTTAGCGATGTTGCCCAACGGTGTGTTAGTTAGTGCGGTGCGCAGCTTCACGCAAACATGTTTGGTTTGCGCTAGTTGGCATGATGCGCAGCTCTGTGCGAAGCTATTGCACTAGTTAAACCAGTGCTTAGCTATGGGCACTTATTCTTAAATGTGCTTAATACTGGTAAACGTTGCTTAGCAGTGCTTCAAATTGCTTAAGATAGGTTACTTATGCATTCATTAGTATGCATGACCATTTCACTTTCTTATATATATATATATATATATATATATATATATATATATATATAGAATATCGTTCACTACTACATAGGCCATTTTGATGCATTTTAATATAATTTAAAAGGTAAATGTCAGGAATTATTTTTATGCACGGATTTCCTATAGAAAATGGAAAGGGGAGTGGTGGGACTCGAACTGGGAATGCCTCCTCTTTGTGCAGAGGCTCTACCACTACACTATTGCTATTTGGCTTAATTTGCATATAAGTGGTTTATTATCCTCTTCGATGTCTAAACTGCTAACTGTAGCTAAGCAATGGGCACACCCGCGCACATATGCGAAAATACGGGCAGCTATATCGTGAATAATAAAAAAAAAATAGTTTTACATTTTTTTCATTTGTACAGGGCTTTTGAATGTGGGGGAGTGTAGTGTTGGGGGTATACACATTTGACCGGACTCACTCATATCTGCTGACATTTGCAGATTTAGGCACTTGCAGGGACATGGATATTTGGACTGCTCGGCAGTCTGACATGCCCCCTGCACTCCTACATGCTCCGTGTTAGCCTGGGAGTTGAGTCAGCGCACCCTCATGCATATGCATGGTGCTCTGACATCATACTCTTAGACGGCAGTCTCCGAGTAGGACTTCGTTCATCCTACATGGAAGATTACTGAATCCCCCCCAGAGAGTTCCATTTCTAACTCACAGTTTTGCCCTTTGGCTTGTCTATTGCATCCAAGGATGTATAAGAATGTCTGAATCTTCTAATTGTCTTCTGCAAGACAAAGAGCATTCACATCTATCCATATCTTGATGTCTGTCTCATTCATGTCTCTCCCCTCCTAGAATTTCAAAGTTCTCTACAGATCATAGTTACATGCTTCCATAGGGTTGAACTATCTCAAAACATGAAGAAGTTATAGCTTACCCCAGAAAAAGGTGACATTGCTTAGTCCTGGATTTGGACAAACAGAAAACATTCTTATCCTCAGACAAGATCCTGTTTTTCTCCACATATTTCAGCAAGGTCACTAGCTTTATCAGCATCTTGGCCAGGAATGCCCCAGACTGCTGGGATTCATGGCATCTTGCATACTGATTATAACTCTAATACATGCAAATGCATGCACTGCACATGCAAAATCTACAACAATGACTCAGGAACCTGTAGTGCCAGTGGTTCCACTCTATCCAGACTAATATCCCTTGATTCCTTACATAAGGTTGGAGATTGCCTGGTGGAAGTCCTCTTGAACCAGGGGACTTTCCTTTAAACTGCTACCAGGGTTTTAGATTCTGATAGGTTTGTGGTCCCATGTAAGGGACCTGGAAAAAAGCTTTTAGGAAAAACATGTAAGCATAAAGAAGTTATGGCAATCATCCTAGTCATCAGAACATTCAGGAACATTTGGCAGCTGGATTCACTACTTGACACACATTGCTACAGCCATTTGGTACATAAACAAGCAGGAAAGAACCCATTCTTACCTCCTGTGCTGCCTGGCCATACCTGCTTGGGACATCATTAATGAGATAGGAATGACACCCACATTCCAGTATATTCCTAATCAGAAAAATGGCTTGGAAGGCCACTTAAACAGGACAGCACTAGACCCAAAATGAATAGATGCTAAAAAGGGAAGCTGGAACACCAATGTGAGCCCTCAGTGCTATAATATTCAAAGCACAAACTAGCTTGATTATATAACAATCCACACTTTAATCAAACTCAGAGGCACCAGAAGCTGTTGAAGACTGAGGTGGGATGGGTGGGATGACAGGGGCACTTAGTGATCTAAAAAGGGCATTTTTTTTAAACTATTTACTACCACAACATAAGTTCACTTGGAGGACATTTTAATCTTAGCCATTTTCCATTTTGGTGCTTGAATTAACATTTCCTGATTGGGCTTACCTATCCCATGGCAAATAATTGTATATTAGCCCTAGTGAAAATAAATGTGATTACACTATAGATAATTTGAGGGGACTCATGTAAGGGATGCAGCATTTAGGAACTGCCTCTATCCATTAATGGCACAAGGGGCATTCCTGGAGTACATTTTGTATTATTCATCCTTTGATTCAAGTTGCATTTCAATATGGACATGGATGAGTTTTGTTTTACTTGAATTGGTAGTCTGTTCTGGATATATATCCATCTCTTAACAACATTCAGTTTAGATACCTGCACTGAATATTTCTGATGCCATTTGACTTGCTGATGTTCAGTAGGCCCATCTGTATTAGGTTGGAGAATGCCTTGTATGCCAGACACGTCACCTCTAAGCACTCTGTAGGATACTGAGTATAGTGATAAATCTTTGAGGTGGTCCATGCAAGACCTATTGTTTAGGACTTGTATCCTTTTAGTAAGGTATCTATGTGGGTATTCCAATTGTCGCATGGGTCTGGACAGATAACATGCCAAAGAAGGCATCATGCAAAATGATTGACCTAATGAGGGCTTTGTAAAGGGGACAATAACATCTCTAGATCTAGTCACAATCAATTTGTTTATAAGCTGTGCAATATGGAAAGACTTTCTTATAACTCTGAGCACATGCTGGTCAAAAGTTAGGTCACTGTACACACAACTTCCCAAATGCCAAACAACTAGGTCAGTTCTCAGGAGGCATTGTCAATTTGGCAGTTCCCTGGAGTAGATGACTTCCCAAAGGACACAATAATGTATTTCTTGGACTTTAGCTTCAATTCATGATTCTGGTACCAGTTATTGTTTGGGGCAAACCTTCTTGTATGATGGTTAAGTCATTTGGGGATTCAATAACTGCTCCTAGCTTGTAGTCATCTCAAACTTAGTCGCGCAAAGCCCTTTGGTATTTCCTTTTACTTTTGAGATGTATTTGCCAAACAGAAAAAGTCTCAGTACCAAACCCTGGGGGACACCATTGGTGACATGTCTCTTCCCCTATTTTTGATCTTCTGCATCCTGTGAGCAAGTATACATGTATATGTTCTTTGATTCACCTTCTTGAGTGTATTAGTCTGATTGCAATAAATTATATTGCTTGTATAATACAGTACCACTTGTTAGAATGCATTTTAAATTTGTAGTTTGGAACAGTCTTCTAGTAAGCAATGAAACAAAATATATGAAACAATAATGACAAAGCTACCCATTTCAGAAAATTTCAACCATAAATGGCCACTCAAACTTCTGTCATTACAATCCACCAATATGGTGACACTGTCAAGCAGTGGGAGTCTGCGATCCTAGGGTATATGATCCAAGATCCCCCATCTTCAAGTCAAGTAGTCTGAGGCTCCCATGTACCGTGATTTGGATTTTGTTCCACAGCATAGGGATGTGATGGGTCTCTCCCCTCCATCTAATGCCTCCTCAGCACCGTGTCCAAGGTTTAGATAGGTTTAAATGTGGTTCCTTTGATCTTCTGAGTGAGGTGATTTCACTAAATTGTTTGATGATGGCTCATGACATCAGCCTTTGGCACAGGAGCTGTCAGTCACCTCTCTGTGGTATGGGTATGAGAAGCTGCTGGAGAAGAGTTAAAGCAGTCGGCAAGCATAAGAAGACATTTTTTTCCCTTCCTTTTTTCTTTCCTTTTTGAACTTTTCCCTTTGCAGCAGGTCATCAGGTCAGGTGTCATACATTCAGGGCATTGTACTCAAGTATATCATGAAGATGAGGGATTCATGTACTATGATGACCTGGGATATGATGATCCCTAATCCTTCATCAATCAGGCGTGGGCGATATAAGGGTTTCCTAACTACTTTAGCAACATGGTGCAGAGTGTCACTACTGTCAACTTGGGTCCCAGATCCCTGATGACTTGACTTTTCTGTGCTTGACATTTGTATGCTATATGGTAGCTAGGGGTAACCTTGTTTTTTGATATGACTATATGCATTTTGCATTTTTAACCATGCCATGGGGCTGGCACCAGTTATCCATTTCTGTAGGGCCCTTCTGCTGTCTGTGATGTTGTCAGTGGTGTTTTGTGTTTTTGCAAGTTTGCAGTCATCTGTTTGCTTTGTATAACAAACCCCTCCTCTTGTGCTTCTACTTCAGAAAAAAAGTACAAGAACAAGGAGGACTGAGCCTGACCTGATGTGGACACCACTTTGCTGAGGTCTGACATGGAGTCTGACATGGTTCCAGCAACTCTTGAGTCGCTTGTGTTTGCAACCCATTGCATGATGTTGATGTATGGGTTGTGCTCAATGAGTTTTTCATTCAATGATACCTGAATGGGGTGGGTATTGTGTCGAAGGCCAGAGGCAGAGGTAGGTAGGCTGTACTCCCTGCCTTCATCAATCAATGACCTTGGTGACTGTTCAAAAAAGTCAACTAAGTTAGAGGCAGGATCTGAGCCTAAAGCCAAACTGGGTTGGATCCAAAGTCTGCAATATGAGTAAATATGCAAAATCTCTGCAGAAGTAAGTTGTCTAAATAATTCCACATTAAAGGGATCTGTAACTAATGAAGAGGTTGCTGCTAGCAAACTTTATATTTCATAGTTTCATCTACAAATAAAGTACCTGTTGCTCTTGAATAATAAATTGCCTATGCTACATGAGAAAATGATAAGCTAGTAATTTTGCAATGGGGAATGGATGGCAAACTGATAATGGGTTCATAGTTACAAGGTAACTCCTCCAAAGGGGGACATTCATAGGACTGCAAGCATCCACTCCCATTAAAGTGCAACACAGTACAGTATCAGCAATCCATCTGCATACTGTGGCAGTAGTACCCACAGCCTTCTGCATCAGAAGCAATTATTCTACCTGTTGTGCTACTAACAATGCAAACAACTCAGCATAAGTCACATTAAACTTATCTTCCCCCGAAGCTCTCATCTCCTTGTAAAATTTACTTGACGATCACAGCACAAGAAATCTGGAAAAAGCCAATTTATTTTTGGGGGGAGGGGCAAAGGCCCAAAACCAGGGACATATTTTAAATACTGCTTGTATAATCTTGGAAAGTTGCTAAAATAAAGTGTTTTGTGTTACCATGTGTTTCCTGAAAGATAGAAAGACTGAAACTTAAAGAGCTATCATTAATTAGTGAATTCAGTTCTCAATGATTTGCCAGAAAAACACAAATTTTAAGAGGAACAGGCCAAACGTATGAGCCAAATATTCTGTGAAAATCTGGACAGTGGAGAGCTATGGACTCAACTCCCTGAATCACAAGTGGTGGTATGGATAGAGAATTCAAGCTCTTGTTTGAGCCTGAGTAACACTAACCACCAGGTGTACCTAACTGGGACATTTCACACACACATACACACACACACACACACACACACACACACACACACACACACACACACACACACACACACACAGGAGCAGCATACCTCCTGCAAATAAAAGAACAAAATTCCCTTACCCTCATGGCTCTGGCTCTGGCAGCACCAACGGAACAGTGGCAGCATAACTCCTGTAACACAGAGCAATAAGAGCACATGAACAGCTGGTTTAGTTAGTTTAACTTCTGCGTGCGAATCCACATTTGTGTGAAAACTTAACTTCATAAATTTTTCCTGACAGGTTTTGCAGCTGTATGGCTCTATGATTCTGGCACCCATGATCAAACTTGACCAACACTTTATTAAGTTTAAATACAAACATGAGGAACTTAGTGCTTTTGTCCCATAAAAAGCATCTAGGGACTTCTTCATAGGGATTGTTATATAATCAGACTAGTTTGTGGTTTGAATATTATAGCACTGAGGGCTCACATCAGCACATCACCTTCCCTTTTTAGCATCTATTCATTTGAGGTTTTGTGCTGTCCTGTTTAAGTGGTCTTCCAAGCCATTTAGTAATTGAGTCTTTGTGTCCAGGCTAAAAAGGGAAGTGTTTTTCAATCTGATCCACAAATGAGCTAGGCAAGAGACAAACATTTTGCTTCTCAGGAAGTACTGAACCAGGATTCTCAAGCAAAGGACCAGGGCAACAATCTCTTCTCCATCTCATAAGCAGACCTATTTCTGTATACTTTCTTTTCAGTCCCCCTAATCCCTAGGCTATTACAGAAGGTCAGGGAGGAAAGACCACTTTTGGCCAGGGGAACATTGGGTTTCTCTCATTTTAAACTTTGGGAGATAAGAGCTCCTCATTCTGTCCCAGCAGGTAGTTCTCCTATCCCAGAACAGCCTCTGCCAATGTACACGTCATAGCCATATTTTCCTGTCTGCATTTATAGCCCCCATCTATTCTCACAGCTGCCAATGAAACAGTTGATGAGTACTGCAATATCAGAACATTCCTCTATTCCAAATAAGCATCTTATATACTGTCCGATTAAATACTTCATTTGTTACCTCTGTGAGCCTGTTAAAACTATTATAACTAGAAAACATGTCTGTGTATACCTTTTTATATGATCTTGGGAGTACAGTCCTTCTAAAGCCATTCTTGATTATTTTTTAACACTCAATGTTGCTATATTCAAGTTTTAAAAAAGATATAACGTTTGTTGAACATTTTATATATCTCCACTTTTTGCTGACATCCCATAAGACATCATTTTAATTTCCCATACATATGACACATCATACATTCCAAGTCTTGACCTTATCTGCAAACATATTTCACGAAGAAGACAAGATTAATCTTTGAATTTCCTGACGACGGTCGATTGAAAATCAACAGACTATATCAAATGGAAAAGTATAGCCAAGTCATATGGCATCCTAAGCACATTAAATACTGCCTATATTTCTATACATCAGCATAATGGATTCTGACTGAATCTAAAAGGAAAGAGATACTGCTTTACAGGGAATGAAAAAAAAACACTACCTGACCTTTCTCCAAACTTTCTAGCAGGGCACATGTATTGCAAGGGTTGGCACACAAAGGTGAACCAGAGGAGGAACAGGAATAAGGAAGCACTCCACCAGTCAAATTGTTTTCCTAGCGAGTCCCCATCAGGAAAGTGAGGTTGAGAAGTATTGCATAATGTTGGTCAAGCGATAATTTTAAAGAATGAATTAGACAGCAGTGAGCAAAAAGAGTCAAAGATATTACAACATAAACACCAGCAAGAGGAAAATATGCAAGTCACACAAGGAAAGTCAGCAAGAGGAAAAAAAAATGGATGACATAACGAGATCTGTTCAATATTTCATGCAGAACTGAAGGCGTGTCAAGGCACAAACAAAGATTATGGGACAGAAACAAGATTTAAAGAATGGAAGAAAATTGCAATAAAATATGAGGGATAATCTTTTAAGGGTGCCTCTGAAGAGAATTGAGATGACAGACAGAAATCAAGAAGGCTTATCAAAATTGATTGGCTGGAATATAACCACTTTCTGTCAAGGGTTGGAAAAGAAAGAGAACCAAGCCATGGTAGCAGAGAAATGCATTTATCAATGAGCATATTCAAGGAAATCAAGATATTCAGATTAGTACATGTAATTAGTCAGTACAAATAAACAGCACATAGCTATTCAAGTTTTTATTGCAGTGAAAAAGGTAGGTTGCTATATCCAAGCAGGAAGGAGGAATGGATACTAAGGAGAAAATAGACTCATGGCAAATACGCCAAGGAGAAAAGGGTGAAGGTTAACCTTACAAACCCAGGGGATGTTAATACTGAACCGTGAAGTTAGGAAACGGATAAGAGTGTGTAAAAGGCAAAGATTGGTAACACAAGTACAGTGCTGGAATTACAGAGGTAGAGTTATGACAGGTGCATGGCAGGCGAGAAATGAATAGCTGTGGGATATGGATAGTATATAACAAGAGAAAGTAATAAATAAGGAATATTGTGTTCTCTCTAAAATAGTCATATGCATAAAAGAAGTGAAAGACATGATTCTCAATGTTTTGTAAAGTAGGTAATGAACATAGAATGGCCAGAGAATTCAGCTTTGCTTCAGACATTATACAGAGTGAATATAATATAGTCCAAAGTCAGTTATATTATAGATTATTGCTATGGCTGGTTAAGGTACGAATGACTTATTTTGAGTGCTCAGTAAATGGTGGTCATCAGGAATAAAGTCTCACTTGTGGAAGAGTAAGAGGTTTATCAAGCAAAGAATGGCAAAACAGGAAACTTGACAGGTGATGACTGACAAAGTGGAGGTAGTCAGTAAAGAAACTGTCTTGCATCAAGTCTGGAAAAAACATAAATTAAGTGAGCACAGAAATAACATTTTAATGCATGGAGTGCAATGATTACGCGCCAATATCCTGAAAAAAAAATCAGTTAACTACTACTATAATGCAAAATCTGATCTTAACAAATGTTAAGCACCCCCCTGTTTAACTTCTTAAGGTTGGGTCTTGTGATAGGCAGTCAAATCTGCCAGTACTGACCAGGAAAGACAGCAGCAGAATTAAAAACAGATTTGATTCTGTCTGCTGTCCATACCAATAGCATGTTCTTGACTTCCTCTTATAAACTTAGAAAGTAGCTAGAATAACATGATGCTTGTTTGCTTTCATTTTCTGAAGAATACAAAGTCTGAAAGTGAAAGAAATGTCATTATTCAGTGACTCCAGTCCTCAGAGATTTCTCTGAAAATCAAGGTTTCTATGAGGAACAGACCAAATATATGAGGCAAGAATCTGGACATTTTGCAAAATCTTGACAGTTAAGAGGCAGAGAAGGTGAATGCAAATATAAGAGACTAAATTACACTGTCTTTCCTACAACACACACAAACTGCTTTATGACTCTGCTGGCCGACAAAATACTTAACAGTTTTTTGCTGTAAATAGTAGAACATGGAGCAATAAAGCTCCATGCACTCCAAGGAATTATGATCTGGGTTTTGATCACAACCCTTAATTGTGTATTTTGAACATGGATGCCAAGATTTGCCTCTCAAACTTCAATCTTAAGGTGAATTTCTTGTCATATTTGTCTCGTATACATAATAAGCAGGTTATGATTGGTGACCCATTCATAATCCTTTATATTATTCTAAATAGTTGGTTAGCTGCATATTTGCAGAGCCCGAGGGATAACTGAAAGCTAAGGGAGTATTAGGAAACTTCTGCCACATGGCCTCAATGTATTGTAAGCTTTATTCATCTGGGTATGTGTGAAAGTATAAGCGTATCTGACATTTCTTATAATATGTTAAAATGATGATAATACTCTTTACAGTGGACATAGCAGCTGTCATTTTAATGAGAACACACGAGGAGTGATAAGTGAAAGTGTAATCATTTTACCTTGTTTAAGCATTGTTAATAACTGACATGGTCTTATGCTTTTTCCATTTAAAATTATGTAGAAAAAACATTTGTTGGAAGTCATCAAATGCAGAGGTAGAATATGTCATTCAGAAAGTTTAATACATGCAAAAATCTTAGTGAAAGCAGTGAGAATGCTACAAAAGAGTAATGTGTGCATATCTGTAGGGAAATGTTATTGTAGAAAAACAAAAAGCAAAATTATTTGTTAAAATAAGACAGACAAGTGACAGGTGTGCACAAGGGAGGAAGAGATTAGATGAACTTGAATGGACATACAGCAATGTTACAGACGACAAAAAAAGGATTTATTACCAGAACTAAATAGAGTGCACTGACATTAGAAATGTGTACCTGTGTGCTCTGTAATTTTTTTCTGGTTTGCAATAGCCTGCATTAATTTTTGCAGGAGATGTTAAAATTTTGCAAAATTAAAATGCTGCTGGTCTGTGTTAGTTAGTGTGTTTCATAGCTTTATAATGTTCTAGTTTCAAAACTGAGGCCAAAAACTCAGTAAACATTTAGGATTATAAGTGGATGAGAGTCATGGTAGAGCATGATCAATACAATCAAAAGTGAACATTTTAATAAATATAGAAAAAAGAAGACATTACAGAGGAGGGGTAGACAGTAGAATCTTTAGTGGTAGAAGAGGGAGGATAGGGTATAAATAAAGGACATAAAATTATAGGGGTATTAAACAAAGGGTAGCTTCTGAAAGTGTTATAAACATAGACTATTAGGGAAATGAGGAGGTTATGGCATGAAGTTGTACATATCTACCACAGTAAAAAGAACGTCAGAATGGACCATTGGCCACCAAAACTTGTTGAGTGTCTTTTCAGCTGAGAGGAGAGATGTGGTTTACCGTAGTTCAGTTGGCCAAGGAGTTTGGAGAAAATGAAGCTAGGGACAATAGTCTAGTAGGCTAAAATGGAGACAGCAGTTAGAGTTGATACTTACACTAGAACTTTCTAAACTGATAATGAGAAGCAGGGTTATATGAAAGTCAAGTACGGAGGAAAATCATATTGGCTGCTGCCAAACACCAAAATGAAAATGACAGAAAAAATGTCAGGGATGAGGGAATATCTGATGATATAAGTCAGGGATGAGGGAATATCCAATGATATAAGTCAGGGATGAGGGAATATCTGATGATATAAGTCAGGGATGAGGGAATATCTGATGATATAAGTGATCCATGTCAGGAGGTGGTAGAAAGTGGGTGACAATTTTATTTAAGAATGAACTATTCCCAATGAGACTACTATAGAAGATATATTCTTTACAAGGGAAGAAGATAAGGTAAGTTATGCAAATGGGGAACGAGAATGAGCCAATCAAGGAAAGGATTTGGTGGGATTTTTTCAGGTTTAGAAAGAGATTACCTGAGGCCTGAAACACTGCATATTGGATAAGATTATCATGTGACCTTATACTTGAAACAATATAGGCTGTTTTGGTGAAGGAAATTCTACCAAAGGATACAAGAATAATTAAGAGTAGGTTGAAATAATTTAGGTGATAGATTTGTGGTGTGTAATACATCAAGTAAGGAATATACTTTCTAGAGATATAATTAGACTGTCTAGTAGACTGAAATGTTTTTTTTTGTTTTGTTTATTTGTTTTTACTGAGGAAAGAACAAATGGCATGGATGAGGAGAATAGCTACTACAGAAGGATGTCTGACTGACCATGGCCCAGGAGGTCAGGCAATCATGACCAGAGACTAATCAGGCAGGAAAAGAAGGAAATTGGGAATGGGATACATAGAAATGGAGGTCAAAGGACAGACAATATAAGTTGTATAACTGTCTTCCTCAAGTGATCCAGAAAAATGAGTAAGGTAGGGAGGTAGTAGTTTTAGAGAAAGTTGCAGTAATTAGGATAATTTTCTGAAACAAGCATCAGCTGTTTCGCCTGTGCAACCCAATAAGGTTCTGAAATGAAATTAACAATGTAGTTAGGAAAAAGAAGGTGTAACAAGTATTAATTTTTTTTGTGAACTGTGCTGGAGAACATTTATCGAGACCAAACCTTGTGTTGGCCAGCAGCATAACATTTCCTTATCACATATTGAAGTAATGACTAAACGGAGTGCTGCTGAGATGTTTAGTTTTTCATCAAGTTTACACTTTCAATACAAGACTATTTCTAAAGCAAACGAATAGCTGAAAACATATCGGCTATGGCCAGCCTGGCTCAGATGGGCTGTAAACTCAAACTTCTTTCTGTATGCATGTGACACTTTAATTTTAGAGCCCTTATTTCCCTTAATTTTGGAAAATTGCAAGCATTATTCAATGACAACATATGCTTAAGGTTACAGACGACAACAATAAAGACTGCAGCAGACTTAGATAAGTAGTACCACAAGTTATAGACTGAAGGTTTGGTTAATGACAGGACTCTAAAAGAGGTGAGAGGATGAAAAGATAAATGTGGTAAGAGTGCTTTCTTCTCCCTTCTTTGTTTTTGATGATGGTAGAGGTTTTAGCAAAGATGTTTGCCAGTTCAAATACAGCACATAGGACAAAGGAGTAACTTAGAGGCAACAGCAAAAGGCCATGTAGACAGAGGAAGGATGTGCAGACTCCACATGTAATGCAGGACAACCAGCAACCAAATCACTGAACCAGACATCATTAAACCCTTTTAACTACTTGTGTTAACTTTGTTAGTAGATGTTAACTAACTACTTGCCGTTTACTCTTCTTTTCCTAGATAACTGATTACATTAGGAATGCACATTTTCTCTTGATCTCTTCCATTTTCATGTTCTTTTATTTCTCTCATTTTTATTTAAATCTCCTTTGCTTTGTTTTTTTTTTCTTTTATTTTAATGTCAACATTTCCTCAGCTACACACTTTTCTTGCCATTGATGTGAGAATTACTTTTTAGTTGAATGTCATACTTACCTCCTGTTTACTTCGATTTGAACCTCTTTCCTCACATCATACTTACCTCCTGTTTACTTCGATTTGAACCTCTTTCCTCACGTCATACTTACCTCCTGTTTACTTCGATTTGAACCTCTTTCCTCACGTCATACTTACCTCCTGTTTACTTCGATTTGAACCTCTTTCCTCACGTTCTTAAATAGTGTGGTATTATTTTCTTTACGAGCTTCTCAGTTATTGATATTTCCTATAATGAGTTTATTCTAATTAGTTTACCCGTTACTGTTCTACATGCAGTTATGTGTCTATCTGCCATATCTATCTATTAATATATCTCCCTACATTTTATTGACGTCTGTCTACTGTTTATTTTTATCTCATCACATTCCAGCATTCTATGAATAATGTCCTCCTCATTCATGATTTGAAGCTAATAACGATGAGAAAACACAACAAAATCCTCTAGTATCATTCAATGGCTCTGTGGTATAGAGGGATGAAGCCCTGGCTATGACCTACATGACCCTGGTTAAAATAGTAACCTTTGTCATTCAATGGCTCTGTGGTATACAGAGATGAAGCCCTGACTATGACCCACATGACCCTGGTTAAAATAGTAACCTTGACCCTGGAGAAGCCAACTCAGGGTAAAGAGGAAAAACAAGAGAGTACATTCTCACTTTCTGAGGGAATGGAAGTGGGTATATAATTGGGGATGCCTTACGACACAGACTTTAGTGGAAATCGGAGCTGGAGATGGGATAGTGATCAGCATGTACAATGGATAAGTAAGTAGAAGGGCACATCACTGTACAGATGGAAAATGCTTTTTCAACCATTGTATGCCTTCTTGCAGTATTTGGAAGATAGTGCTAATAAAAAAGCTCAACCACCTGTGGCATAGTTGTTCTGTGCACATGCTATCTTCCCAAACCAGTGAGCAATTGGTTTTCTTCACTGGAAATTGGGGAACGCACCTACCAAAGTGCGAGGTTTTGAAAGAATCTTAATTACAATGAGATTGAGGAGAAATGAACTATTGGTCACATAGGATCCAAAGGACAGTAATTGCTGGAGAGAAAAAAAGAAAAATCCTTTAGTATTATTAAAATTATACATTTTTCTCATCTTAAGTCATTTTTCATTTGCATTATTTTCATTAAATATTCTGCATCTGTCACATAGTAGTGTGGTGTTTCATTTTCCCAAAAATGGATCAATCCTATGTGTAACATCTCCAGTTTGGATCAAAATATAATGCAGTAAAGGACAAAAATATTACTGTACTAAATCAATGTTCAAAAAAAAAGACTGCACTAGTTACCATAATTCCTAGCTATGGAGAATTTTATTGCTCATTATTTGCCCTGACAGCAGGGCTTATGTAATACCTGAAAAACATAAAGGAAATGTAAAAAATCTGTAATGTATATAGCAATATCCTGAAAATGTGCCAACCATTCTCTAGTTTGCTGTTTTAACCTGTAAATCTTAAATGGTTGCAGTTCAGTGCTACATAAGATATCCACGTTATAGTTTCAGCTCTCTACCATTTATATTTTATATTTCCTACTTCAGACATGCAGCCCTTAGCTGCCTTTGTTGTTTAAGAATGATTGTATCTTCATCTACTGCCATGGCTGCCAACAGTTTAAAACTAATAGGTTCATAGATTCATAAGTAAGTACTAGGCTAGCTGCCCTTGTGGGCCATTTCAAACATAGCCAAGTTTCCTTCTTGTGCTTAAAACTACCTATCTCATTTGGTTATACACTAACCTTACCTATCCCCTGGTTGATAACTACATATTACCCCCAATGAGAATAACTAAGATCATACCATACTACAGATAATTTAAGGGGACCCATGCATGGGATACATCAGTTAGGAGCTGCCTTTGTCCATTAGTAGTACAGGGGGCATTCCTGGGGTAAATTTTCTGTTTCCCATCTATAGATGTTAGTTACACTTGAATATGGTTAGGGATGACCTTTGTTTTATGTGGATGGGGAGTCTGTTAGCAGCATTATCCTCTGCGTGATATATCTTTTCCTCCAAACTATTTTGTTGAAGTTGCAAAAGATATTTAGATCCCTAGACTGAGTATTTCTGATGCCATTTGCTGATATGCAATAAATCTATCAATAATGGGTCAGATGATGGCTTGTATTTCAGACACAGGCAGTCTGTAGGATACCAAGTACAGTGAAGGGGCTTTGAACTGGTCCATGTAGGACATGTTGTTTAGGACTTGTATCCTTTCAGCAAGGTATCTCTGTGGTCATTACAGCTGTTGAATGTGTCTGGACAGATACATGCCAAAGGGGGGCACTATATTCAATGATTGTCCTAATGAGGGCTGAGTAAAGGAGGACAATGACGTCTCTAGATCTTGATACAATTCCCTAGATCTTGACACAGTCCCTTTGTTTATAAAGCTGTGCAATACAGAAGGACTTTCTTACAGCAATGGCCACAAGTTGGTCAAACATTAGGTTACTGTCCACATAAGATTCCAAATCTGAACAACTGGGTCAACTCATAGGGACATATTGCCAATGTGTAAGTTCCCTGGGATAGATGATGTCCCAAAGGATACAATAATGCATTCTTTTGGCATTTAGTTTCGGTCTGTGATTTTGGCATCAGTTGTTTATTTGGGAAAAACTCTCCTGCAGGATGGTTAAGTCATTTGGGGAATTCAACTCACTTATGCAGTTAACAAGAATCTTTACAGGCAAATTCTTATTGCATCTTTACTAGACATCAAGATCTTATAAAAAACTCTGTCTCTGTTCTTATCCCTTTGGGATTCAGCATTCTTTCAAATTAGTACTCTTGCTCTACCATAAAATTATTGTTTTGGGAACATGTGATTTTATCATCAGCAATTTTGCTGAATGCCATTTCAGTGAACATATTTTACCTGAAACTTTTGAAGCAATAGTAGACAATTCCCATTCTTCCACTGTTGTCTGACTTGTACTGAGGTTTGCCGATAGTGTTTTCATTTATATATTTTCATTGAAATAGCATTCAGTGAAGGTGACACAAACATATTGACATAAATCCAATTATTTCTTACATGTTGACATTATAAAATTCAGCTGGTACTATTTTCTTTAACATCTCCCAAAGAATAACAGTTTATTTGTTTTTGTATCATGATATTTTTGACTTGCTTTATAACCTGCAGAAAATATAATGCTCAAAAGGCAGTACACAAATCAGCTAACAAATTACTCTATGCTTACTGGTTTTAGTATCCAGGTCTTGGTTACCTGCAGCTTATAACAACAACAATCATCCCACTGCTACAGTAATTCTAATTTTAAGAACACAACATCTTTAATATAAAGTTGAATATTGTCCATGATGGTATTGTGCACTTTATTTTTTATTTGCTTGTCTGTTTATTTACTGTTCATTAACCCGATTATCAGGATGGGCTTCTAGCCTCTTTTTGTGGAGTCCCGAAATGCTCCAGTGCAGAATTGAAATTACAAAAATACTTGGTTACATTATATCGTACAGCTAAAGAGGAAATATCAATGATTCCTTCTTTAAAGAACAATGACACAAACCAAAACATTTGACAAACAGAAATATTAGGATAGTTTTCCACTGGCATAAAGTATTTTTCACAAAGTATAAAATACTATTTACAGTCTAACAGAAAGAAAAGAAGACTGGAAGTAAGCTGTTCTTGTAAAGTCTTAAGATGCAATAGCTTACGTAATGAAGAAGAGAAATAAACAGGTAATAGTGTAGATAAGTTATATGATTAACTGAGTTGGGTGTACATAGGGAACAGAAGTAGAATGTGAAATAGAGAATAGTTATAAAAATTAAATTTCATATAGTAACAATTAGGTGAGGTATTTGGTTACATATGCATGGATCAGATGGAAACATTATGCAGCCATATTGGGAAAGAAATGGTTAAGGTAATAATAGCAATGTTTAGAAAGTGAGTTGGTAGTGATATGTGGAAGAAGTTGTTGCTAATTATGTCAGGTTTAGTTTGATTAATAATCAGGAAGAAGGTTATTGTTGAGCAAGAAACAAGCTTTAATCAACATTTTCAAGTTATTCAAGAGCAGTTCCAGTTGTCAGCATATAGGTCCTCCAATGGTCCACAGAATGCCATTCTTGAATAAATGGATCTGAAATGGCATGTGTGTTTGAAGGCATAAAAAACTCCAGGACTCAATTCTACTTGCTTCATAAAGAGATTTCTAGCTTTGAGTAGACTACGCTGCAAATCATATTACCGAAAACCTTTAATTATATATGGTCAGCATGTCAGAAGTGTTTTTATTTGTTAGTGTAATTTTCTTTGTAAGAATCAGGAGATTTTCTTTTGTGTCCAGCAATACATTGAAAAAGGAATACATCTTATCCCCAAAGAGTCCATCCTGTTCAAGGGACAATTGAAAACTGTTCTTACAATTTAAGGTATTTTTAAACTCTAGCTTTTGAGTCACTTAGATAGTAAAAATGTTTAAAGGCTAAATTATCCACCAAATGCTCTTTAAATGCAACTTCTATATCCTGCTTTTCTTAGAGATTTGTTTCATTTTTTTCACTAAAAGCTAGTCTCAGCATCTGGGGCCTCAAATGTTGATACTAAGTAGCCCTATACAAGCAGGCACTATCTTTAACATAAAACTTTATATGAGCCCCATAAAAGCAGGCATGGCCATTGTATTATATATAAATATTATCAATAGCAAGCTAGTGAGCCCCATAAAAGCAAGCATTGCACTTACAGAACATGTTTAATAAATAGCAACGTGTCCTGGAGACACTTGGCCAAAGAAGAGCTAAAGATGGATAATGATACAGACTATAAAGTTCGAGTAAAATGATGGACCTAAAGAAGCCTCTAGGGCAAAAAAATTGTAAATGTTTTGAGGTATGTTATATACTGGGATTTTAAAACTAGTTGTTGTGTCTTTTGGCTTTTCCCGGTTAGGGGTCGCCACAGCAGAACTCCATTCCGCTAATGATTGGCAGTAGATTTTTACGTGCCGAGTTGCCAGCTCTGACTCACAACCTTCAACGAAGGTACATCCATTCATGTATGTCTCCACACAGAAGACACTCTAGCTGAGAATCGAACAGGACAACTTCTTACTGTGAGGCGACAACGCTACTGCAGCACCACCACTAGTATCTTTTATAAAAGGAAATTTTAAGTTTTTATACTTCAGGTAGAGATCATGCTTCACACAAAAATATTTTAATTCAAAACAGAGGATATAATGTAAAAGGATGACTTGTTTGCTGGGTGGACACCTAGTCCTATTTGATATGCAAAACAGGTAAAAAAGCCACTGTGCCTTATTGAATATGCAAAACATGTGCAAAGAACTCCCACCAATCACTAGTCCAGCTGAAACCCAGCAGACTTGGCACTTTCACCTCTGTAACTATTTAAATGCTATAACAATTAGTGGATGTTCACTAAACAAAATTGCTCATCCATCAGGACTAGGGTTGCCACCTTTTAACAAGGGCAAAGTGGGACATGGGGGTGTTGTCAATAGGATAGGGTGTGTGGCCACTATGCCACTGGCCACACCCCACAACATCACCACAGTTGTTACAGGAGATGTAGTATTAGTTATGGATACAACATTGTGACATTACAGCATACTGAAAACTCAACCCATTTAAATGAAGTGAACTATTACTACAAAAACACACATTACTCAGTTGTAACAGTAAATAAACTTTAAAGGAAAAACAGATAATACCCAGAAAAAGGTAATGTAGGGGGCATTTTGGCCATTACAAACTAAGATTAACACAGCTTGTGGAAAATGAAACGCATTATTTTTACCACCGAACATGCCCACCTCACCCTACCCCTCAAGAAAAAAAAGTTAACCACATTCACTGAACCAAAAAACACTAAAATGAATGGGAATGCACAGTGGATACCATAGACCTGATTTAGCTTTTGACCACAGCAGTTAAAAGAAATATATGGCACTAATTTACACAGCGCAATGATCTATTAATGAACATGCCCAACAGCAGCACTGGTCGTAATCGGATTATAATGAAAACAGTACATAAGTATGTTGAAGACATCACTAAAACACCAAATACAAACTTTGCTACTTATAAAAGCAAACTACCCTGTAACAACAACATGGTTTAGCACAATCTCATATACATTGCATTAACTTCTGAGCATGCATCCACAAAAAAATAAAATAAAATAAGCAGGAAAAAGTCTGTAAACATTTTAACTTTTAAAAATACTTCTTGCAAGAGAAGTAATATAAACTACAATGTACAGCAGACTCTGTGGGCTCCTTTTACCTCAAAACATAGCAATTAAAAGTAATTTACCCAGCACAACAATGCAATAAACAGGCCCAAATAAAAACAGCACACACATATTCACATTACAAGCAAAGCAGTACATTTTAACCTTATTAAAAATGCATAATAAATTAAATGCACACATTTATAGGTATAAATGAAAACAATCTTGAAACAGCTTTGGAGAATTGGCAACATGTACCTACTAGAATAACAAATGCATTACATTAACTGTTAACATTCCCCCTCAAATGGTAGACTTGTACCACATACACATTGACTTGCAGGAACTAACAGGAAAAAATACCCAAACAGTATATCCTAACTTCCTGAAAACAGAATTAAATTGCAAACATTTCCATACAAAAAAGTGCAAACTATGCTTGAACATTTTCTATCTGCAAACAGATAATACATAGAAGAAGCTATGACAATAGAAATACATCACACTAAATTTTTATTTCACTGCCTCCCACCAGAAATAAACAACTTCTATACACAGTTCAGCCTTTTAAAAGTAATGCTTCCAAATCATACCCCCAAGAATAATAACAATTGCATATACATTCAGGTTTTATACCTTTAAAAAATACTACTCAAAAATCTCAAAATAACCACTGCACAGATTTAAATACTACGTACTGCACCCCCATCTACCTCTAAATATTAAAAAAACTAAACCACAATATATTCCCATTTTAAACTACTACTCAAAAATCTAAAAATAACCACTGCACAGATTTAAATACTGCATACTACATCCCCATCTACCTCTAAACATTAAAAACTTAAATAAAGCACAATATTCCCATTTTAAATAACTAAATCCACAAAATGCTATTATGTACTTACCACTATCACTGTTTTTGCTGGGCTAGCTTGCTTCCTTCCTGCTGGTATGGCTAGTTGGATGCTCAAATGGCTGGGCTGGCTGGCAGGCTCCCTTGATGGCTAGCAGGCTGGCTGGTTGGCTTCTTTGCTGGCTGGCTTCTTTGCTGGCTGGCTGGCTGGCTGGCTGGCTGGCTTGCTTGCTGGCTGGCTGGCTGGCTGGCTGGCTGGCTTGCTGGTTGGCTGGCTGGCTGGCTTGCTGGCTGGCTGGCTTGCTGGCTTGCTTGCTGGCTGGCTGGCTGCAGAAATAGAATTTACAGATCTTTTTCATTCACAGCTGTAGAGCTTAGTGCTCTACAGCTGCGACCTTTATTGGACTCTTCTTAGTAAATCTCTGCCCCCTCCAGTCCCTGCAGCCAATTACTGTTGCATTACACCACCCGGACCTAGCAGGGAATCCCTCTAACTGCAGGTGGTGACATAGCCGCATTGCCGTGGAAAAAACTGAAGTATTTTCGGCTTTTCCATGGCAATTGAATTCGCGATCGCGAAAAGGGGAAAACGGGACTTTTAAAGTCCCACTCTTGGTGAATGCGGGAAGCGGGATGAGAGGGCTCAACCCATGAGTGTCCCGCTGACAACGGGAAGGGTGACAACCATAATCAGGACTAGAAAAAGATGTGCTTGAATCTGTTACTGTCATGGTTCTTTGTCACATGATCCTAGTGCTACCTAGTTTGAAGCATATTGTTCAATCTTTTCCACAGATCTAGGGGATGTGATCCACAGTATCATCCTTTTTGGCTTTTTGTTTAGTCCTGGAGTCCTTTAAGGTTGCAGGTTGGATAATAACAAGGTGCTCATGCTATCTTTGAATTTTTGCTTTTACCTTCTTAAACTCACACTGACATTATAGTGGAGAAGATGATTAAATGTCAAAAGCTTCATAATGAAATAGCCTGGTACCACACTCTTCATGTTCATGTACCTTTGCAATCAGTGCATTCACTCTCACCTGGAATATCTCCTTCAAATTATTTCTCCAAATTCATCATATAGCATTCACATAATTCAAACCAGTATCAACAACATTAGTAGCTTCATTCTTCTACCTTCCAAGAAGCAAACATCAGCTGTGTGTTACATACAAACACAGACTGGTCACCAGTCACAGCTTAGTCTACCTGGCTAGTTTCTATAGCCACCTTTAAAATATTATGTGAAAAATACTGGCCCACCATCAACACAAACTAGCAGTAGAATGCTTGCTCAGGAAGTCAACAGTCTGACATTTCAAAGATCTCTAGTCACCCTTGACATTGGTGAAAGACGTTTTAGTAATAGTGTGGCAACTAAATGGGTACGCCTCCCACAGAACCTTAGAAGAAATGACAGGCTACACTATATTCAAATGAAAACATATTACATATATATAAAAAAAGAGCCTAAGTTGCACTTTTGTCTTGAACAAGGGATAGCTATCTACCTGTAGTGCAAAACTATCAGTCCATTCATTACTGCAGGAAACATAAAGAGTACTTAACTAATGCAGTACCTGACAATCAACAGCAGATTAGCAAATCTGTCTCTATGTAAATATACTTCGGTTTTCTTATTTTCCCTAATAAGTATTAATAAACTCCATTAAGCTTAAGTATCTTCAAGTGTATATTCTGAGGTTCTGCTGTATGTTCCATTCTTAAACATCTTTTCATTGCCCTGTATCACACCGGATGTCATGTTCTGTAATGTTTCTATTGCGTTGTAATATTCTGAACCCCTCTTTATTTTTGCATCTGCTATTGTGCCAAAGTCATTGCTCAAAGAAGTCCAAGAATCAGCTTACATAACCAATTAATAAATAAAGAAACAAAAAATATATATTTTTTGTCTCATTATTCTGGCATTTATCATTGTTTGCCCTAGAAACACCAGTGCTTAATCAAAATAGTATGGCAAATAGTCACTTAGCAAGTGCCTAGACTAATATTACATCTTTCCCCTGGTTAAACATCATACTGAAACTTTGCTTAACATGTTATTAGTTTAATAGAAGTTTAGACAATTGGGGTATATCAAGCATATATTTCAAGCCATCTTTTTTTCAGTGGTTGTTGCATAAACGGGTCTATATTAGAACACCGAACATTCAAAATGTCGAGTGTTCTAATATCGAACCCTACGAATCGAAAACTGAAATCATCGAACATTCAAAACAGCGAATTTTTTCCTAGGAAAAATGTGCTGTTCCAAAACACATACACACAACACAAGCAAATCAAACAAACAGCAATCCACACACATACACCTAAACTTTTACACCTAACCCTACACTAAACTATACATACACCACTATCCACTTACCTTAACCCAAACCCTAACCCTAAGGTCCATCACTATTGCACAGTCACCTCACCCACGCCCTAACCCTAACTCACCTACCCCGCCCTAACCCCCATGTCCACACAATCTCACACTTAACTGACCAGCGTCCTAACTCACCTAACCCACCCTAACCCTCACGTCCACACAATCACACACTTACCTGAACCCAGCCCGTAACTTTCCACCACAGCACTGAAAATACCAAAGCAACAGAAATAGACAACCAAATTCTTTCCCTAGGAAAAATTTTGGTTTTCTGTTTCTTGAATATTTTCAGCGCTTGCTGAAAAAGGGTCGATATTAGAACACTTAAAATTTTGAACATTCAGTATTCTAATATAGACCCGCATAAACATGCTTCTCTTACCATTCAAGACACATTTTTAAATCATTCATCATCTGACCCTTCCTTGAAGTCAATCCCCAGGATTCAGAAAGGCATACCATGATGAGGAAGCCTTAACATTAAATATTTCTACATCACAGTAAGTTTGTGTGAGTCAGAAACCACTATATTTTCTAATGTTATCCCTGGTTGTCACCATAGCATGGAGAACAGTCTCACTGAGGAAGTCCAGCAGGATGGCTAATGCTAATTAGTGATGTGCTCTTTGCTAGAAATAGCTGTAGTTCTTGACTAGCTTGGCAGGGTGATTCAGAAAACTACTCTGTCAAATTAGTTTTTTCACAGTGAGAAGAAAGTCTACATCAGATTTTGATGTATACACCCATTCTCCTTATGTGCCTGATTGCAGCTTGTACTGAAAGTAAAGATAAGTATAGTGAATCTGTGCAAGTGTGCCTGTGTGTCTGTGAGTACATATGTGGTTGGACATATGTGCATGTCTGTAGGGGTAGGAATGCAGCTGAATGAGTGTGTGTGTGTGTGTGTGTGTGTGTGTGTGTGTGTGTGTGTGTGTGTGCGTGTGTGTGTGCGTGTGTGTGTGTGTGTGAGCGAGCATGCGTGCAGGTGTATCGGTGTGTCAGTAGGTGCTTGTTTGTGGGTAAATGGATATGTGGATATGTATGTGCTTGTGTGCACATGTAAGTCTGGGAAAGTGTATGTATATATTTGTGTGTGTGTGAGTGTGTGTGTGTGTGTGTGTGTGTGTGTGTGTGTGTGTGTGTGTGTGTGTGTGTGTGTGTGTGTGTGTGTGTGTGTGTGTGTGTGTGTGTGTGTGTCCAGAAGAAAAGAACCAAGAACCACATGTAGTGAAGGTAGAGGCCCAGGAACCACACAAACCAAAGTCCAAACCACAAATCCAATTTATTAACAGCAAAAACAGACCAAGTGCAGTCAAGCACTTTCGTCTTTAGCAAAGACTTCTTCTTTGCTAAAGACGAAAAAGTATAGTCACCTTACCTTGCTTCCTGACTCACAGTGCTTAGATTCAAATGGACAAGCCATTCTTCCATCATTAGTCATGAAATTATACAGACATCACTAGATCAAAATGGTAGGAAATAAATTAAATTATGTTTTACTTTAAATTTAGTGGTTTTATTTTTCATATAAGAGAGTAATCCATGCAGGCAGTCTGCTGCACCGAATAAGTTAACTAGCACCTCCTCCTGGTGCTTCATTCTGACATGTCCTCTTTGATTGATGCTACTAACAGTTGGCTTTACCAGTTTGGACTATGATTAGAACAAATGTTTCCTCTAAATAGAAATGTTCAGGAGATTTGTGTCCTGAATATAGGTTCATATAGAACTACTAGACATGTAGTCCTGGAAACCATCGAGGAGCCTAGACCAGTTTCTGCATTGCTCAAAAGCACTGTCTAGTTAAATACCTTGTTCATTTCACACAGTGGGCAAATGAATGCTGAAGGAAATCAATCTGTGGACCGCAGGTAGGAGTTCATTAACAGCTCATAGCCTTTAACCTCTGCAGTAACCGCCATGTCTCTTCATACATTCCCCCTGAAGTAATGTAAACAGCTCAATCACAAAGTGAAGTGCTTCCTAATAGTGTTTTCATTCTCATCAGATCTGAAACATCTGCAGGTGATGTGAACATTGAAAAACGCTGCAAGAATATGTAGGATGACCTGTGCAGGCCATGAACATCTGATTCCTAGATGATGGCATGTGCTTCCACATTTTACTTCTTTTTAGCTCATTATTTCTCCCTTGTCCATTCAGCTTGTTTCCTAAAGTCTAGAGGATATTAGTTCTTGTTAGGGTCCGGAAATACTTTTATGTCAAATCCCCATTGTTACATATAGATTTTCATTACCAGTAGTATGGGAGATTTTCTAAAGACTTTACATCACGTTCACTAAATAAATGTTTTTTTTGGGTAAGTTCAGTTTCACATTTCTTTACCCTTTTGAATACTTATGTTTTCACATGATGTTCATCCTGTTGATGATCATTTAGTTCATTGCTTGTACTGTTGATCTGTGTTATAATTACAAACAGCAAAGTTGTAATGTTCTTATTAAACAATAAAAAAGATAACCAGGGACGGAAACGTGATCATTTTTGTATGCATTAGTTTCAGTTGGGTAAATGAGTACTGTTTTACTGATGAATTACTTTTCTTTCCCACTGAACCAGTCAGTTCTTTATTGAAAGCCTGGGACTTATGAAATTTGGCACCCTGCCTGGTGATGCTGTCACTAAGCATAAAACAGCAGTCATCACAGTCAGCCATTCACCCTTGACACATAGGTGTTTGAC
>NC_056739.1:1831743976-1831761476 GCF_019279795.1 Protopterus annectens
GGAATTGAGCATGAAACTCCCAAGGTTACAGAGACATGTCAAAAATGAGAGGAAATAGAACATGCAGCCCCCAGGATACACAGATATATCACAAATATGAGGGAATTAAGCATGCAACCCCCAGGATACAGAGACATGTCAAAAATGAGAGGGGGAAAAACATGCAACCCTTAGAATACAGAAACATGTCAAAAATGAGAGGGAAAAAACATGCAACCCTTAGAATACAGAGACATGTCACAAATGAGAGGGAATCGAGCATGCATCCCCAAGGATACAGACATGTCAAAATGAGAGGAAATAGAACATGCAACCCCCAGGAGAGAGAGACATGTCAAAATGAGAGGGAATAGAAAATGCAACCCCTAGGATACAAAGACATGTCTAAAATAAGAGGAAATAGAACATGCAAAGCCCAGGATACAGAGACATGTCAAAAATGAGAAGGAATAGAACATGCAACCCTTAGGACACAGAGACATGTCACAAATGAGAGGGAATCGAGCATGAAACTCCCAAGGTTACAGAGACATGTCAAAAATGAGAGGAAATAGAACATGCAGCACCCAGGATACACAGATATATCACAAATGAGAGGGAATTAAGCATGCAACCCGCAAGGATAGAGAGACATGTTAAAAATGAGAGGGAATAGAAAGGGTCTATATTACATATTTGAAGTTTCAAAACTTCGAATCCCATATGTTCGACAACATATGATCGAAGTTTGAAACTTCGAATATATAATAAAACATAAAAAAATAATAAAACTTACCTTAACACTCCGAGCAGGAGGCTAACCCCCCTGCACCCCCTACACCCCACTACTTAAATATACCAACTCCGAGATCGCACTTCTGAGCAGAAAAGGGAAATTCTCCCATTCTGTACCGTATGGCGCCGTTACATTCAACCTTCAAACATTTCAAAGTTCGATCATATGGTGTCGACCATATGACATTCGAAATTTGAAAAGTTCGTTCATGTAATAGGAACCCAATAGAACATGTAGCCCCCATGATATAAAGACATATCACAAATGAGAAGGAATTGAGCATGCAACCATGAAGGATACAGAGACATGTCAAAATGACAGGGAATTGAGCATGCATCTGCCAGGATAGTGAGACATGGCAAAATGAGGGGGAATAGAACATACAACCCCCAAGATACAGAGACATGTCAAAAATAAGAGGAAATAGAACATGCAACCCACAGGATACAGAGACGTGTCAAAAATGAGAGGGAATAGAAAATGAAACCCCGAGGATACAGAGACATGTCAAAAATTTGAGGGAATAGAACATGCAATCCTTAGGATACAGAGATGTGTCAAAAATGAAAGGGAATAGAACATGCAATCCCCAGCATACAGAGACATGTCACAAAAAAGACGGAAAAGAAAATGCAACCCCCAGGATACAGAGACATGTCACAAATAAGAGGGAATAGAAAATGCAACCCCCAGGATACAGAGACATGTCAAAATGAGAGGGAATTGAGCATGCATCCCCCAAAGATACAGAGACATGTCAAAAATGAAAGGGAATAGAACATGCAACCTCCAGGATACAGAGACATGTCAAAATGAGAGGGAATAGAACATGCAACCCCCAGGATACAGAGACATGTCACAAATAAGATGGAATAGAAAATGCAACCCCCAGGATACAGAGACATGTCAAAATGTGAGGGAATTGAGCATGCATCCCCCAAAGATACAGAGACATGTATAAAATGAAAGGGAATAGAACATGCAACCACCATGATACAGAGATATGTCACAAATAAGACAGAATCGAAAGTGCAACCCCCAGGATACATAGATGTGAAAAAATGATTGGGAATTGAGCATACAACCACCAAAGATACAGAGACATGTCAAAAATGAAAGGGAATAGAACATGCAACCCCCAGGATACAGAGACATGTCACAAATAAGACGGAATAGAAAATGCAACCCACAGGATACATAGACATGTCAAAATGAGAGGGAATTGAGCATGCATCCACCAAAGATACAGAGACATGTCAAAAATGAAAGGGAATAGAACATGCAACCCCAGGATACAGAGACATGTCACAAATAACAGGGAATATAAAATGCAACCCCAGGATACAGAAATGTCACAAATGAGGGAATTGAGCATGCATCCGCAAAAGATACAGAGACATGTCAAAAAATGAAAGGGAATAGAACATGCAACCCCCAGGATACAGAGACATGTCAAAAATGAAAGGGAATAGAACATGCAACCCCCAGGATACAGAGACATGTCACAAATGAGAGGGAATTGAGCATGCAACCCCAAAGATACAGAGACATGTCAAAAATGAGAGGGAATAGAACATGCAACCCCCAGGATAAAGAGACATGTCACAAATAAAAAGGAATAGAAAATGCAACCCCCAGGATACATAGACATGTCAAAATGAGAGGAAATTGAGCATGCATCCCCAAAGATACAGAGACATGTAAAAAATTAAAGGGAATAGAACATGCAACTCCTAAGGTTAAAGAGATATGTCACAAATAAGAGGGAATAGAAAATGCAACCCATAGGCTACAGAGACATGTCAAAATGAGAGGGAATACAGCATGCAGCTCCCAAGGATACAGAGACATGTCAAGAATGAGAAGGAATAGAACATGCAGCCCTTAGACTACAGAGACATGTCACAAATGACATGGAATCAAGCATGCAGCTTTCAATGATACAGAGACATGTCAAAAATTAAGTGAATAGAACATGCAACCACCAGGATACAGAGACATGTCAGAAATAAGAGGGAATAGAAAATGCAACCCCAGGATACAGAGACATGTCAAAATGAGAGGGAATTGAGCATGCATCCCCCAAAGATACAGAGACATGTCAAAATGAAAGGGAATAGAACATGCAACCCCCAGGATACAGAGACATGTCAAAAATGAAAGGGAATAGAACATGCAACCCCCAGGATACAGAGACATGTCAAAATGAGAGGGAATTGAGCATGCATCCCCCAAAGATACAGAGACATGTCAAAAATGAAAGGGAGTAGAATATGCAACCCCTAGGATACAGAGAAATGTCAAAATGAGAAGGAAATTGTGCATGCAACCACCAAAGATACAGAAACATGTCAAAATGAATGGAAATAGAACATCCAACCCCCAGGATACAGAGACATGTCACAAATAAGAGGGAATAGAAAATGCAACCCCAGGATACAGAGACATGTCAAAATGAGAGGGAATTGAGCATGCATCCCCCAAAGATACAGAGACATGTCAAAAATGAAAGGGAATAGAACATGCAACCCCCAGGATACAGAGACATGTCACAAATAAGAAGGAATAGAAAATGCAACCCCCAGGATACATAGACATGTCAAAATGAGAGGGAATTGAGCATGCAACTGCCAAAGATACAGAGACATGTCAAAAATGAAAGGGAATAGAACATGCAACCCCCAGGATACAGAGACATGTCACAAATAAGAGGGAATAGAAAATGCAACCCCCAGGATACAGAGACATGTCAAAATGAGAGGGAATAGAACATGCAACCCCCAGGATACAGAGACATGTCAAAAATGAAAGGGAATAGAACATGCAACCCCCAGGATACAGAGACATGTCAAAAATGAGAGGGAATAGAACATGCAACCCCCAGGATACAGAGACATGTCAAAATGAGAGGGAATTGAGCATGCATCCCCCAAAGATACAGAGACATGTCAAAAACGAAAGGGAATAAAACATGCAACCCCCAGGATAAAGAGACATGTCACAAATAAAAAGGAATAGAAAATGCAACCCCAGGATATATAGACATGTCAAAATGAGAGGAAATTGAGCATTCATCCCCAAAGATACAGAGACATGTCACAAATAAAAGGGAATAGAACATGCAATCCCCAGGATACGGAGACATGTCAAAATGAGAGGGAATAGAAAATGCAACTCCTAGGACACAAAGACATGTCTAAAATAATAGGAAATAGAACATGCAATGCCCAGGATACAGAGACATGTCAAAATGAGAGGGAATTGAGCATGCAACTGCAAAAGATACAGAGATATGTCAAAAATGAAAGGGAATAGAACATGCAAACCCCAGGATACAGGGACATGTCAAAAATGAAAGAGAATAGAACATGCAACCCACAGGATACAAAGACATGTCAAAATGAGAGGGAATTGAGCATGCAACTGCAAAAGATACAGAGATATGTCAAAAATGAAAGGGAATAGAAAATGCAACCCTTAGGCTACAGAGACATGTTAAAATGAGAAGGAATCGAGCATGCAATCCCCAGGATACGGAGACATGTCAAAATGAGAGGGAATAGAAAATGCAACTCCCAGGATACAGAGACATGTCAAAAATAAAAGGGAATAGAACATGCAACCCCCAGGATATGGAGACATGTCAAAAATGAGAGGGAATATGACATGCAACCCCCAGGAGACAGAGACATGTAACAAATGAGAGAAAATAGAACATGCAACCCCCAGAATACAGAGACATGTCAAAAAATATAAAACAGAAAATGCAACAGCCAGGATACAGAGACATGTCAAAAATGAGAGGGAATAGAAAATGCAACCCTTAGGATACAGATACATGTCACAAATGAGGAAAATGAGCATGCAACCCCCAGGAAACAGAGACATGTCAAAATGAGAGGCAATAGAACATGTAACCCCAGGATACAGAGACATGTCAAAATGAGAGGAATAGAACATGCAACCCAGGATACAGAGACATGCCAAAAATGAGAGGAAATAGAACATGCAACCCCAGGATACAGAGACATGTCAAAAATGAGGAATAAATGAGCATGCAACCCCAAAGATACAGAGACATGTCAAAATGAAAGGGAATAGAAACCCCAGGATACAGAGACATGTCAAAATAAGAGGGAATAGAACATGCAACCCCAGGATACAGACATGTCAAAATGAGAGGAATAGAGCATGCAACCCCAAGGATACAGAGACATGTCAAAATGAGAGGAATAGAACATGCAACCCAGGATACAGAGACATGTCAAAATAAGAGGGAATAGAAAATGCAACCCACAGGATACAGAGACATGTCAAAATGAGAAGGAATAGAACATGCAAACCAAAGTGAGACATGTCAAAATGAAGGAGGAATAGAACATGCAACCCGGATACAGAGACATGTCACAAATGAGAAGGAATAGAGCATGCAACCCCCAAGGATACAGAGACATGTCAAAATGAGAAGGAATAGAACATGCACCCCAGGAAACAGAGACATGTCAAAATTAGAGGGAATAGAACATGCAACCACCAAGATACAGAGACATGTCAAAATAAGAGGAATTAGAACATGCAACCCACAGGATACAGAGACATGTCAAAAATGAGAGGAATCGAAAATGCAACCCCCAGGAAACAGAGACATGTCAAAATGAGAGGCAATAGAACATGTAACCCCAGGATACAGAGACATGTCAAAAATGAGAGGGGATTGAACATGCAACCCAGGATACAGAGACATGTCAAAAATGAAAGGAATAGAACATGCAACCCAAAGATACAGAGACATGTCACAAATGAGATGGGAATCAAACATGCAGCTCCCAAGGATACAGAGACATGCCAAAATGAAAGGGAATAGAACATGCAACCACAGAATACAGAGACATGTCACAAATAACAGGGAATATAAAATGCAACCCCCAGGGATACAGAGACATGTCGCAAATGAGAGGGAATCGAGCATGCAGCTCCCAAGGATACAGAGACATGTCAAAATGAGAGGGGAATAGAACATTCAACCAAGGATACAGAGACATGTCAAAAATGAGAGGGAATAGAACATGCAACTCTTAGGATACAGAGACATGTCAAAAATGAGAGGTAATCGAGCATGCATCCCCCAAATTTACAGAGACATGTCAAAAATGAAAGGGAATAGAACATGCAACCCCCAGGATACAGAGACATGTCACAAATAAGATGGAATAGAAAATGCAACCCCCAGGATACATAGACATGTCAAAATGAGAGGAACCCCCAGGATACAAAGACATGTCACAAATAAGACAGAATAGAAAATGCAACCCCCAGGATACAGAGACATGTCAAAAATGAGAGGGAATAGAATATGCAACCCGTAGGATACAGTGACGTGTAAAAAATGAAAGGGAATAAAACATGCAACACCCCAGCATACAAAGACATGTCACAAATAAAAGGGAATAGAAAATGCAACCCCCAGGGACACAGAGGCATGTCAAAATGAGAGGGAATTGAGCATGCATCCCCCAAAGATAGAGAGACATGTCAAAAATGAAAGAGACTAGAACATGCAACCCCTAGGATACAGAGACATGTCACAAATAAGACGGAATAGAAAATGCAACGCCCAGGATAGATAGACATGTCCAAATGAGAAGGAATTTAGCATGCAACTGCCAAAGATACAGAGATATGTCAAAAATGAAAGGGAATAGATCATGCAACCCCCAGGATACAGAGAAATGTCAAAAATAATATGGAATAGAAAATGCAACCCCCCATGATACAGAGACATGTCAAAAATGAGAGGGAATAGAAAATGCAACACTTAAGCTACAGATACATGTCACAATTGAGAGGGAATCCAGTATGCAGCTCTCAAGGATACAGACACATGTCAAAAATGAGCGGGAATAGAACATGCAACCTTTTGGCTACAGAGACATGTCACAAATGAGAAGGAATCGAGCATGCAGCTCCCGAGGATACAGAGGCATGTCAAAAATGAAAGGGAATAGAACATGCAACCCCCAGGATACAGAGACATGTCAGAAATGAAAGGGAATAGAACATGCAACCACCAGGATACAGATACGTCACAAATAAGATGGAATAGAAAATGCAACCCCCATGATACAGAGACATGTCAAAATGAGAGGGAATTGTGCATGCATCCCCCAAAGATACAGAGCCATGTCAAAAATGAAAGGGAATAGAATATACAAACCCCAAAATGCAGAGATATGTCACAAATAAGATGGAATAGAAAATGCAGAACCCAGGATACATAGACATGTCAAAATGAGAGGGAATTGAGCATGCAACCGCCAAAGATACAGATACATGACAAAAATGAAAGGGAATAGAACATGCAACCCCAAGGATACAGAGACATGTCACAAATGAGGCAGAATAGAAAATGCAACCCACAGGATACATACACATGTCAAAATGAGAGGGAATTGAGCATGAAACCACCAAAAATAAAGATACATGTCAAAAATGAAAAGGAATAGAACATGCAAACCCCAGGATACAGAGACATGTCACAAATAAGAGGGAATAAAAATGCAACCCACAGGATACAGAGACAAGTCAAAATGAAAGGGAACTGAGCATGCATCCCCCATTGATACAGAGACATGTCAAACATGAGAGGGGAATAGAAGATGCAACCATTAGGATGCAGAGACATGTTACAAATGAGAGGTAATAGAACATGCAACCCTTAAGATACAGAGACATGTCACAAATTAGAGGGAATCGAGCATGCAACCCCCAAGGATACAGAGACATGTAAAAAATTAGAGAAAATAGAACATGCAACCCCTAGGATACAGATACATGTCCAAAGTGAGAGGGAATAGAATATTTAACCCCTATGATGCAGAGACATGTCAAAATGAGAGTGAAAAAACATGCAACTTTTAGAATTCAGAGAAATGTCACAAATGAGAGGAAATCAAGCATGCAACCCCAAGGATACAGACATGTCAAAAATGAGAGGAAATAGAACATGCAACCCTCAGGATACAGAGACATTTCAAAATGAATGGAAATAAAACATGCAACCCTCAAGATATGGAGATATGTCAAAAATGAGAGGGAATATGACATGCAACCCCCAGGAGAGAAAGACATGTCAAAATGAGAGGGAATAGAACATGCAACCTCTAGGATACAAAAACATGTCCAAAATAAGAGGAAATAGAACATGCAACACACAGGATACAGAGACATGTCAAAAATGAGAGGTAATCGAGCATGCAAACCCCAAGGATACAAAGGCATGTCACAAATGAGAGGAATATAACATGCAACCCTTAGGATAAAAAGACATGTCACAAATTACAGGAAATCAAGCATGCAACTCCCAAGGTTACAGAGAAATTACAGGAAATCAAGCATGCAACTCTCAAGGTTGCAGAGACATGTCAAAAATGAAAGGAAATAGAACATGCAGCCCCCAGGATACACAGACATATCACAAATGAGAGGGTATCAAGCATGCATCCCCCAAGGATACAGAGACATGTCAAAAATGAGAGGGAATAGAACGTGTCTATTTTACATATTTGAAGTTTCAAAACTTCGAACCCATATGTTCGACAACATATGATTGAAGTTTGAAACTTCGAATACATAATAAAACATAAAAAAAAAATAAAACTTACCTTAACGCTCTGAGCAGGGGGACATGCCTCCCTGCAACCCCCACACCCTCCTACTTAAATATACCAATTCCGAGATCGCACATCAGTGCAGAAAAGTGAATGTCTCCCATTCTGTACCGTACGGCGCCATTACATTCAACCTTTGAACATTTCAAAGTCCAATCATATGGTGTCGACCATATGACATTCAAACTTTTAAAAGTTCGTTCATGTAATAGGAACCCAATAGAACATGTAGCCCTCATGATACAGAGACATATCACAAATGAGAAGGAATCGAGCATGCAACCGCGAAGGATACAGAGACATGTAAAAATGAGAGGGAATCAAGCATGCACCCCCCAGGATAGCGAGACATGGCAAAATGAGAGGGAATAGAACATACAACCACCAAGATACAGAGACATGTCAAAAATAAGAGGAAATAGAACATGCAACCCACGGGATACAGAGACGTGTCAAAAATGAGAGGGAATAGAAAATGAAACCCCGAGGATACAGAGACATGTCAAAAATTTGAGGGAATAGAACATGCAAACCTTAGGCTACAGAGACATGTCACAAATGAGAGGGAATAGAACATGCAACCCTTAGGATACAGAGATGTGTCAAAAATGAAAGGAAATAGAACATGCAACCCCCGGCATACAGAGACATGTCACAAATAGGACAGAAAAGAAAATGCAACCCCCAGAAATACAGAGACATGTCAAAATGAGAGGGAATTGAACATGCAACCCCCAGGATACAGAGACATGTCAAAAATAAGAGGGAATAGAAAATGCAACCCTTAGGCTACAGAGACATGTCACAAATGAGAGGGAATCGAGCATGCAGCTCCCAAGGATACAGAGACATGTCAAAAATGAGAGGGAATAGAACATGCAAACTTTAGGATACAGAATCATGTCAAAAATGAGAGGTAATCAAGCATGCATCCCCCAAAGATACAGAGACATGTCAAAAATGAAAGGGAATAGAACATGCAATGCCCAGGATACAGAGACATGTCACAAATAAGACAGAGTAGAAAATGCAACCCCCAGGATACAGAGACATGTCAAAATGAGAGGAACCCCCAGGATACAAAGACATGTCACAAATAAGACAGAATAGAAAATGCAACCCCCAGGATACAGAGACATGTCAAAATGAGAGGGAATTGAGCATGCAATCACCAAAGATACAGAGACATGTCAAAAATTAAAGGGAATAGAATATGCAACCATCAAGATACAGAGACATGTCAAAAATAGAAGTGAAGAGAACATGCAACCCTCAGGATACAGAGACATGTGAAAATGAGAGGGATTTGAGCATGCAACCGACAAAGATATAGAGACATTTCAAAAATGAAAGGGAATAGAACATGCAACCCCCAGGATACAGAGACATGTCACAAATGAAAAAGGAATAGAAAATACAACATCCAGGATACAGAGACATGTCAAAATAAGTGGGAATTGAGCATGCATCCCCCAAAAAAACAGAGACATGTCAAAAATGAAAGGGAATAGAACATGTAACCCCCAGGATACAGAGACATGTCACAAATAAGAGGAAATAGAAAATTCAACCCCCAGGATACAGAGACATGTCAAAATGAGATGGAGTTGAGCATGCATCCCCAAAAGATACAGAGACATGTCAAAAATGAAAGGGAATAGAACATGCAACCCCAGGATACAGAGATATGTCACAAATAAGACAGAATAGAAAATGCAACCCCCAGGATACATAGACATTTCAAAATGAGAGGGAATGTAGCTTGCAACCACCAAAGATACAGAGACATGTCACAAATGAAAGGGAATACAACATGCAACCCCAAAGTTACAGAGACATGACAAAAATAAAAGGGAAATGAAAATGAAACCCTTAGGCTACAGAGACATGTCAAAATGAGTGGGAATCCAGCATGCAGCTTCCACAGATACAGAGACATGTCATAAATGAAAGGGAATAGAGCATGCGACCATTAGGATACAGATTCATGTCAAAATGAGAGGAAATTGAGCATGCAACCGCCAAAGATACAGAGACATGACAAAAATGAAAGGGAATAGAACATGCAACCCCCAGGATACAGAGACATGTCACAAATAAGACAGAATAGAACATGCAACCCTTAGGATACAGAGACATGTCACAAATAAGACAGAATAGAACATGCAACCCTTAGGATACAGAGACATGTCACAAATGAAAAAGGAATAGAAAATACAACACCCAGGATACAGAGACATGTCAAAATTAGTGGGAATTGAGCATGTATCCCCCAAAAATACAGAGACATGTCAAAAATGAAAGGGAATAGAATATGCAACCACCAAGATACAGAAACATGCCAAAAATAGAAGAGAAGAGAACGTGCAACCCTCAGGATACAGAGACATGTGAAAATGAGAGGGATTTGAGCAAGCAACCGACAAAGATATAGAAACATGTTAAAAATGAAAGGGAATATAGCATGCAACCCCCAGGATACAGAGACATGTCAAAAATTAAAGGGAATAGAACATGCAACCCCCAGGATACAGAGACATGTCACAAATGAAAAAGGAATAGAAAATACACCACCCAGGATACAGAGACATGTCAAAATGAGAGGGAATTGAGCATGCATTCCCAAAAGATACAGAGACATGTCAAAAATGAAAGGGAATAGAACATGCAACCCCCAGGATACAGAGGCATGTCACAAATAAGACGGAATAGAAAATGCAACCCCCAGGATACAAAGACATTTCAAAATGAGAGGGAATGTAGCTTGCAACCACCAAAGATACAGAGACATGTCAGAAATGAAAGGGAATAGAACATGCAACCCCAAAGTTACAGAGACATGTCAAAAATAAGAGGGAAATGAAAATGAAACCCATAGGCTACAGATACATGTCAAAATGAGAGGGAATCTAGCATGCAGCTTCCAAGGATACAGAGACATGTCAAAAATGAGAGGGAATAGAACATGCAACCCCCAGGATACAGAGACATGTCACAAATAAAAAGGAATAGAAAATGCAACCCCCAGGATACAGAGACATGTCACAAATAAGAGGGAATAGAAAATGCAACACCCAGGATAAATAGACATTTCAAAATGAGAGGGAATACAACATGCAACCCCAAAGTTACAGAGACATGTCAAAAATAAGAGAGAAATGAAAATGAAACCCATAGGCTACAGAAACATGTCAAAATGAGAGGGAATCCAGCATGCAGCTTCCACAGATACAGAGACATGTCATAAATGAAAGGGAATAGAGCATGCAACCCTTAGGATACAGATTCATGTCAAAATGAGAGGAAATTGAGCATGCAACCACCAAAGATTCAGAGACATGACAAAAATGAAAGGGAATAGAACATGCAACCCCCAGGATACAGAGTCATGTCACAAATAAGACGGAATAGAAAATGCAACCCCCAGGATACAGAGACATGTCAAAATGAGAGGGGAACTGAGCATGCTACCGCCAAAGATACAGAGACATGTCAAAAATGAAAGGGAATAGAACATGCAACCCCCAGGATACAGAGACATGTCACAAATAAGATGGAATACAACATGCAACCCTTAGGGTACAGAGACATGCCAAAAAAGAAAGGGAATAGAACATGCAATCCCCAGGATATAGACACATCAGAAATAAGAGAGAATGGAAAATGCAACCCCCAGAATACAGAGACATGTCAAAAGGAAAAGGAATTGAGCATGCATCCCCCAAAGATACAGAGACATGTCAATTTGAAAGGGAATAGAATATGCAACCCCCAGCATACAGGGACATGTCATAAATAAGAGGGAATATAAAATTAATCCCCTAGGGATACAGAGACATGTCAAAATGTGAGGGAATTGAACATGCCTCCCCCAAAGATACAGAGACATGTCAACAATGAAAGAGACTAGAACATGCAACCACCAGGATACAGAAACATGTTACAAATAAGATGAAATAGAATATACAACCCTAGGATACATAGACATGTCAAAATGAGAGGCAATTGAGTATGAAACTACCAAAGATACACAGACATGTAAAAAATGAAAGGGAATAGAACATACAAATCCCAGAATAAAGAGACATGTCAAAAATAATATGGAATAGAAAATGCAACGCCAAGATACAGAGACATGTCAAAAATGAGAAGGAATAGAAAAGGCAACCCTTAGGCTACAGATACATGTTACAAATGAGAGAGAATCGAGCATGCAGCTCCCTGTCAAAAATGAAATGGAGTAGGACATGCAACCCTTAGGCTACAGAAAAATGTAACAAATGAGAGGGAATCAAGCATGCAGCTCCCAAGGATACAGAGACATGTCAAAAATGAGAGGGAATAGAACATGCAACCCTTAGGATACAGAGACATGTCAAAATGAGAGGTAATCGAGCATGCATCCCCCAAGGATACAGAGACATGTCAAAAATGAAAGGGAATAGAACATGCAACCCCAGGATACAGAGACATGTCACAAATAAGAGGGAATAGAAAATGCAACCCCAGGATACAGAGACATGTCAAAATGAGAGGGAATTGAGCATGCATCCCCAAAGATACAGAGACATGTCAAAAATGAAAGGGAATAGAACATGCAACCCCAGGATACAGAGACATGTCAAAAATAAGAGGGAATAGAAAATGCAACCCCCAGGATACAGAGACATGTCAAAATGAGAGGGAATTGAGCATGCAACCGCCAAAGATACAGAGACATGTCAAAAATGAAAGGGAATAGAACATGCAACCCCCAGGATACAAAGACATGTCAAAATGAGAGGGAATTGAGCATGCAACTGCCAAAGATACAGAGACATGTCAAAAATGAATGGGAATAGAACATGCAACCCCAGGATACAGAGACATGTCACAAATAAGAGGGAATAGAAAATGCAACCCCCAGGATACAGAGACATGTCAAAATGAGAGGAAATTGAGCATGCATCCCCCAAAGATACAGAGACATGTCAAAAATGAGAGGGAATAGAAGATGCAACTCTTGCGATGCAGAGACATGTTACAATACAAATGGGAGGTAATAGAACATGCAACCCTTAAGATACAGACATGTCACAAATGAGAGGGAATCAAGCATGCAGCTCCCAAGGATACAGAGACATGTCAAAAATGAGAGGGAATAGAACATGCAACCCTTAGGCTACAGAGACATGTCACAAATGAGAGGGAATAGAACATGCAACCCCCAGGATACAGAAACATGTCAAAAATGAGAGGGAATAGAACATGCAACCCCCAGGATACAGAAACAATGCACAAATAATACAGACTAGAAAAGGAAACCCTCAGGATACATAGACATTTCAAAATGAGAGGGAATTGAGCTTTCAACCGCCAAAGATACAGAAACAAGTCAAAAATGAAAGACAATACAACATGCAATGCCCAGGATACTGAGACATGTCAAAAATAAGATGGAATAGAAAATGCAACCCCCAGGATACAGAGACATGTCAACAATGACAGGAAATAGAAAACGCAACCCTTAGGCTACAGAGACATGTCACAAATGAGAGGGAATCGAGGATGCAGCTCCCAAGGATACAGAGACATGTCAAAAATGAGAGGGAATAGAACATGTTACCCTTAGGATACAGAGACATGTCAAAAATGTAAGGTAATCAAGCATGCATCCCCCAAGGATACAGAGACATGTCAAAAATGAAAGGGAATAGAACATGCAACCCCCAGGATACTGAGACATGTCACATATAGGACAGAATAGAAAATGTAACCCCCAGGGAAACAGAGGCATGTCAAAATGAGAGGGAATTGAGCATGCATCCCCCAAAGATAGAGAGACAAGGGAATAGAACATGCAACCCCCAGGATATTGAGACATGTCCCAAATGAAATGGAAAAGAACATGCAACCACCAGCATACAGAGATATGTCACAAATAGGACGGAATAGAAAATGCAACCCCCAGGGAAACAGAGGCATGTCAAAATGAGAGGGAATAGAACATGCAACCCTTAGGCAACAGAGACATGTCACAAATAAGAGGGAATAGAAAATGCAACCCTTAGGATACAGAAACATGTCAAAAATGAGAGGTAATCGAGCATGCATCCCCCAAGGATACAGAGACATGTCATAAATGAAAGTGAATAGAACATGCAACCCCCAGGATAAAGAGACATGTCACAAATAAGAGGGAATACAAAATGCAACCTCCAGGATACAGAGGCATGTCACAAATAAGATGGAATAGAAAATGCAACACCCAGGATGCATAGACATGTCAAAATGGGAGGGAATTGAGCATGCAACTGCAAAGATACAGAGACATGTCAAAAATGAAAGGGAAAAGGACATGCAACCCCCAGCATACAGAGACATGTTACAAATAGGACGGAATAGAAAATGCAACCCCCAGGGAAACAGAGGCATGTCAAAATGAGAGGGGATTGAGCATGCATCCCCCACAGATAGAGAGACATGTAAAAAATGAAATGGAATAGAACATGCAACCCACAGGATACTGAGACATGTCCCAAATGAAAGGGAATAGAACATGCAACCCCCAGCATACAGAGACATGTCACAAATAAGAGGTAATAGAAAATGCAACACCCAGGATACAGATGAAACCAAAAAAAGCTCTGTGGAATAATTCCAAACACTAGAATAAATCAACCGTTTAATGAAGTTCTTTTCATCACCTACTGTGAGGTAACTTCTTCAGATACATAACAAGTGAATGAAAGCAGTTATATAACAACACTGAATCACATGATCTATGTGAAAGTTATATCAATACATCAAAAAATAATGCTGAACTAAAACTTTTTAAAAGATTCACTTAAAATACTAAGTTGTATAATTTAAGCTGTCTGTTCCTATATTATTGTAAATAAAATTACATTTAAGTTTTGTCACCCACCTATATTAATAAAACTTAGTGAAAAATTTTTTTTGTTTTTTAAAAAACATTTTTAAACTTTTTCAAACATTTTTAAGTATAACTTTGTTAAAAGCACCGACCAACAATAATATAAAGGAGAAGTTGAATAAAGATTATTTTATGTATGTATAACTGAGAAAATGTAAAACGTTATCTATCCAAACTTTGAAGTTTAAGAAGACACGCTATGTTACAATGCTCATTTAGACTAGGTTCAACAAAAGCATTCAATCTTATTTGCCATGACAGTTCACATTCTTCAAGTAATAAATTTAAAGGGCCGCCTCGGATGTTATGTTGAATTTGGTCTATTGCCCTGAATTTGAATGTGTGGCCTGCATGTGACATACTATGTTTAACCAGTGCATTATCTAGTTTGTTAACGGTTAAAGCATAAGTGTGTTCATAAATTCTGTCTCGGAGCCGACGCTCCGTTTTACCTATATAAAATGCTTTACATAATGAGCATGTAGCTACGTATACAACCAATTTGGAATTACAATTCAACTTGTGTTTCGTTTGATATTTTCTATTATTGATGATGAATGTGACACCTGCAGTAATGAATTTACACATGTTACAACAGCCACAAGTAAACATACCCACTTTTCTACAAGTGTCTTTATGTTTATGTGACTCAAGAATACTCTTTAAGTTCTTTCCTCTCCTAAAAATAATTTTGGGGACATTACTAAATTTACTTGATAGTATTTTATCTTGTTTAAAGAGTTCCCAATTTTTATACAATATGGATCTGATAAAAGTACTATCAGTACTGAATGTAGTAATAAAACTACATTCAAATCCTTTAGCTCTGCTGTTACTTGTTGACTCATTGTGTTCCTGGTCCAACAAGTTTTCACTGGTGGAACTAAGGTTGAAGAAGTTTTTTTCCCCCGAAGGTTCTCTTCTACACAAGCTAGGGGTGATAATCCATTAACTCTTTTCAAATGGACCTCACTATGTAATATTTCAATCAGGTCTAAAGGGTACCCTCTTTGTTGGAACATTTTTTCAAGTAACTTACACTCTTCTACAAAGTCACTATCAAGAGATACCATCCAGGCAGCTCTGATCAATTGACCCTTAATTATGGCCCATTTTTGAGTTAAAGGGTGTGAACATGAAAAGTGTAAAAATGAATTACAATATTTGTTTTTTCTATATATTTTTGAAATGTATGTATTATTATCAACATCCTTAACTAGATCGACGTCTAAATAGTCAATACTAGATAACTGAAAGGTGAATGTAAATTTTAGAAAACTAGTTGAACTGTTAAGGTAGTTTAAAAAATTACTCGCTGATTCAAAGTTACCATGAAACATGATGAATATGTCGTCGAGGAAACGTGTATGATACAAAATATTGGACATCTGTTCCACGTTGTTAAAAACATAATGTTTTCCCCAATATACCATGATGGTGTTAGCAAAGCTTGCACCGCAAGGTGAGCCCATTGCTACATTGCACTTCTGCAAAAATAATTTGTTTTGGAAAGAAAAGTAGTTGTTAGTAAGGATGATGTCCAAAAGAGTTACCACTAAGTAAACTTCTTGACTAGAAACTCCTTTGCTATTAAGGAATAAGCTAACCCATTCTATACCGTCTAAATGTGGGATTGACGTATAAAGATCTATATGTCAATAGTAAGAAAGTTGGTATCTTTGTCAAATGGTAAATCATTGATGTTATTTAAGAACACCCAAGAGTCTTTGCATACTTGTGACTCAGTTGTTAAATACTTTTTTAATATACTGTCAACAACTTTAGCACAAGAATATGTAATGGAATTACGGCCGTCAATTAATGGTCTAAAGGGTGGATTGTAAACATTCTTATGGATTTTAGGGACTGCAAACATGATGGGAATTTTTGGCCAAATCATAGTCATGTAATTGTACAAGTTGACATCAATATAACCTTCTATAAACAAGTCGTTGATGTAACCTTTTATTCGGTTATAAGCAACATTGACTTTGTTTATAGTAACTTTGTCATAAGCGTCGTTGTCTAATACAGCTTGTACTCTGTTTACGTAATCTGACAAGTCAAAAATAGCCAAGCCCCCACCTTTGTCTGGTTTAATGGCTCTCACATGTAATGATTTAAACATGTTGAGTAATGCAG